>NW_019154093.1:42066-475719 GCF_002288905.1 Enhydra lutris kenyoni
AAAAAAAAAAAAGAGTTAAAAAAAATTACTAGTTTTATTAAATCTCAACCCTTAAGTATCTCTTTAGTATTCTGTATTACGGGATGGGAAGTACCCATAAAGTACTCCTGCAAACCCACTATGATGGTTGCCTGGAGGAAGAAGCACTTGTGCAGTTGTTCGAGTTGTAAGCCCCACTACTTTTCATGAAGCACTATCTGAAAGAACCAGATGAAAACTGTGGTTATTCAAATAAGAGTACTTGACAGACATTTTCTTTTAAAAATGAATGAATTGAGCTGTCACTTCAAGAAATACAACTGATAGTATTTGTTGCCAAGGATAAAACTTGAACTTCTAAGCCAAGAAAAGAGAGAATATAGGAAAACTTTTATCTGTTGTGGTGAGCTTGATAACTTCTCAATACTTAAAAAGCTTTTTTGATGAGGTCTGTAGTGATAAAACAGATGTCAACAGCATTGCATAATGAATGTTAACATTGAAGACCTTTAAATTCAGTGAGTCAGTGTTTTCAAAATGACCAGTGGTTGATGTAACACTGTGTAAAATGTACATGTGTAATACACCTATACATAATACAAACATGTGTAAAACACCTATGCATAATACAAACTAGACCAATGCGCTTTAACAATAGGAGGGTACCAATAGTTCCTTCCTGTGGTTTCAGATTCTGGATTGTAACTTAAGAAACCATTACTTGTGGAGTTTTGGTGCAGTATCAAAGAAGGATATCTATAATTATAAGGCTATTAAAATACTCCTCCCTATTGCAACTACTTATCTTTGTGTGGCTGTATTTTCTTTATATACTTTAACTAAAATAACATTGCAACAGACAATACAAAAGTAGGTGTGAGACCAGTTACCTTTCATTAAGCTAGACATTATGCAAAGCCACTCTTTTTATTAAATTCTTTTGTCTTAGAAAATATATTTACTACGGGCGCCTGAATGGCTCAGTGGGTTAAGCTTCTGCTTTCAACTCAGGTCATAGTCTCAGGGTCCTGGGATCGAGGCCCGCATTGGGCTTTTTGCTCAGCAGGGAGCCTGCTTCTCCCTTTCTCTGTCTGTCTCTCTGCCTACCTGTGATCTCTCTCTCTCTGTGTCAAATAAATAAATGAAATCTTTAAAAAAAAAAAAGAAAGAATATATTTACTTTTCATTTAAAATGTGCTAATTTACCATTTTTATTTTCAAATGAAAATAATACAAATATTTCCATTTTAATTTCCAATATGTTATAAATATCAATAAATATAACCCCTATAAAAAAAGCTGTTTGGGATCCTCAGTAATTTTTGATAGTGTGGTCTTGAGACTAAGAGGTTTGAGAACCACTGCTCTGTATAAGAGCCGTGAAACAGGATGACTGGGTAATGTCACTTGGGGACAAAGTAGAAAGTGAGAGAAGCAAGCTCAGGACCAGGAGCCAAGGTGGTTCGAACATTTAGAGATTGCCTGTTACTGCTCTTCCTCTCTCCACAGGAACCAGAAAGAATAGACATAGAGATAGGAGAACATGGTTATCGGGGAAGCCAAGGAGGAGGTAAAGTTGAACAGTACTGAGTTTTAGAGTCTTAACTCCCAAAAAGCCATCTTATTTCCCTCTTTCCTAGTTTGAGGTTGGAGGGGATATCTTTTTGTGCCTGTCCCACCTGACAAATAGTAATTAAGATACCATTATTAGTCATATGACCTTGGTTAGGTAAGTCTAACTTTAGCACCCATTTCTTCATCAGTAAAATAATATCCATATCCTGTTTGTTAGGTTAGGTGAGGAGGGATAAACAAGTTAATTTGTGTAAAGTACTTAGCACGGTGCCTAGCATATCGTAAAACTCATATAGCACTCAAATATTAGCTGGTATTATTTTTTTAAACACTTTACTGTCATTTCCTTTCCTTGTTTTATTTCCTACCCATTGTCACATATGGATTGTGTGTTAGTTAACAGCAGTTCATTTCTAGCATTAGGAAGAGGTGATTATTTGGGGCTGGAGGTGGGATAAAAGAGGTAAAATCAACAGTAAAAGCTCCTGCCTTTTTGTGGTTATTGATAATAATATTCTTTATTATCTGGGGAAGATTTTTTTTTTCCTGGTTCTCCTAATTTACTACTTTGTATGCTTTTGAAAAACTCTAAAGGATAACTTAAAGAGAACTCCTAGGACAGAGCACTGAACATTTAGTAGATGTTCACCAAAAACCTGTTGGTTTGATTTTTTTTTTTTTCTTATTAGAGTTCGTTTTTTCTTTTCTTTTTTTTTTTTTTTAAGATTTTATCTATTTATTTGACAGACAGAGATCACAAGTAGGCAGAGAGGAAGGGAAGCAAGCTCCCTGCTGAGCAGAGAGCCCGATGCTATGTATGGCTTGAGATACCAGGACTCTGGGATCATGACCTGAGCTGAAGGCACCCCCGGCTTTAACCCACTGAGCCACCCAGGTGCCCCTAGAGTTTGCTTTTTTAATCTTATTCCCATACCACTTCTCTACCTTCCAGGTTAATAATCCTTCCCTGTTTTTACTTTCTGACTTTCTAGTTTGCATTTTGAGTTTAACTGGTCTGGTATTTTGTTACTTTTCCTGTATATTTAGAATTTATACCCAAAGAGATGCCTATTTAAAAAGCATCCAAGTTAACATTGATAACTTTATTTCTTGGATATTCTTTCCATTGCATTCATCCTGCGGGTTCTGTAAGCTTCTGAAAAATCTTCTTTGCAAAGCTGATTTTTTTTATTTTTCATACTTCTTTCCTGAATTGTTTTCTAAGACTGGTTTTCATCCACTTTACCTGAATTAATTTTGTTCCTAGTTGTTTCTTCCTAAGGAAGACCTGAATCAAGAAGTACATCAATCTGTTGTATTCATCTCTCTTTTATATTAGGAAATTGTCCTTAATACTCTCAGATCTTGGGGCACCTGGGTGGCTCAGTGGGTTAATCCTCTGCCTTCGGCTCAGGTCATGATCTCAGGGTCCTGGGATCGAGCCCCACATCGGGTTTTCTGCTTAGCGGGGAGCCTGCTTCCCCTCTCTCTCTGCCTGCCTCTCTGCCTACTGTGATCTCTGTCTGCCAAATAAATAAAATCTTTAAAAAAAAAAATACTCTCAGATCTTGGCACTTAAAAATGTTTAAACTAAATCATGATCTAAAACTGCTCATTGTACTGTAATAAAAAATCAGAGTACTTAGCACCGTACTTAGCATTAGCATCTCTTCTTTGACCTGGAGGTTTGGGTGGATGACATGAATGATGCTTCTTTTTTTTTTTTTTTTTTTTTTTTAAGATTTTATTTATTTACTTGACAGAGAGATCACAAGTAGACAGAGAGGCAGGCAGAGAAAGGGGGGAAGCAGGCTCCCCGCTGAGCAGAGAGCCCGACGCAGGGCTCAGTCCCAGGATCCTGAGATCATGACCTGAGCCGAAGACAGAGGCTTAACTTCCTGAGCCACCCAGGCACCCCTTTCGAATGATGCTTCTTAAACATTTTTTTCCTTCAACCTAGCATCTGACTATTAGGTCCTTTCCTTTTTTATTTACTTATTTTTGATTAGGTAAACATTCATATAGTTGTAATTTTAAAAGTTTAAAAGATCATCTCCTTCCCATTCTTTCCCAGCCACCTAATTTACTTCCCTGGAATCAACTAGTCAGTTTTAGTATCATTCCAGAGGAATTTTATGCATTCTCACCCTTTCTCACAAATGTTAGCATAACATATTTACTGCTTTGTACCTTAAGTTTTTTAATTTAAAAATGTTTTATGATTTTAGTATATCAGTACATAAAGATATTTCTAATTTCTAATTCTTTCATGGCTTCAGAGTAATTCATTTAAACTGTTCCTGTTGGCAGACATGTAGATTACCTGCAATCTTTTGTACATACATCATTGCTTGCTGTATCACTGGCACATATTGGTGTCTATAGGATAAAAACCTATGAGTGGAATTACTAGGTCAGAGGGTACACGTATCTGTGATTTTTGGATAATTATTATCAAAATTACCTTTCATGGGCACCTGGGTGGTTCACGTAGTTAAGCATCTGCCTTGGGCTTAGGTCATGATCCCAGCGTCCTAGGATTGAGTCCCTCAGCAAGCCTGCTTCTCCTTCTCCCTGTGCCCTCCCCCTGCTTGTGTCCTCTCTCTTTGTTAAATAAAATCTTAAAAAACAAAATTATCTTTCATGGAGTTTGTACTAAATTGTACGTCTTTTACATTTATTCATTCTTAGAGCACTGCTCAACAAATGTTTGTTCTCTCCCCAACCCCAGTCTCTATTCCTCTATGTGTCCCGCATTATTCTGAGAAATTTCACAAATGGATGAAACTTGATGGGCTGGAGAAATCACAGCTTAGTTTCCTAAAAGAAATGTAGTCCACATTGATGCCTGAGAGCTGGATGGAAGGAGCTAGATTTGGGGATTGGTAGGGAGAGAAAAAGTGCTAGGTTGGGGGAAGAGCATATGAGTGATGCGAGAGAGAGTAGAGGGTACTCAGTTCAGGAGAACAGGCAGTCACAAAATACAAGTGGGAGAAGGATGACAGATGAGGTTGATGAGATGAGTGTGGGTGAAATGCTCCTAATAAGACATTGTAAACTATGTTGAAGACCATGGACTTTATCCTAAGGTCAGTGGAGAGCCATTGAATGGTTTTTACAATAGGAGCAAATGATCAGAATTAAGCTTTAAAATTATCTTGGCAAAAAAAAATTATCTTGGCTTCAAAATGAAGATTGCACAGGTTTAAATATAGCCAGACTAGGGGCTCCTGGGTGGCTCAGTTGGCTAAGCATCTTACTCTTGTTTTCTGCTCAGGTCCTGTTCTCATGGGCTGTGGGATTGATCTCATGGGAACCATCACAGTGCTCTCTCCTCTCCCTCTATCCCTCCCTCTGCTCATGCACTCTCTCTCTCTCAAATAAATCAACCTTTAAAATTAATAACAATTAATAAGTAAATATAGCCAGACCAGTTTAAGGGACTGTGGCTGTGATTCAGGAAGAGGGGATAGATAACCTGACCCTAGATAATGGTAATTTGGATAGAGAGAAGTCAGTGAATTTGCAAAACATTTAAGAGATAGAATAAACAGGGGCACCTGGGTGGCTCAGTGGGTTAAAGCCTCTGCCTTCTGCTCAGGTCGTGATCTCAGGGTCCTGGGATCAAGCCCCGCATCGGGCTCTCTGCTCAGCAGGGAGCCTGCTTCCTCCCTCTCTCTCTGCCTGCCTCTCTGCCTACTTGTGATCTCAGTCTGTCAAATAAATAAATAAAAATCTTTAAAAAAAAAGAGATAGAATAAACAGAATTCTTGGTGACTTGATGTGAAAAGTTAGGAAAGAGGAGTCAAGGGTGAAGGTCAAGTTTCTCACTTGACTGGCAGAGTAAATGATAGTATCATTCACTAGGTTAACAAAGCACTGGAAAAGGAATAGGTTTGGGGGGAAGATAACAAACTCAGTATGGATGTTCTGGAGCTGTATGTTGTACATTATCTAGTGCTTTCTGGATAGGTAGTTGGAATACTTGACTCTGAGCCTAAGATACAGGTACACTTGGGAGATGTTGACGTGAGAGCAGGGAACATCATAGAGATTGGAACAATGGAAGAGTTGTAATCACCTCTGGGGAATATGCAGAGTGGAGGGAAAGCCTTGGATAGAGACATAAAGAAGACCAACATAAGGGCCATGTGAACAAAGAAGAATATGCAAAGGGTACCAAGAAAGAGTAACTAGAGGAGTAGGAAGGAAAACAGAGAGAGATGGTGATGTCACAGAACCCAGAAGAAGAAAGTTGTATTGAGGTGGAAGTATCAAATACTGCCAGGGTCCAAGTAAGATAAGGATTAAGAAATGTCCATTAAGGGACGCCTGGGTGGCTCAGTTGGTTAAGCGGCTGCCTTTGGCTCAGGTCACCATCCCAGCGTCCTGGGATCTAGTCCCATATCAGGCTCCTTGCTTGGCAGGGAACCTGCCTCTCCCTCAGTCTCTGCCTGCCTCTCTGCCTACTTGTGATCTCTCTCTCTTTCTGACAAATAAATAAAATCTTAAAAAAAAAAAGAAGAAGAAAGAAATGTCCATTGATTTAGGGCAAGGAAGCTACAATAGTAACCTTGGCAAGAGCCATTTTTGTGGTGTGTGGTATAGATGATAGAAGTGGATTGAGGAATTACTGGGAAGTAAGGAAGTGAAAATACTGAGTATAGGCTACTCTTTTGGTCTGGCTACAAAGGGGAATAGAAATGGAAGGCCATAGCTAGCTGCAGATTTGGCATCAAAGAAGTACTTTTCTAGATTAGAGGAACTTGTGCTTGTTTAATTCCAAGGGGAAGGAATTAGTGGAGAAAGGGAAGGTTAAAGATACAGGAGAACTAGAGTATCATTCAGGGTTGGGGTTTTGTCAAATGAATGTTGCAAGAGAATGATTTTAGTAATGAATCATGGATTCTTAGGGGAATAGGAAGGGAACATGATGCAGCATGTAAAGAAAATAAAGTGGTTGGCTGGACTTGGAGGATTTTTTGAGGATGAAGAATCAGTGAGGCATGCCTTGAGATTGTATATATATGTATATATATACACACACACTCTTTTCACTTGCCAAGGTATCTTGGAAATCACCTGTATCAGTGCATAGAGTTCTTTTTCATAGCTGCATAATATTGTATTATGTAGATGAGCCCAGATTTATTCAGTGAATATCCCCTGTATGGACTCTTAGGGTTGTTTCTAATAGTTACAACTACAATAATACCATGATGACTAACCTTACGTATAAGTATTTTAGTATTGCTGGAGGTGTATCTTTAGGGTAAAAACCTGAAAGTAGAAGTGCTGACCAAAGGGTAAATGCATATATGATTTTGTTAGACATTGCCAAATTTTCCTCCATGGGAGTTGCACCATTTTGTTTTCCCAGTTGTAATGCAGGAGAGTGCCTGCTTCTCCACAATTCAACAATAGACTGTGTGGTTAAGCTTTGGAATTTTTTTACTATTCTAACAGGTGAAAAATAGTATCTCAATGTAGTTTTAAGTTCTATTTCTCTTATGAGTAAAATTGAATATCTATTCCATATGTTTAAAGGCTATTATAATTTTTGCTGATTTTGGTATAAGAATTTATATAGGTACCTGCATATTTTTGCAAACACAAGCACAGAATGGTTAAGCAGAAACTAATGAAATGGGTTACCCTCTAGTGGATGGAAGATATAGAGGTGGAGAGGTAGAAAAAAGGGAGTAACCTTTTTCTGGACCTTTTTGTAGAGTTTTTACTTTTAGAACCATGTTGAGGTTCGCACATTCAAAAAGTAAATAAAACAACGATGGGGAGAGCGATGCCAACTAACCCAAGTAATTTTTTAACACAGTACTTTGACTATATATATTCTTCGAGTATATGTATTCTAAAGATAAACTTTAGGGGTGCCCTGGGGGGGCTCAGTCAGTCTGCCTATGGCTCAGGTGATGGTCTTAGGGTCCTGGGATCAAGTCTGACTCCTTGCTTAGTGGGGGGCCTTCTTCTCCCTCTCCCTCTGCTGTTCCCCTCTTCTTGTGCTTTCTCTCTCTCTCTCTTTCAAATAAATAGATAAAATCTTATATGTGTATTTAAAGAACTGGTATATTGGCAGCAACTGAGTAAGAGAGGCAGAAAAGTTGATATTACAGGATTTAAATTTAATATTAATTAGGATTAAATCTATGATGTTTTGGTATATATTTTCCATGGACATCTTTGCTCAGCATTCCACATCCTGCTTTAGTTACATGTGCTAGCTCATTTTGTCTCAGTGAGTTTTAATGTCAGAACCGGACAGGAGCCAAATGTCCTTGGATTCCAGTTTGTAGCCTGCAGTCCTCACTTTTGGGGGAGGCACTTTCATTTTTGGTTGCATCACCAGGATCTTCCAAGGACACTTTAAAGTTTTGTCCACACTTTGATCCATTCTATTTCTTTCACTTGTGGGATTTCTTGGCACAATGTTCCATGCATGGTAGAGAGAGGGAGAGGAAAGGAATCTCACTTCACAAATAAGGAGAATAAAATTGAGCATTTCCAAGGTCACATAAGTGATAAAAATAAGATTAATAAGATTCTGTCAGGCCTGTCTGGCCCCATAGTTTATAATTCTTTCTACCTCAACCATGTGTCTACTTTTTAGAAAGGGTTTATCAGCACCTGGCTGGTTCAGTCAGGAAAGCATGCAGTTCTCGATCTCTGCATTGTGAGGTCAAGCCCCACACTGGGTGTAGAGCTTACTTTAATCAATTAATTTGTTAGTTCATCGATTAACAAATAGTTCTTAGCTTGGTAGATTCATTCTCTTGCCATACTAGTTTTCTTAATATTTTCCATATAAGTTGCAAAATTACGTATCTCACCTTCACAATCTGGCTTGATTGCTTTTTTGTTCCTGTTTTGTTTCGTACATAATTTGAGCATAAATTCACTAGAAACAAGTAGTATCAAACTAGATTGGTTTTCTTTTTGAATATAGTTAGTAGACCAGGGAAGTTTTAGAGTATAACCTTACTCTAATAAAGACTTGTCAGAGTGGTGTTTTTTAATAATACCTTATAGAGAAGTAAATTATATACAAAATTTATTAAATAGTCACCCACAAAGAAAAAGATGGACCTGACTTTTTTTTTTTAAGATTTTATTTATTTATTTGACAGAGATCACAAGTAGGCAGAGAGGCAGGCAGAGAGAGAGGAAGGGAAGCCGACTCCCCGCTGAGCAGAGAGCCCGATGTGGGGCTCGATCCTGGGGTCCTGGGATCATGACCCAGGCCGAAGGCAGAGGCTTTAACCCACTGAGCCAGCCAGGTGCCCCGAGACCTGACTTTGGAAGAGATTTCAAGGAATATCCTTTAGATCAAGGTTCAGCAAAGTATGGTCTGTGGGCCAAATCCCACCTGCCACCAGTTTGTTAGCTTGTTTTTAGTTTATTTTTTATTTTATTCAAGTGTACAATTGAGTGTGGTTTTTAGTATAGTCATAAAATTGTGCAGCTATCACCGCTATCTAATTCTAGACATTTTTATTGTCCCCAAAGGAAACCCTTTACCCATATTAGTAGTTTTCCCTATCTCTGGCAGCCACTAGTCTACTTTTTGTCTCTGTGGATTTTCCTATTCTAGACATGTCATAAAAATGGAATCATACAATACATGGCTTTTTTGTATCTGGCTTCTTTTACTTAGCATGATGTCTTCGAGATTCATCCATGCTGTAGCATGAATCAATCTTTCATTCCTTTTTATAGCCAAATAGCATTCTGTTATATGGATCTACCACATTTTGTTTATCCATTCGTTGTTGGTGGACATTTGGTTGTTTCCATCTTTTATCTATGAATAATGCTGCTGTGAACATTGTGTACAAGCTTTTGTGTGGTCATACATGTTCAGTTCCCTTAGGTATATACCTAAGGGTGGAATTGCTGGATCATATGTTTTTTGTTTATTTTTATGTTCAATTTTTTGAGGAACTGCCAAACTATTTTTCAAAGTGGCAGCACCATTTTACTTTCCCAGGAAAAATGTATGACAGTTTTAGTTTCTCCATATACTCACATGCATGATTTTTTTTTTTTTTAAAGATTTTATTTATTTATTTGACAGAGAGAAATCACAAGTAGGCAGAGAGGCAGGCAGAGAGAGAGGAGGAAGCAGGCTCCCTGCTGAGCAGAAAGCCCGATGTGGGGCTTGAACCCAGGACCTGGGATCATGACCTGAGCCGAAGGCAGCGGCTCAACCCACTGAGCCACCCAGGCGCCCCTCACATGCATGATTTTAAATGGTTTTCTCCCATTTTGTGGATTGTCTTTTCACTTACTTGATAGCACCTTTGACACAGAAGTTTTTATTTTTAATGAAGCCCAAGTTATTTGTTTCCATTTATCACTTGTGCTTTTGGTGTCATGTTTAAGAAACCATTAATCATCTACCACCTCATACCAGTCAGAATGGCTAAAATTAACAACTCAGGAAATGACAGATGCTGGTGAGGATGCGGAGAAGGGGGAACCCTCCTACACTGTTGGTGGGAATGCAAGCTGGTGCAGCCACTCTGGAAAACATTTTGGAGGTTCCTCAAAAAGTTGAAAGTAGAGCTACCCTACGACCCAGCAATCACACTACTGGGTATTTACCCTAAAGATACAAATGTAGTGATCCAAAGGGGCATGTGTACTCAATGTTTATAGCAGGAATGTCCACAGTAGCCAAACTATGGAAAGAACCTAGATGTCCATCAACAGATGAGTGGATAAAAAAGATGTGGCATATATATATATATATATATATATATATATATATATACACACACACACACACACATACATACATACATACAATGGAATACTATGCAGCCATCAAAAGAAATCATATCTTGCCATTTACAGCTACGTGGATGGAACTAGAGGGTGTTATGCTGAGCAAAATAAGTCAGTCAGAGAAAGACAGTTATCCTATGATCTCCCTGATATGAGGAATTTGAGAGGCAGGGTGGGGGCTTGGGAGGTAGGGAATGAAAAAAATGAAACAAGATGGGATCGGGAGGGAGACAAACCACAAGAGACTCTTAATCTCACAAAACTGAGGGTCACTGGGGGGAGAGGGAGGGAGAGGGTGATTGGTTATGGACATTGGAGAGGGTATGTGCTATGGTTAGTGCTGTGAAATGTGTAAACCTGATGATTCACAGACCTGTACCCCTGGGGCAAATAATACATTATATGTTAATAAAAATAATTTAAAAAAAAGAAACTATTAACCATCAATTGTAGCCGCACTACCAAAAAAAGGGGGGGTGACAAAAAACTTTTGCCTAATCCAAGGTCACAAAGATTTATACCCATGTTTCCTTCTAAGAGTTTTATACTTTTTAGATCTTATATGTAGGTCCTTGATCCACTGTGGGGCTCAGTCCCAGGACCCTGGGATCATGACCTGAGCCAAAGGCAGATGCTTAACCCACTGAGCCACCAGGTGCCCCCTGAGCATCTTTTCATGTTCTTATTGGCCATTGTATATTTCATATGGAGAAATATCTATTTAGGTCCTTTATCCTTTATTTTTTTTTTTAAGTAGGCTCCATGTGCATTGTGGAGCCCAATGCAGGGCCTGAACTCCACCCTGACATCGAGACCTGAGCTGTGACCAAGAATCAGATGCTTAACCAACTGAGCCACTCCAGCACCCCTTCTTTAACCATTTTTTTTTTTAAGATTTTATTTATTTATTTGAGACACTGTGAGAGAACAGAAACAGGGGGAGTGGGAGAGAGAGAAGCAGACTTCCCGCTGAACAGAGAGCCTGATGTAGGGCTCAATCCCAGGACCCTGAGATCATGACCTGAGCCGAAGGCAGAGGCTTAACCCACCGAGCCACCCATGTGCTTCTCTCTTTAACCATTTTTTAATTGAGTTTTTTGTCTTTTTATTGTTGAGCTGTAAAAATTCTTTATACATCCTGGATACTAGACCCTTATCATATATATGATTTATATGTTTAAGAAACCATTAATCATCATTTATAGCCCCACCACTAAAAAGGGGGGGGGGCGCAGAAACCATTGCTTAATCCAAGGTCACAAAAATTTATACCCAGGTTTCTTTCTAAGTTTCATATTTTTAGATCTTATATGTAGGTCCTTGATCCATTTTGTATTATTTTTTATATATGATGTGATGTAGGGGTCATGTGGATATGCAAGCCAGTGTCCTCAAAGATCCTTTAAGCTTGTTCCTAAAGCTGGATATTCCTGTCTTTTCCTAGGTTTTTTGGTATATCTCTCCTTCACTATGGTAGAACTTTGACTCATGTTGCCATGGACATGGACCTGTTTTTGTGTATCCTACTATTTATTCCTTTTTTTCCCAGTACTTTGTATATAAGGGGTATTAAATAAATGGATTTTCTGTTTGGTCATAGCTTAAGGTAGCAATTTAATAGCTGCAGAAAATAACCCTTTTGGAAAAGTAAGTAAATAGGAAGGAATCCAGTTGTTCAAGATGTATATCCTTTCTGAGTATCCTAGCCATGTCGGAGGCGTCTTTAAGAGCAGGATCTGGAAGATACACACAGATATACCAGGTATATCAGAGAGTATATGTGAGGACTAGTTCCAGGGATGGGGGCAGTGTTTACCAAAGTGTGGTTGCATATATTATTACATTACAGCATTTGATCTTCACAGTGATCTTGTCAGGTTTACATTATCATCATTTCCATTTCTAAATGAAAAATGAGGTTTGGAGAATCTTTATTTTTGTTTGTTTTTTGTTTTTTTGTTTTTAATTTTTAAAGATTATTTATTTATTTATTTGACAGACAGAGATCACAAGTAGGCGGAGAGGCAGGCAGAGAGAGAGAGAGAGAAGGAAGCAGGCTCCCTGCCAAGCAGAGAGCCTGATGCAGGGCTCGATCCCAGGACCCTGAGATCATGATGTGAGCCGAAGGCAGAGGCTTTAACTCACTGAACCACCCAGGGGCCCCAGTTCTTTTTTTTTTTTTTTTTTTTTTTTAATTTTTATTTATTTGTCAAAGAGAGAGCAGAAAGAAGCCGGGGGAGTGGCAGGCAGAGGGAGAAGCAAGCTCCCCGATGAGCAGTGAGCCCAATGCGGGACTCAGCCCCAGGACTCTAGGATCGTGACCTGAGCCAAAGGCAGATGCTTAACCCAGTGAGCCACCTAGGCATCCCGGTTTTGGGAATCTTAAGTGACTACTCATAGACCTTGGAAGAGGCCAAGCCAGAGTTGAACCCTGACATCTCTTTTTACTGTACAATTCTGATTGTCACTAACCAGCCTAGGCTTGCTGCTTGTAAAAAATAAATTAAGACAAAAGCCTCTCTAGACCCTTTGGTTATACCAGGCTACACACTGATTTGTAGACTTCCAAGTTCTTTGCTTCTCTTCTTTTTTTCTTACTCCCTTATAAAATGGTTCCTATTTTTTTTCCTCTAGAAATGAATGACTTTTATTATATTTCCCCTGTGGATCCCATATTTTAATAGATTGCTGTCTACTAATTTGTACTTATTTAATTTCAAAGATTTTCATTTATTTATTTATTTATTTTATTTGACAGACGGAGATCACAGTAGGCAGAGAGGCAGGCAGAGAGAGAGGAGGAAGCAGGCTCTTCACGGAGCAGAGAGCCCGATTCGATGCTCGATCCCAGGACCCTGGGATCATGACCTGAGCTGAAGGCAGAGGCTTTAACCCACTGAGCCACCCAGGTGCCCCAAAGATTTTATTTATTGATTGATTTGAGAGAGAGGAGAAAGAGTGCACACACAAATGGGGGAAGAGGGAGAGAGACAAGCAGACTCCATGCTGAGTGTGGAGCTTGACATGGGACTCAGTATCATGACCCTGAAATCATGACCTAAGTCAAAATGAAGAGTCAGATGCTTAACTGACTGAGCCACCCAGGCGCCCCTACTAACTTGCATTTGTTAATAATGTTTCCCATTCTAATAGTTTTCCACACCATTACTGCTTATCAGGCTCTTGAGTAGCACAGGTGATACTTAGCATTACAACACAGATTTTATAGGGGTCCCTGGGGGGTGCTCAGTCAGTTGAGTGTCTGACTCTTGGTTTCAGCTCAGGTCATGATCTTATAGTCATGACATTGAGCCCCATATCCCACTGCATGCTCAGCAGGGAGTCCACTGGGACTTTCTCCCAACAGAGAGATTCTCTCTCTCCCTGTACACCCTTCCTCCCTTCCTTTCTCTCTCTCTCTCAGTTAATAAATAAATCTTTAAAAAAGACACACACGGATTTTATATATTTCCAGTCAAATGCCAAAACACACACACAAAAAAACAAAACCATGACATTAGTCCTAGTCTGGGCTGATCAGTCAACTATAAATGTCCCTTTCCCACTAGAATTTTAAAATACATCAACTCGGGACACCTGGGTGACCCAGTCAGTTAGGCATCTCCCTTCAGCTCAGGTCATGAGTCCCAGGGTCCTGGGATCAAGTCCCGAGTTGGGCTCCTTGCTCATCGGGGAGCCTGCTTCTCCCTCTGCCTGCTGCTCCCCCTGCTTGTGCTGTCCCCCGCCTTTCTGTCAGATAAATAAATAAAATATTTTTTTAAAGTACATCAACTCACCAAATTTGCAACTAACTTATATGTACAACACTAAGGTAGAGGTAGATATGGTTTAACCTTCGGAGGAATATTCCTTAGCCATTTGAAGTGATGTGTATGTGATTATAATAACGTAGGCAAAGGCTAACGTTGCATGTTTAGAGAAAAGGAGAAAACAAAACCTCATCAGTTCTGTGAGGACAGATGTGTCTGTCTGACTCAGTCATGTCTCTCTGAGCCCACACAATACTTGCAGGCACATAGCATTTAAGTTTTAGGAGAGACAGCTCAGAATTTAAAAAGGCAGTCTGACATCATGGTTAACAGCCAAGTTCGGAATCTGTCAGACATGGGTTCATAATCTGGCTATGCTATTTACAAAGTATGTGGCTGCACTATTTACACAATTTACTCATCAGAAAAATGAAAATAGTGATGCTTCCATCATAAGACAGTTGTAAAGATTAACTAAAAGCATATATATGGGCGCCTTGTGGCTCAGTCAGTTAAGCATCTGCCTTCAGCTTGGGTCATGATCCCAGGGTCCTGGCATTGAGCCCCATGTTGGGCTCTCTGCTCAGCAGGGAGCCTGCTTTTCCCTCTCCCTCTCTCTCCACCCCCATGCCCCCCACCGCTTGTGCTATCTCTCTCAAAGAAATACATAAAAATCTTTAAAAAATAAATAAAAATAAAAGTATATGTGAAGGGCACAGTAGTGTCCCTGGTACATGGTGAGATAGTGCCCAGTATATATCAACTGTTACTATTGCTATTATTATTATTACCTTTTTTCTCTCTTTATTGAGGTATGATTTACACAAAAATACAGTGCTGAGGTCTCAGGTATTGAGTTAGGTGAGTTTTGACACTTGTATAACTACTGTCTGCAACAAATTGGAAAGTACTTCCATCACCATAGAAAGTTCTCGTGGTGCCCTTTCCAGTCAACCCTCCTGCCTCAGAGCAACCACTTTTTGGCTTTTGTCTCCAAAGATTAGTTTTGCCTGTTCTTTACTTAATGTAAATGGAATTAGATAGTATATTTTTGCGTGTGTTTGGCTTCTCTTGCTTAGCATAATGTTTTTTGAGTTTCATCCATGTTGTTACTTGTATTTATAGTCCATTCCTTTTAATTGCTGCATAGTATTCCACTATGTGGATAGACTTATTTTATTTATCCCTTTTCCATGGATGACCCTTTAGCTTAATTGCAGTTTGGAGCTTTTATCTATTTTTTTCCCCTAAGATTTTATTTATTTATTTATTTTTAAAAGATTTTATTTATTTGTTAGAGAGAGAGAGTGAGCGAGCGAGCACAGGCAGACAGAGTGGCAGCAGAGGCAGAGGGAGAAGCAGGCTTCCTGCCAAGCAAGGAGCCCGATGTGGGACTCGATCGCAGGACACTGGGATCATGACCTGAGCCAAAGGCAGCCACTTAACCAACTAAGCCACCCAGGCGTCCCTCTAAGATTTTATTTTTAAGTACTTTCTATACCCAGCGTGGGTCTCCACCTTAAAAACCCAAGATCATGGGCGCCTGGGTGGCTCAGTGGTTAAAGCCTCTGCCTTCGGCTCAGGTCATGGTCTCAGGGTCCTGGGATCGAGTCCCGCATCGGGCTCTCTGCTCGGCAGGGAGCCTGCCTCCTCCTCCTCTCTCTCTCTGCCTGCCTCTCTGCCTACTTGTGATCTGTCTGTTAAATAAATTAAAAAACAAACAAACAAACAAAAAAAAAACCCAAGATCAAGAATCATACACTTCTACCAACTGAGCCAGCTAGGTGCTCCTGGAGCTTTTAAAAATAAAGCATCTGTGGATATTCTTATGTCAGTCCTTTTTTTTAAAAGATTTTTATTTATTTATTTGACAGACAGAGATCACAAGTAGGCAGAGAGACAGGCGGGGAATGGGGGAAGCAGGCTCCCTGCTGAGCAGAGAGCCCAATGTGGGGCTCGATCCCAGGACCCTGAGACCATGACCCGAGCCGAAGGCAGAGGCTTTAACCCACTGATCCAAACAGGTGCCCTTATGTCAGTCTTTGTGTGGACAAATGTCTTAATTTCTTTTAAGTAATTACCTAGGAATGGAATTTCTGGGTCATGGGGTAGATGTAAGCGTAACTTTACATGAAACTGCCAAACAGTCTTTAAGGTGATGGTAGCAGTGAGATTTCTTTTTATTTATTTATTTATTTATTTATTCAATTTTATTTTTATTTATTTGACAGACAGATCACAACTAGGCAGAGAGACAGGCAGAGAGAGAGGAGGAGGCAGGCTCCCCGCCGAGCAAAGAGCCTGATGTGGGGCTTGATCCCCGGACCCTGGGATCGTGACCTGAGCCAAAGGCAGAGGCCTAATCCACTGAGCCACCCAGGCGCCCCAAGATTTCTTTTTTTTTTTTTTAACATTTTATTTATTTATTTGAGAAGAGAGAGACAGTGAGAGAGATCATGAGCGAGGAGAAGGTCAGAGGGAGAAGCAGACTCCCCGTGGAGCTGGGAGCCCGATGCGGAACTCGATCCCGGGACTCCAGGATCATGACCTGAGCTGAAGGCAGTCGCTTAACCAACTGAGCCACCCAGGCGCCCCCAAGATTTCTTTTTATTTTTTTATTTTTTTATTTTTTTTTTTAAAAGATTTTATTTATTTATTCGAGAGAGAGACAGTGAGAGAGAGCATGAGCGAGGAGAAGGTCAGAGGGAGAAGCAGACTCCCCATGGAGCTGGGAGCCCGATGTGGGACTCGATCCCGGGACTCCGAGATCATGACCTGAGCCGGAGAAGATTTCTTTTTAAATGGACAGTAATAATCATGACATCTGAGGTACCCAGCATAGCCAGAGAAATAACTTTGGAGTTATATTGACCTGGGTTCCCAGCTGGACTTTGATGTTTATAATTTGTGCAACCCCAGGTAAATTATTTCGTATCTCTGAGACTTAGTCTTACCTGTGGAAAGGGAGTGATAATGAGATCATGTATAGTAAATGCTAGTGTTCTACATACTAGAGGCATATGAAGATGGGGGCTGTAGTGCAGGATATAAGCCCCCTATATGGGTTACGTAGTCTGTAAAGAATGTAAAAGCAGGGCACCTGGGTGGCTCAGTGGGTTAAGCCACTGCCTTTGGCTCGGGTCATGATCTCAGGGTCCTGGGATCGAGTCCCGCATCGGGCTCTCTGCTCAGCAGGGAGCCTGCTTCCCTCTCTCTCTCTCTCTGCCTGCCTCTCTGTCTACTTGTGATCTCTCTCTGTCAAATAAATAAATAAAATCTTTAAAAAAAAAAAAAAGAATGTAAAAGCAGTAATAAAACCCACTGTAATTCCATTTGCTTTTTATCATCATCGTGCACCTACAATTCTGAGCAGTATTAGGATAAAATACTTCTTCCTGCCTCCTCTTCCTCCCATATATCACACCACTCAGCAAATTATAGGGACTTAACAAAAATTTTAATTATAATCAATATTTTAAAAAGTTAAACAGGAACTAAGAGGTTGTAACTTGGAGTGTAAATGAGATTTAATCTTTTCTTGCAGGTTCTCTCTCTGTGCACTTTCAGTTTCCTCTAGGTCCCTGATGTGCAAAACTCACCCCAAACAGCAGTATTTCCAAGGGTCCGGGGAGGCACACAGAGGTCTGTTCCTCTCTAGGGAGCCTTCTCTGTTCAGTCCCTCTTCTCACTTTCTTAAAAGTTTGAGGCTTTATCCCTTTATTTTTTACTCACATTTTAATTCTGATAGGTCATAGGCATATTTTCTTCCGTTGTATTCTACGATGTAATTATAGATTGTGACCATATATCTAAGCCAGCTTTAATTATCAGGGCCAAAATAACTCCTCTGAAACACTCTATTCCTTATAAAGTAGCTTCCCAAACAGGTGTTTTAACTTGTAAAGTCCTTTATTAATACTTTTTGTCAATAGTTACTTTATATTTTTGTAGAATCTGGTTTGAGCTTTCTCTCTATATTCTCTTCAACTTACCCACCTCTAAGCTAGGTTTTACCATGTGAAAATTAATCCTAAGTATCATGTTTGTCTACTTGGCCTCTGTCTTCTGTACTTGAGAGGCATTACTGATTTGAGGACAAATAAACAGTAATTCTAGAGACATTCATCCATTTCTCAGACAGTACTTAAGAGCTCAGGCTCTCAAGTGAAAAATCCTGCTTCCTGTCCTGTTAGTGGTGCCAGGTCCAGTGTGTGTTGGTGGGGGGGTTCTTTTTACACACCATCAAGCAACTCTCCAACACCAAATAGGTGCCCTACAATATAACTCAATTCTGCCACTGTCAGTCTGGGGATAGATAGCATCACATTGCACAGGTTAAGGGCTTAGTCCTCTAAGATGGCCCTGCCCCTTGCACCACGACCTTCAGATGCCAATCACAAATCCAGGTTGTCACCTGTGCTTCTGACTCACCATCTATAGATTGGAGGTTCCAGCAACCTCCTCCTTGGATTTGATTAATTTGCTAGAGTGGCTCACAGAACTCAGAAACATTTTACTTACCAGATTACCCTTTATTCTAAAAGGATATAATTCAGGAACAGCCAGATAGAAAAGATGCCTAGGACAAGGTATGTAGGAAGGAGTGCAAAGCTTCCACACCCTCTTGGAATGTGCCACTCTCCACCAAATCTCCACATGTTTACTAATGCATAAGCTCTCTGAACCCAGTTGTTTTGGGTTTCTGTGGAGGCTTCATGTACATAGGCATGACTGACTAAAATTTTGGCCATTGGTGACCTAGTCAACCTCCAGTTCCTCTGACCTCTGGGGAGTAGGACTGAAAGTTTTTTGGTTTTTTTTTTTAAGATTTTATTTATTCATTTGAGAGAGAGAGAGAGAGAGAGAGACAGAGATAATGACAGAGCATGATCAGGGAGCCTGACAAGGGTCCCAGGATCCTGGGCTCATGACCTGAGCCAAAGGCAGATACCCAACCAGCTGAGCCGCCCAGGCATCCCTAGGACTAAAGGTTCTAACCCTCCAATCATATGGTTGGTTCCTCTGGAAACCAGCCCCCATCCTTAGGTGCTTTCCAAAAATCACTTAATACGTAAACTCAGGTGTTAAGGTTAAAAGGGATTTGTTATGAACATCAAGACATGTTTTTCTGTGTTATCACTAGGAAATCCCAAGGGCTTCTAGGGGCACAGAAATGGCAAAGAAGACCAAATATGTATTTCTTATTATAAATTACAATATCACAGCAGGTTACCTAACCTCTCTGAGTATTGCTTTTCTTATCTGTGAAATGAGTAGTGATACCTGTTTCTTAAATAGGTTAATGGATATAGAGTGCTGTATTAGTGTCCTGTTACCGCCATACAAAGTTACCACAAACTTAGTGGCTCAAAGCAACACAAATTTCTTATCTCATTTCTGTAGATCAGAAATCTGACCCAGGTTTTACTATGCTAAAAGCAAGATCTTGACAGGGCTGTGTTCCTCCTGGAGGCTGCAGGGTAGAATCTGTTCCTTTGCAATTCCCAACTCCTAGAGGCTGCTGTATTTCTTGACCCATAAGCCCCTTCTTCCATCTTCAAAGCCAGCAATAACAGGACAGATCCCTTTCACACCTACATCTCTCAAGTTCTCTGTAGCCAGGAGAGGTTCTCTGATTTTAAGGACTCATGTGATCATATTGTGACCACCTGGATAACCTAGAATACTTTCCCATTTCAAAGACCTTAACTTTAATCTCATCTGCAAAGTCCCCTTTGCCACCAGACATTACATATTCATAAGTTCCAGAGGATCAGGACACAGACATCAGGGGCCATTTTTCTGCCTACCACAAGTAATTAACACTGTGCTTGCTCTTTGTAAGCCCTCACTAAGTGGCGATTACTGAAGGCCTGTGATGTGAAGCGACCCTAGGCACAGTAATTTACATCCTGGTGGGAAAATGAAACTGCTGAGGATAGAAGTTATTCTGACCCAAAAAGAGTGACCAGAGCCACGTGTGGGAGTTTCAGCTGAGTGCCATGGGAATGTGAGAGAGGTTCAGGTCAGTAAGTGGTCTGACAAGTCTGAACAGAGTGAATGCACGTAAGTGCAGAACCCGGAAAGAAATGTGGTTCAACCCAGATGAGAATCTTTATAGGGCAAAGGGTAAGAGGGAAGGAGAAGGCAGAAGAAAAGCATTTCTAACCAGATAGTTGCGGGCACACCTGGGTAGCTCAGTCAGTTAAGCCTCTGCCTTTGACTCAGGTCATGATCTCAGGGTCCTGGGATCGAGCCCCATATTGGTCTCCCTGCTCAGCAGGGAATCTGGTTCTCTCTCAGCCTCTGCTCCTCCCCCTACTTGTGGGTGCACACTCTCTCTCTCCTTTAAATAAATAAAATCTTAAAAAATAAAATAAGCCTAACCAGATACTTGGGAATTAGATTTGTTCATATTTCTCGATCCTTCCTGCTTGTCCCACTGGACTCATTTGTTCATTCAGGCAACAGATAATGTTCCAGGCTCTGTATCTGGCCTAGGGGATACGATGAATACAAGACACAAAGCCTGCTTTCTCAGGCTCAGTCTAGTGAACATGTCAACATGTCAACAGAGAGGGCACCTGGATGGTTCAGTTGTTTGGGCGACTGCCTTCAGCTCAGGTCATGATCCTGGAGTGTCAGGATCAAGTCCTGCATTGGGCTCCTTCCTCAGTGGGGAGCCTCCTTCTCCCTCTGACCCTCCCCACTCTCATGCTCTCTCTCAAATAAAGAAATAAAATCTTTTTTTTAAGATTTTTTATTTATTTAAATAAAATCTTTTTTTGGAAAGATTTTATTTATTTATTTGACAGACAGAGATCATAAGTAGGCAGAGAGGCAGACAGAGAGAGAGAGGGAAGCAGGCTCCCTGCTGAGCAGGGAGCCCGATGTGGGGCTCCATTCTAGGACCCTGGGATCATGACTTGAGCCAAAGGCAGAGGCTTTAACCCACTGAGCCACCCAGGTGCCCAAGAAATGAAATCTTTAAAAAAAAAATCATGTCAACACAGAGCCATAGTCCAGTGTGACAGGAGGAGCCCACAAGGAAGGGTATATCTCCTTCCCAAATTTACAGGACAGGAAAGGCATCTTGAACGAAGTATCCATAAACTGGGAGCTTAGCTGGAACTACCAGTTGGCATGCGTTGGGCTACAAGTAGCAACGCAAGTCAGAAGACCTTAATAATGAACTGAGTGTCTCATTTAACTAAAAGTCCAGAAGTGGAGTAGGTGTCAGTATTGGTTACTCTGGTCAGTCTTGCTCTATTTTTGTGTGATTCCCTTTGACTGGGCTGTCTTCTGTGTGTTGACGTCACTCTCAGGCTGGCTTCCCTTGTGTGGCCATTCCAAGTCCAGCTATACACCCAGCATCCAAGGAAGAAAGGCGTCTCTCATAGATTCTTCTGAGAATGAGGAAATGCCTTTTTCAGAATCCTCCCAGCGGCTGTGTCCCTAGCATCTGATTGGGGTCACAGGCTTACTTCTCAGCCAATCCCTGTGCCCAGGTGAATGCCATGTCCAATTTGGCTAAGGCCTAAGTTGCTAAACCTATCAGTATGGCAAGGACAGTGGGTTTATACTTGCTGAAACACATGGTCTTATTTGGAATAGGGAATTAAATAAATGAAAATCTAGGTACCGTTAGGAATAAAGGAGGGTGGGAGAACAGACAATAGTATATAGGAATGCCTGGTGACTTGTTCCTTCCTTCTCCCATGTAAGACTCACTTCTGCCACTTGATACCTTCTGTTTTTCATGGGTTTTCTTTCCTCATTGCTCTGGCTTTACCATGATTCCTCTCTGTGGATGCTTTTACCTTCAGTGTCTGCTACTAACTGCCTCTCTCTCTCCATGTTTCTCAATTCAGACCCCCAAAGCTCAAGACTCTGTCCCAATTAACCTTACTATACCAGGCTCCACCTACTTGAAGTAAGCTCCGGGAGATCAGGGACTTTGTTTTGTATACGGCTGTATGCCCAGTGTCAAACAGTACCTGATACGCAGTGGGTGCCTGACAAATTAAATTATATGCCAAATGGACAAAAGATCAACCTTCTAGTTAATTGGCTGCCTTTGGGTCAGGTATTCCTCTGGGCAAATTTTCTGTGGCTGAGGGGGATGTCCCTGGAAGGGGACATGCCCATTTTAGTGGTAGGAGCAGAAGTTTGTCTCACTTCCATGGCTTACTTTGGTCTGAACTTTAGTTTACTTTTCTGCAAAATAGGATCAATGAAATGTGGCCTTATTTAAAAGGCTCAGGTGGGGGCTCCTGGGTGGCTCAGGCAGCTAAGCATCTGCTTTTGGCTCAGGTTGTGATCCTCACAGTCCTGGGATCGAGCCCTGCATCAGGCTCCCTGCTCAGCGATGAGCCTGCTTCTCCCTCTCCCTTTGCTGCTCCCCCTGCTTGTGCTCTCACTCTCTCTCTCTCTCTCTCTCTCTCTCTCAAATAAAGTCTTAAAAAAAAAAAACAACAGGCTGAGGTGTTCAGTATTAAGCGGGATCATGATTATGAAAATACTTTATATATTGTAAGATACTAGGCAGTTTAATTCAATTCTGGTCATTCACATGCACCAGCAAAACACTAATGATGGAAAGGCCAGTTTACCTGTTTAGTTCTACTTCTTGGTGTTTCATTTCCCGAGAGAATCTCTAACTGGCTCTCTTCTTGTCCCTTTCCATTTGCTCCCCCAGGGTCACTCAGGATGTGTCAACTGTCTGGAGTGGAACGAGAAAGGAGAGTGAGTATGAGCTAGAGCATCTGAGAAGGTGCTGGGGACGGGAGTGGGGAGGCTGGGAGAAGGGACTTTCCTCCTCCTTAGTAGATCTAAGGAAAAGAGACTTTCCTGTGTACTTAAGTTTAGTCCATCACTATCAACACACAATTGAACAATGAATTGGATGACCACCCAAACCCTGTTTTTTGTTTTTTTTTTAATAATCTAATGCCTTTAAGGAATAATGAGAAATCCTTAGGACAAAATAGAAGAGACTCAACTAATGTTTACAAGATAACCTTGAATTCCGTGATATCTCCTGTTCGTCACACTCTCTGTGGATTTATTCCCTATGAACAGGGGAGGTGGGGTAGGGGAGTAGGACCTAGGAACTCGAAGAGAGGTCAGAAACTTTCATTCTGCTTGCAGTTTGCTGGCCTCTGGTTCCGATGACCAGCACACGATTGTGTGGGACCCGCTGCACCACAAGAAGCTGCTCTCCATGCATACAGGACACACGGCAAATATCTTCTCTGTCAAGGTGAGCAGGATAAGGCATAGAGCAAGTAAGAGGCATGACTGGGCTGTGCACATGGTTGTATTTGCCCATTTGGGTTCCACATACCCCCTGGGGTCACAGACACCTTTGTGATCTGAGCCATCTGACTGTGATTCCTGAAACCCCATCTCTTTTCCATGTTCTCCTTCCTCACTTAGAGCCACAAGGCCAGCTCCAGGTGAATTTATATTTATTTGAGTGGTGATGGTGGGTGGTATGGTTCCAAGCATGAGCTTAGATAGCAGGAAGACCTATGTTTGACCCCCTTATCTGCCTCTTAGAAGCTGTGTGACTTAGGCAAGTCACCTGACTTCTCTGAGCCCCTTTACTCATCTGTAAATACAAAGTAGCTTAGGAAAATCCCCTGGATTCATGAGTAAATGAATAAATAGGCCTTTAATTTTAAAAGGGAAGCAGCACTCCATAGGCTTAGTATTATAGTTCAATGAGATGATTATAAAAAGGTACCTGGCATAGGTACTTTTAGCTATTCTACATTCGAGCTACAGATTTGTTGGTGAAAGTGAGCTAAGGAGAGGTGGGAACAGGATTTAAAAATGTCTTCATACCTCTGAAGCCCTGTAAGTGGAAATGACATGAAGTTTCTGCCTTTTGATCTCAGAAAACAGACGTGGGATTATTGGCTCTTAAGTCCACAGAAGCAAATGTGGGGCTGATGGAGAGACAGGTCTAGCGCTTAGAGTTTGGAAAAGGTAGAATGGGCCCTTTGAGAAGATTGTAAATGTCCAAGCACTGAGGTACTCTCCACAACGGGAACTTACCTGACAGGTTTAAGGTTGGAGGAAATGACCTTTAAGGACCTTTCCAGCCCTGAAATTCTGTAATGGATGTATGTGAGAGAGTGAGTGTCCTTTGGAAAGCCTCACTAATCTGAGAAATATTTCCCTAATTAGTATCAAGAAGAATTACAAGATACATGAAGAAGAAGATAGATTTGAGAGCTGAGAACCTACTTATTTCCCTAAACCCTGCCCCCTTCCCAAGCTCTCATTTTCACCTCTTATTCCAGAGACCAGTCCTAGATAATTTTCTGCAGTTTTTAGAGACCGAACAATGCTGATTCACCTCTTGCATGGCAAACAGACTGTTTTCTGCCCCCTGAAAATTGTTATTAGGTTCAATTTGAATCTGTGGGGTGGGATCTGGGAATGGGACCTATGCCATCAGCTTTGGCATCGTAGAGCACAAAACGTTGAGTTCAAAAACCAGAATTTGACAGTGGTCTTGATACTAATAGTGAGATTTGGGGCAAGGCCCAAAATTAAATTCGCAGACCCTCAGCCTCCTGTGAAGGTGTAGAAAAGGATTCTTCTCTCTTCTGGTAGTAACAATACAGGTATTTTTATTTAACCCACAAGCTCCCCCTGGTGGCAACTACAGTGTGTGAGTGTGGCACTAGGCCTCAAGAGCTCCCTCTTTTGTTGTGCCTGAAGTACATGCTGTTTCCAGACAGGATTAAAGACTACCTGGTTGCCCCTAAAAATGATGGAATTCCGTCTGTTTCATCCAGCCCTTGTTCTGGTGAGCCCTTAGACAGTGGTGTGTGGAAAGAGTGAATTGTTGCTCTTTCCTGAGCAATTAAGTCAAGTAGGACTGGAGCTCTTTAAATGCAGACTAATGCCCCAACCCCAGCACCGGTTCAGCCTTGTTGTGGTTTGGGAGGAACTTTTCAGTTAAAAAAGAAGATAATTAAATTTTTTTAACTCAAGAAAGAAGAGAAAAAGTCAACTAACGCCATACCCAAATATTTTTCTTCCTCAAAGCTAGGTGATAGAACCGCACACCTTTTAAAGATTACTGTTCAGAGCTATATTTATGGCTGCTTTATTCTTACCACATGTCATCTGGAATATTTTATTCTCAACTTCATCTGAATGGCGGGGTTCTCATTCTTTGTAACAGTTGCAGGGAGATGGTTCCTCCTGATGCTCAACCCTTCCCCAGGGCCCAACATTTGAGCCATTTCCAGTATTTGTCATTACGAGGAGTGCTGCTCTGAGCATTTCTGCACAGGTCCCTTTTTCCTAATAGAAATTTCTCAAGAGTGGAAGTGTGGGATTAAAAGATAGAAACATCTTTTACTTTGTTACCTATTGCCAGATTGTTCTCCAGAAATATTTGAACCCAACTTAAAATACTACTTTCTTCTTAAAACACTGGAAGTCCTTTTCATTTTAAGCCTACTTTGTTATGTAATTCTCAGGTTATCAAATGGTCCTCATGAGGCAGTATTCACATGAGAATCAGACAGACTCGAGTTAACTCAGTGTTAGTGCTGAACCTCAATTTTAAGTGGGTTATTTAAAATATCGGTAAGATAAGGAACCTGCCCAGTGTCTAGCGCATGGTAAATACTTAGTAAATGGTAACAACTGTGACTGTCACCTGCTCAGCTCTTACCTGGGGAAGGGTCAGGAAAAGGCTTTCATAGGTAGTTCAGTTTGGCATAAGTCAGGACTACTCCACCAAAGTAAAGGCATATGTCCCAATTTTTACCTTTGGGCCTGTAGGCTGATGCTTGATAAAGTTTCCTTAGTGGACTGTCTTGGATGGGCTCATTTTCTTACCCGAAATGAAGGAAAGAGGGTACTAACATCCAGGCTAGTCTTCTTTCTTGGCCAGCCCGACCCACACTGCCTGCCAATCTCTTCTTCGATCTCTCTGGAGCAGTTCCTGCCTCATGCTGGGGACCGCATCTTGATCACGGGGGCAGCCGACTCCAAAGTGCATGTCCACGACCTGACAGTAAAGGAAACGATCCACATGTTTGGAGACCATACAAACCGGGTGAAACGCATCGCCACAGCGCCCATGTGGCCCAACACATTCTGGAGTGCTGCTGAGGACGGGCTTATCCGGTAAGGGCCTGAGGCATGGAGTGGGGCCTGTGCCTCCCCTGCTCCCCCTGCATGTTGGCTCCCCATCCCATCCGCCCCACCGCTTCCTTCCACAGGCCTGGTTCCTTCCTGTCAGCAGAGTTCAGCCTCCTATATCTGCCCAGGGCACTTTTCTGTGAACATAAAACTGGGAACATTGCTTGTCCTGCTCTCCTACACTACATCCAGGCCTGCAGGCCTGTTGTCACCAACGCAGAGTCAGCCTCCTCTGGACTTTCACACTTGGTGTTCCCTCCACCTGGTTTTCTCTGTCCCCAGTTATTTCCATATTTGACTCTTCCTCGCCCTGAGATCACCTTAAGGATCACCTCCTCAGAAGCACCTTTTCTATCCTGTCTGAAGTAGGACCCCCCCCCCCCCAATCATTCTGTCTCAGCACACTAATTGTATCCTCTCTAACTCCAATCACTATCTGTAGTTCTTTTATTTTATTTACTCATTGGTTTATCTTTTTGTCTGTATCACTCACTGAACAGTGAGCTGCCAGAGCATCTCCATCTCTCTCTCATCCCTGGTTTTGTTCCTGAAGCCCAGCACTGCCTAGTACGTAGAGGTGCTTGATACATTCTCTCAAAGAGTTGATCAGTGGGCATATGTGTGAGAAAGGGATAGCCAGCCAGAAATGGTCACGTGGGCTTTCCCTCTTCCCAGTGACCTAGGTTATGACAACTTTGCCTCTACTTTCCTTCATCCTAAAATGGTCTCATTGCCCTTTAACTCCTTTCTTCAGAGGTGACTTTAGAACTTTTTCCCTGTCTCTCCAACCTGATTTAATGTCTCCCTTGAGATCTTGTAGGACTTTATACCCTCTTCCCCGTTAAAAAAGAAGTGAGATCTAGATTGCATGAACTATAAAACAGCAGTTAGAAACAGGGCACTGATGTCAGACAGACCTGGGATCAAGTCCTACCTCTGTCACTCAGTATTGGGGCAAGTCACTTTATCCCTGAATCTCAGTTTCATCATCTATAATGGAAATTATCATAATATCTCCCTTGGCCTGAGCATTAAGATCAAGATAGTGCTTATAAAACCTTAGGAGAGTACTTGGAAGACAAAAAGCACTTTGGTCAGTGGCAGGTACAATTCCGTGTTACCCTTGTTGACCCTGACTAACCAGACTGTGCCAGGGCAGCAGGGAGAGGCTAAGCATCTAGGGTCAGAGCCTGAGTGGCACTTAGGCAAAGGTACAGTCAGGGAAGGTGTCCTAGCAGAAGGTGAGCATACACTGGACCTTGCAGAATAAGCAAGATTTGGATGGGCAAGGAAAAGCTGAGTGGACTCCCCAACTTGAGCAGAGTTCGTAGAGGCAGGGGTAAGATAGCCATATGGGGGATAGTTGTCATCGGCGCAGTTAGAAAGCTGAGGGATGATGTTAGTTTGAAATTGGGTCTTAAAAACCAGACTGATGAGTTTGGTCAGTGTTTACTAACAGTAAGCTAGAAGTATTGAGGAATCTTCTCAGGTTTTTGAGCACGAGAGTGATGTAACAAAAACAGTATTTTAGGAAGAGCAATCTGATGAGGTCGGCATAGAAAGGTGAGGCGGACAGGGTGGAGATTATTGCCAGTGTCTAGGCAGGAGGTGGGTGAGCACACGGGGCATATCCTCCCCATTCTCTGTGCCTGTGTAGTGGCAGCACAGCAGTCCTCCAAACTGCCGTGAGGGGGGTGCTGCTGCCGGGGAAGTCTGACATGACCTTTAACCTCCTGAGTGGGACTCAGGCTTGTCTTGATGCTAAGTGTTTCTAGATCGCTCTTAGGTGACCTCTAGATTCTCCTTTCATTCACCTCCATACTTCTTCGTTTCCTGTAAGAAATTAGATGAAAAGTGGAGTTAAGGAGCGGAGCCAGGTGGTTAAAGGCTGTCTCCCCAGCTCTGCACTATCCCAACTTCACATTTACTGGCAGTGTCATCCCAGACAGACTGTTTAGCTGCCTTCAGCCTCAGTGTTCTAATGGTACCTGGGAATGGCATGAGGATTTAATTAGATAATCCATGTACAACATTTACAGATAGTACTGGACACAAAGCAGTTTCTCATTTTTAGTAATCGGTAGTAATAGTACTTAATAGTAATATCACTGACACCTGTAAAAGACAAACAAAAAACATTACAGTAGTATTTACCGTAAATAGTTACATAAAGAATAAAACAGATTGTATGAGAAGTCTATTTCAGGTGCCTGGCCCATCGTGACCACTGGAGAAATGGGAATGGTTTTTCAGGGCACCTGGCTGGCTAAGTCAGAGGAGCATTCTACTCTTGATCTCAGGGTCCTGAGTTCAAGCCCCACACTGGGTGTAGAGATGACTTAAAAATAAAATCTTTCAAAAAAAAATAAAAGAAGTAGTGGTTTTTGATATTCTTATTATTTAGGAACAGGTCAGAGCTGCTCTCAGTCCCTTTGTATAACAAGGCCTTAGCTTCTCCCCTGCCTCACAGGAGGACCCAACCCCCATCCCCTAACGCTGTCCTCTCTCACAGCCAGTATGACCTTCGGGAGAACAGCAAACACTCGGAGGTGCTGATTGACCTGACAGAGTACTGTGGCCAGCTGGTGGAGGCCAAGTGCCTCACCGTCAACCCCCAGGACAACAACTGCCTGGCAGTAGGGGCCAGTGGGCCCTTTGTGAGGCTCTATGACATTCGCATGATTCATAACCACAGGTATGAATAGCTCGGCCGCCCATGGCCAGGTCCCTGGGAACCTGCTGCCCCTTTCCCTCATTGCCATGCCCTCTTCTTTCTGAGATGGGTCTTTAAATTCTTGTGATTTTTAAAAAAATGTAATCCATGTTTATTTTGTAAAATACGGAAAATATAATGAAAAAACTACCCATAATCCATCACCTGAAACAAATCACTGTGTATAATATTTTCTGCTTGTTCTCTTACTATGAGTATTTGTGCAGAGTTATAATCTTATACATGTAATTCTTTTTTGTACATTTAATTTTATTATTCTTTTTAAACAAATGTATAATATACTCAGAACCTCCACCTAAGTCCCAGACCTGAGCAGCTCTGCCAGCCTGGGTTTTCAGTCAACTTCTGGGACAGGCACAGGGGTGTCTGGCCTGCTAGACTTTCATTTGTGGGTTTGGGCAACCACTACTGCTCCTCATACACTACATGACATGGAGTGGACCTTGAACCTTAACTCCATCATCTGTAAAATGAGAATAATAGGGTGGTCATGAGGACCAAGACAATGGATAGGACCTACCTGTAAAGCACTGTAATGTGTACGGCCATGGCTGTCTAGTTGGTGAATCTTTGGGATTGCTCAGGTAAGGAAGAAAAGTATCTCCTTTCAGAGGTAAAAATTTAGGTTTTCCTCTAGGGATTGTGATCTCGACTACTCAAGGGTAGTGCTAGGGGTTATAACCTATATGGTTTGCCTTCCCACCAGGAAGAGCATGAAGCAGAGCCCTTCGGCAGGTGTCCACACCTTCTGTGACCGGCAGAAGCCCCTTCCGGATGGTGCCGCCCAGTATTACGTAGCAGGTAGGGCTCAGTCCAGCCCTGGCCCCGCACTCTTGGCTGGGTGCTGACTCTGTCTGGGGTGGTGCGGGGAGGTAGCATGGCATGGTGGTCAAGAGAAAGGGTTTTAGAGTAAGGCAGATGTGGGCTTTAATCCTGACTGCCACTGACCAGCCATCCTGTGACCTTTGGCAAAGCATTTCCCCTTGATGAGTCTTAATTCCTTTTCCATAAAATGGCACTGTAATGATGAAATGAAATAAAGTACATAAAGCAGTTAGCCTAGTGCATGTAGTGAGTGCTCAACACTCGCAGCTGCTTTTAGGATGAAGGTAATTGCTACCATTATGGATATGATTGGCTTCACACAACTCCCTGCCCCTCTGGGGGAAGACAGGGAGCTTCACATTAGGGTAACTGAGCTGCTCCCCACAGGTCACCTGCCCGTGAAGCTGCCTGATTACAACAACCGTCTGAGAGTGTTGGTTGCCACCTATGTGACCTTCAGCCCCAATGGCACAGAGCTGCTGGTCAACATGGGAGGGGAGCAGGTATGTATGGCTGCCCAAGGTAGCCCTGCCCTCCTTCACCCTACAGTCAGCAGCCAGGGCTTAACACCTCACTTCCACTGCCATGAGGCAGACAAGCAGCAGCCTTATTGTAAATTACTTCATAGTGAAATGTAGGAGCAACCTGGCATCACTGGAATTCCCAGAGAGGTGCCCTGGCCTTGGCTTTTTCTGAAGCTTTAGAACTGACGGACCGGTCTTCAAATGCTGGCCTTCTGTGTACTGGGAGTTTGAACTGTGAGGGTCTTCGTTCTTCTGAGCCTCGGTTTCCTCATCCTCCATTTTCCTAGGAGGAAACCCTGGGGCTCAGAGTCGGGCTGTAGGAGTGTTCCTTGGTAATGGCAGGCTACTAACCCTTCTCTTTGCATGTTCTCGGTCAGGATATTTAGTAAGCCTTGCTTAAATCCATTTATTCTACAAACATTCACTGAGCACTTACTCTGGGACTAGCATTATTATAAACATGAAGGAGACAGAGGTGAAATATGATCCAGCGCAGGTTGACGGGAGACATGGCAGGTGAAGCAGTTGATGAACAAGGCAAGGCGGACTATGTACCAGAGAACTGGGATGGAGAACTGGTCCTGGCTTCAGATCGCTGAGCCATCACCTGACCTGAAGGTAGCATTAGGATGAATAGCGATGCAGTGTAGCAGAGTGGCTTAGAGCCAGACAGACTTGGTTTTGGGTCTTGGCTGTGCCACCTACTACTTTTATGGCCGTGGGTAAATAAAGGGTCAGCCCATATTTCTTTGTCTGTAAAGGGGGTGATAATAATAGTACTTCTTGGGCTGACTTGGCTGACTCTGTCAGAAGAGCATGCAACTCTTGATCCCTAGGGCCGTGAGTTCAGAGTCCTGTGTTGGGTATAGAGATAACTAAAAACAATAAACTAAAAAAATAATAGTACTTCTTTATGAGGTGGTTTCTAGGATGAAGTGAGGTAAGTCCTATAAAACATTTAGCCAAGTTCCTAAAGTAAAGTAAGAATTGAAAAAACGTTAAATAATAATAGATAATTTGATGTTCACTGAGACAAGTAAGTAGCAGTGATGCTTTGGGCAAATTGCTTCCCTTCTCTGAGGTTTCAGTTTTCCCAACTATAAAATGAGAAATTTGGCTTTGTGACCTCTGAGGACCTTTCAAACTTAAACACGTGATTCTAATTAATGGCGGTGTTTTAAGCAGTCCACCCTCGGGACTGGGAACTGGGAAGATGTTCCTGTCTGAGGTTTGTTCCGTAGAACACCTCCTGGCCTTGCAGGATGGCTCCCTACTCAATACTCACTGTGTTCCTGAGAGCCATCAAGCCACCAAGGCCTTGCTTCTGGCCGGCCACTTTCTTACCTCACAGCCTCCATCTCTTTTCTTGACCCTTCCACCCTAGGTCTATTTGTTTGACCTGACTTACAAGCAGCGGCCGTACACCTTTCTCTTGCCTAGAAAATGCCACTCCTCAGGGGGTAAGTTCTTTCTTGGGGTAGGGTTATCTCTGCTGGGGAGCTTGAGCATTTGCCACTTCTGCTGAGAAAGCTGCCTCTTCCCTTGTGCTGTGGCTGTGCCCCAGAAGGACTAGATTCTCTGAAAGAACGATCTGTGTACAGTAAGAAGGAAGAGAACAGTAGGTCAGAGATATCTTCCCTCTGAAAAAGCACTTTCCGTGGCTTGTCTCTGGAGGACCTCAAGTAGTGGCCCTTCCTTTCTCATCCTGGGTCAGTCTCCTCACTAACTCTTTCCTGGGGCCTGCAGTTGATTTAGGCACCTCTACAAGTCCTGTTCTCCCCCGCCCACACACACACCCCCGCCCGCCCCACAATCCCCCAAATCCCACCTAAGGGTAATGCCAAGTTAAAGCTATGTCCCTCTCCAACCAGCAGAGGGCGCACAGACTTTTCTTTATGCACTTGCCTGCCTGTGTCCTAACTTGCTTTCTGGGAAGGAGTCTCACCTCAGGAGGATGGCCCACAGTGGAACCATCAGATCCTGAGATGGAAGTTGGAGGGCTGCTGAGGAGCAATGGGGAATTTCTCCTGAGTTGTTGCTGTTCTTTCTCCCCATTCCTGCCAGAAGTTCAGAACGGCAAGATGTCCACCAATGGTGTATCCAACGGCGTGTCCAATGGCCTGCACCTTCATAGCAATGGCTTCCGCCTGCCGGAGAGTAGGGAACATGTCAGGTGAGGCCAGTCTGACTTGTCCAGCCCTTCCAGTCCCAATTACACCTTATGGTACCTTACAGTGTAATTGGAGGGATAGAATCGGAGGGAAGAGCATGTCTTTTAAACCTTCCATCCAGGTACATACTTCCAAGTCTGGGGTCTGGGGCAAGGGATATAATGGAGTAATGGAGTATTTATGGATGTGGCTAGTGGTTCCAATACTGCTCCTACCTGGTAGGATTCCAGTCATGCTCAGACTGAAGTTCCAGTCCCTTGGTATCCGTAGCTGGGTCAGGACCAAGGGATCAACTGTCTCTTAGTACTGAGCTCTCTCTTAAAGGTGTTCTACATAGATGTTCTTCCCCCATTATATTTTTCTTTGTCCCATACTATCTTTTGGCCTCTAGTCACTACCAGGCCCAATGCTGGGCTTTGGTATAGAGGTGTTCAAAGCCTCTAAACTTTGAGAGAAACAGAAGTCTCTATAGAGAGATACATGGGAGGAACTTGGGTGGTCACAAGGTTCAGCTCAGTGTGGAGGTGGGTGGTTAGCTACTATCATGCTCAGGAGTTTGACTAAGAATTGCCTTTGGGGAGCACCTGGGTAGCTCAACCAGTTAGGCATCCAGCTCTTGATTATAGCTCAGGTCATGCTCTCAGGCTCTTGAAATTGAGCCCCCTGTCAAACTTCGCACTCAGCACAAGTTGGCTTGAGATTCTCTCCTTCTCCCTCTGCCCACTCCCCACTCGCATGTGCAAGCTCACACACACTCGCACTCTCTCTAATAAATAGAATCAAATTGAATCGCCTTTGGGGTGCCTGCCTGGCTCAGTCAGTGGAGCATGCAGCTCTTGATCTTGGGGTCATGAGTTTGAGCCCCATGTTGGGAGCATAGAGTTTACTTAGAGCTTACTTTTAAAAAAGAGAGAGAGAGTTGCCTTTTACCTGTCCATGACAGCTTCATTTCTGTTCCTCTTGTTTTCTCACTGGTTCAGAGTATCGGGACTTCTGCCCATTACCTATTGTAGTAACCCAGGCCAAGGATGGAAGTGCGCCCCTCTTCTAAATGACAGTGCAGACCCCAGGGACCAAGAAAATAACAGGTGGCCCTCAGGCAAGGCTATAGACTTCCTGAGAGGCTGCTCTGACCTTCTTTGGCTGGCCTAACTTGGCTCTCCTTCCCCGTAGTCCCCAGGTAGAGCTGCCCCCATACTTGGAGCGCGTGAAACAGCAAGCCAACGAGGCCTTTGCCTGCCAGCAGTGGACCCAGGCCATTCAGCTTTACAGCAAGGCCGTGCAGAGGGCCCCTCACAACGCCATGCTCTACGGGAACCGAGCTGCTGCCTACATGAAGCGCAAGTGGTGAGCGGACCTTAGGACGGGGGATGAAGGCAGGGGGCCTGATGGAGTCAAGTTGCTGAGGCCTCCAGGGAAAGTGGCAGTGGCATCCCACTGCCTCTTAGGGCTCCTTAGCCCCAGGCTGCTTCTCCCCACCTCCAGACTGGAAGCCAGGAATTCTCAACCACCAAGGAAGGTCACAGTGAAATAGTTTTGTTAAGTAGTGGTGTTTTGTTATAAAGTGATGTGGCCACTGGATAAGTAGGACTTGAGAGATTGATTAATCCCAACTGTTGGATAATTGTGCCTTGAATTGGGACTATGAAGGAACAGTGGGATTCTTGCTACATAGGAAAGAGGCATTTGGTGAATTCAGTTGGTACCTGTCTGAATTGATTCTGCAGCTCCTTGACCTTGGAGCTTGCTTTTCTATGCTCTTAGATCATTGGACTAAGCACAAACAAGATACCAGAGATCTGAAGCTGGCTGTGGGTCATGTTGGGTCATAGTGGCTGGTGGTAAAGGGGTGGGGTCCATATCCTGAAGAACCCGCTATCTTTGGAGACCATCAGGGCTCCTAGCCCTTCTGCCTGCAGCACCAGCAGGCAAGCAGGCCCCATCCCCCAGCCGGGGCCAGGACTGGAGATGGATAGAGCTGGGCCCACAGCCATTTCTGCTCCGTCTGGCATCCGTCGGCTCTGCCCAGACAGACAGGCCAGCTGGTGTGCCATCGTCTGGCTGCAACAAGGCAGGCCAGAGAGGGAAGCTTAAGAAACCCACCCAAGTTAACAGGATGGTAGATGGGGGTTTGGGAAGATGCTACCCCATTGGCCTGAGCTCAGGCGTTAAGAGTTTGCCAAAGACTCAGATGGTAACCTGACTGAGGAGGTGATGGTTTGGGGGCCATCCTGAGGTGTTTGGCCTCTCCGTCCCAAGAGCTGGGTAGAATACGCAGTGTCCCCATCCAGGCTTTAGACTGAGAGCTGTTTCACTCTTGCATTCTTGCTAAGAGAGGCTGATAAAGCCCTTGACATGTTCTCTGAACTCCTACTATGCACTAGATACCAGGGACACAAAGTTCTTCACTTTGAGTTCCTGTGCTCCCGAGTCCCCAGCTTCTGGACAGAGGACAAAGACATGATCATGGTTCTCATTGTCAAAGAGTCAGGAAGCAGTGAGTCTTTGTGTGGTCAGGTAAAAGGCTGTGGGCACTAAGAAAAGTTAAGTCACTTCAGCTGGGGTCAGGGAAGTGTCAGGAAGATGAGGTGTCTGATGGGCTTTAAGTGTGGGCAGACTTAGGCAAGGAAGTGAAAAGGAGGAGGGGATTATGGGGGAAGGACATTCCCAGAGAGATGGTGCGAACAAAGGCGTGGGGGTGGGGGACTGACTGAAGAGCTTGTTTGCAGAACAACAAATCCATTTGGCTGGAGCAGAGGGTTCTGGAAGGGACTGGCAGGAGATGAGTCTGTGAGGTAGCCTGGGGCCGGCCTGGGAAGGACTTGGAATGCAGAGCGGTGGCTGTTTTGGCCTGGATTCAGTGGGGTGATGGGCAGCTACTGAAGGGTTCTGAGCAGGAGAGGGATGTGCTGAGGGCTGTCCTTTCAGGGAGATTGATCTGGCAGAGAGTCTGGTGGATGGGTGAACCCTAGGGCCAGCCTACTCTCTCCCCATCCCCACATGCCTGCCAGTGACCCCAGAATGTCGTATTCTGTCCCAGGCCAGTCTCTCCAGGGCTGCCATCTGCTCCTGGGTGCAGTGGGAGCTGTCACCCTCTGGCTCCTGGTTGGTCTCTGTCTGGCTCTCTCCAGGAGCTCTGAGGTGCACTTTGCAGGTGGTAATTGGGTTTCCAAACAGTGCCTGCTCCTTCATCACAGCCAGTCGTTCTGACGCAGGCCATGCCTTCAAAGCACTCTGTCCCCTGCCTGCTCCCACGCTGGTGAGCTGCTTGTTCCGGATCTGAGCATGGCTTTTGCAAGGGCTGGATGCTCGCTCTGAGTGCTGTAGGAGAGGAGGGTCAGGAGGACATTTCCCCTGTCGGGGCTGCTTTGACCCTGTGCAGGAGGGTTGTGAGCTATGCCTTGGTGGAAAGAGCATCAGTTCTGGGGAATGCTGCTTGTCACAGTTGGGTCCTAGGCCCCTCTCAGCCCAGCAGGGAAAAGGGGGGGTGGCGAGAAGGGTACTAAAGGAGAAGTCCTGTGACCTGTCTGGATCTACAAACGACAGGTGGGAACAGATGAGGGGTACGGGAGAAGTGTATCCTATATTCTGGCACAGGGTGGGAGAGCAGGGGACTTCCTTAAGATCCCTCCCTTCTTGCTGTCCCCCCGAAAACTGAAAACCATCCCCATTTCCCTTCATCCATGCTTTGGGAGGTTGAAGGTAGTGAGTGGGGATGATTTGGAGTTCCTGGCGTGCACACCCCCCTTCGCCATCAGCTTCCAGAGAGCTGACTCTGCCAGTCTGTCAGGCCCCATCCTTCAGCCCCGGGAGGTAGAGGCCACAGCTGCTGTGGATCAGTCAGCCAGGACAGAGGGGGGTCTGGCTGAGGGCTTGCTGCCTGCTGGTCAGACCCTCAGTCCCCAGCCTGGCACTTCTGGCTTCCCCAGACCGCCGAACTGTCCTTGAGGGCCCCCTGCCTTGGCCAGGGCTTTGAAGACCAGCCGGGGGGATTTGAGGAGGTAGTTGGAGGAAGAGAGAAGGAAGGCTTGGGGAGCCTGAAGTGGGCAAGATGCCAGGCCTTCTGCTGCAGAGCTGCAGGGGCCTGGGGTGAGCCAGTGCGCAGTTGCACTCTGTGCCCAGCAGAGGGCAGCCTGACACTTTTTTCTTTCACACATGCGCGCACCCTGGTGCGTGCACTCCATCCCTCCATCCCCCACCAAGACTTCAGGGTTCCTGACTCATCTCCTTAACATACTCTGTCTCCTGGGGAGCAGGGTCTGGGCTGAGCCAGGGTTCTTTTCGTTTACAAGCACCCTCGCCCTGAGATCTGTCAGAGGTGGGCTGAGGTGGCCCACCTCAGAGGAGACTGGGTGGACTCCTTGCTTGCCACACGGTCCTACCTCTAAGCCACACTCCCCTGCCTTCCCAGGGATGGTGACCACTACGATGCCCTGAGAGACTGCCTCAAGGCCATCTCCCTAAACCCGTGCCACCTGAAGGCACACTTCCGCCTGGCCCGCTGCCTCTTTGAGCTCAAGTACGTGGCTGAGGCCCTGGAGTGCCTGGATGACTTCAAAGGGAAGTTTCCGGAGCAGGCCCACAGCAGCGCTTGTGACGCATTGGGCCGCGACATCACGGCAGCCCTCTTCTCCAAAACTGATGGTGGTGAGTGGGCACTGAGGAGGGGTTGCTGTTACTTTGAGGTCCTGTGTGACATGCTGGAGAAGACATGGTTCTGAGATTAGAGAGGCCTGGATTTTTAGGCTGATTCAGAAATTATGTGAGGTTGGGATACTCACTTGGTCTCTTTGAGACTCAGTTTCCCCATCTGTAAAGGGGGAATGATAGCACCTCCCATTTAGGGTTTCTCTTGAGGATTAACAATAGTATGTTTAAAGCACCTGGCTTAATGCCTAGGACTCAGGACAGGAGGAAACAGCCCAGTCAGGCCGTCTGCATAGCTCCAGCTGGGCCTTCTCACCTGCTCACAGAGACAGGGTCTTAGCTGTTCCATTGGACATCTGAGTAAGAGGCAGCTGTGGGGGGTTGTACTCCTTCCAGTTGGGCTGCTTGCAGCAGAGGCAGCAGTGGAGGGCAGTGGAAATGCCTCACACATGCAGCTCTGCCATGTGGTAACCGTGTGACCTAAGGTAACGCACAGCCTCCCTGACCCCACTGCCTTGCCTCCACAGAGCTCATTTGAAGCCCTGTCCAGCTCTGCTCAGTAGCATTGGAGGGTGAGCTGGGTATTTGTGGTGAAACTCAGTGGAGGCAGACATGGACCCTCACCTCTCTCCTATGCAATTTACTAACCATGTAACCATTGTTTGAGTAGTTATCCAGCATCTACCACATGCTAGGCACTGTGCTGGGTTGTGGGTGTACAGCTGTGGACAAATCAGATGGGATTCGTGGAGTTTACAGCCCTAGCGAAGGAACCAAGCAATGAAGAAGAAACAATGTGATGAGTGCCATGGGGGACTGATACGGTACAGGTGCCTGGGGCAGGGCTTAATGTCAGGCTAGGGTTCTGGAGGAGGAAACATTTAATCTGAGATCTCAGGGATGGGGAAGAAGAGGTAACTAAATAAAAAGTATACCTGTGTTGGGGGCGCCTGGGTGGCTCAGTGGGTTAAAGCCTCTGCCTTCGGCTCAGGTCATGATCTCAGAGTCCTGGGATCGAGCCCCACATGGGCTCTCTGCTCAGCAAGGAGCCTGCTTCCTCCTCTCTCTCTGCCTGCCTCTCTGCCTACTTGTAATCTCAGTCTGTCAAATAAATAAATAAAATCTTTAAAAAAAAAAAAAAAAAAAAGTATACCTGTGGGAAGTAAAGATTTCTGGCCTAGGAACCAGCACATGCAAAGGCCCTGAGGCAGGCAGAATCAAGGCACTTTTAAGGCACTGAGAAAACTGTTGTGATTTTACCCAAGGCACTAAACTGATCAGTGCCTCATTTGGGATCTATAACTCATCTTCCAGTGAGGAAGGGCTTGGACTTTACTCCTTTCAGAGCTGTGGGTCTACTTAGAAAAATTATCCCTTCAAGTCTCTCAGTAGTGCTTCACCTTCCCCTCCCTGCCTCTTACTCCACAGAAACAGACTGTGGGCCTGTGCATCCTTGGGGCTTCCAGACATTGTTCTGGGACCTGAGCAAAGGCCCTTCTAGCATCCGAAGTCCCCTCTTGAACATCCTCAAGGGTTAGGTCCAAAAATGCTTCTTCCTTACAGTCATTCCCAGCTTTCGAGGGTGGAGGTAGAGGCAGATAGCCCTACATTGTCAGCACTTGAGCTGAAAACAGGGTCAGGGGTAGAGACAAGGTAGGGAAGGGAAAATAAGGACAGGTCTCACCTTTCCTTGCTCTCTGCCCCTAGAGGAGAAGAAGGGAGCCGGCGGTGGCGGCGGCGGCCCTGTTCGCCTCCGCAGCACGAGCCGCAAGGACTCCATCTCGGAGGATGAGATGGTGCTGCGGGAGCGAAGCTACGACTACCAGTTCCGCTACTGCGGCCACTGCAACACCACCACGGATATCAAGGAGGCCAATTTCTTTGGCAGGTCCGAGGCCCTGAAGAGGAGGAGGGCACAGCCTGGTTGGCAGCAGGAGACTGGGGCGGGGGGCATAATGCTTTCAGAAAAGTCTCAAATCCCAGTTCTGCCTCTGTATCCTTGACCAAATGGCTTCACCTCTGTGGGCCTGTCTCTTCATCTATAAAATGAAACCAGCCATCCCCACTCATGGGGCCATAATGAGGATTTGTGAGGTAATCCACAGAGCATCCAGCATGGGGTCTGGACTCTGCCTTTATCCCCTGCCTCCTCTCCCTCTGTCTCCATGTGCCAGAGCTTGGTCTTGATGTGGATGCTTGGAGCTTCCCTCTGCTGGGGTATGAGGCCAGAGCCCTCAAAAGCTGGCAGTCTTAGCACACTTGTGTTCTCAGAACTGTGCCCCCGGTACTGAGGGACATAGCCCATGTTTCAGACCCTGTTACCCCCAACCCTCCTTTGTATATGGTATACTTTCTTGGGGTAAGTGAAACCCTTGAGTGTTGAGAGTCTCACCATCAAGATCCCCTCTAAGTGTCAGTGGTGTGTAAGGGGGTTGTGGACCCGGGAAGCGAGGACTGCTGGGGAAGGCTTAGACAAGAGTGTTCCCAGAGATCGAAGAGATGCAGGATTGATCCTGCACCCAGGGAGCTTATAATATGTGTTGAGGGAGAGTATCTTGGAGGCACCCAAGCAGTCCCTGATCTTAAGCTTAATAGCTAGACAGCGACTAAGGCTCTGCAGTATGGAGAGGATTGCCGTGTGTGGGAGTTCTGAGTCAAGTGAAGACCCCAGAGTTCCCTGCTCCCCTTGCCCTAAGCCGTACAGCCTCTACTTGAGGCTGTAGGGCAGTACCCCACCTGACCTCCCTGCCCTTTGCCCCTCTGCCAGCAACGCTCAGTACATCGTCAGTGGCTCTGACGATGGCTCCTTCTTCATCTGGGAAAAGGAGACCACCAACCTGGTCCGCGTGCTCCAAGGAGACGAGTCCATCGTCAACTGCCTGCAGCCACACCCCAGCTACTGCTTCCTGGCCACCAGCGGCATTGACCCTGTTGTGCGGCTCTGGAACCCCCGGCCAGAGGTGAGGGTGTGGAGAAAATGGCCAAAACTGGACAGGGACAAAGGTTGGGCTGGACCATGTGCGAGGCCTCCGGCTGAGCCTGGGAGGATTAGGGAGGGAAATGAGTCATTCAGAGATGGAAGCCGCTAGGATGAGTGAACTCCTACCTGAGGGCCCAGCACTGTGTCAAGGTCGGAGCCATCAATTCCAAATACAGTAGGCAGTCCCAGGGGGAAGAGTAGGCACCTGCCTTCTCAAGGCACATTCCTGAGCAAGCTGAGAGGATGAGACTCCCATACAGGAAACAGTAACGAAGGACAGGGTGCAGGAGGCTGGGAGGGAACTGGAGCAGCCCCAGTGCCACCTCATGCGAACAGTCCCTCAGGGGCTCCCTAGGGACCTCATATACCACTGTCTTGTGTCCCCCAGAAGCTGGACAAAAGCCAGTCCCTTGGTTACATGGGAAGTATGCAGGCTTTGGAATCTTGGTGAGCCTAAGTCTGAATCCTGGTCCCTTCACTCACTGCCTAAGGGACTTAACCCAGGATGTCATACCCACTGGAATGGGTATGACAGCACCACCTCAAAAGTTTGCTTTAAGGATAAAGAAGTGATGCCTGTGAAGTGTCCGGTCCACAGGGACACTTAGGAGGATGTGGTCCCCTCTACTCCCAGGGTGGGTAGCCAGGCAGGCTGGCCTGAGGCCTCCACTGCCCTCTGCCCCACTTCCCTCCCCTTTCTAGCCAGCAAAACAGAAGTCAAGTGGTGTATCTAATTACAGAGGCAATTTACTGTGAATTTTAAAGAGAACCCTACAGACCTCTCCCATGAGGGGAGAGAAAAAGGAGGATAAAGGAAGGGTTGTTGGGAGTGATGACAGAAGAGTAGGATGGGGGGTGTTGCCTGTTCCTCCTGCCCTGGGTATCTAATAGGTGTGCCCAACAGACCCTGGTGTGAGTCCTCCCACATATATCCATGTATGGGGCCCCCCATGTGGTAAGCCCCACCATTTCCTGTATGGGGCCCCGCCAATATATACCCCAATAGGGGTATGACCCCCCAGTGTGTATCCCAGCATGTGCACCTCCATATATATCTCAGTGTATTGTGTCCCCTCCCAGTGTGTACTACCAGATGGGCCCCGTATGTATAACCCCACATGGCGTGTCTCCCTCATATCTGTATCCTGGTGAGCACGTGTCCTGTACGTATCCCCATATGTGGGTTCCCTGGCATCCGCATCTACATAGGATTATACGTACAGCCCCACGTACATCTCTTGGTGTGTCCAGCCACCTCTACGTATACTGCCCCATCTGTATGTGTGTGTGTGTGTGTGTGTGTGTGTGCGCACGTGTGTGTGCGTGTGTGTGCGCGTGTGCGCGCGAGCACGCTTGCCAACCTCCCCACACACCTCTCTCCCGGTGCTATGTGTGCCCTCCCCACAGAGCGAAGACCTCACAGGCCGGGTTGTGGAGGACATGGAGGGTGCTTCCCAGGCCAACCAGCGGCGCATGAACGCCGACCCACTGGAGGTGATGCTGCTCAACATGGGCTACCGGATCACAGGCCTGAGCAGTGGGGGTGCGGGGGCCTCTGATGACGAGGACAGCTCCGAGGGCCAGGTTCAGTGCCGGCCCAGCTAGACCCTCCAAGCTCTGGTCCCCAGCCTCTGCTACTGGCTGGACCCTCCACCATGGGCAGGAGGTCAGGGGGTTCTGTTTTGGTTTGTCTTCCCCCCACCCATTTTTTTCATTTCCCTGTTTTGTTGTTAGTTTGGCATTGGGGGTGGGGGGTTGCTACAACTCGCTGGCTTTCAGACTTTGGGGCAGATTGCCCCTTGACTGGCCTCAGCTCTGAGCAGAAGAGCAGGAGGGGAAGCCCCTGCAGACACCACCCACCTCCCATATCCCTGGAGGGCTCTAGCCCGCCTCAGGTTGGGAGGCAAGGGCCAAAGCTGTCTTCAAGGACTGCCCTACACTTCAGTTGGCGGCAGGAAGGGGAGTGGAATTCCAGTCCGTAAGGGCTAGCCTTGACCTGTTGCCACTCTTGCTCCTACGGGCAAGGCTAGCTCCTCTGTGGCTTCAGGGAAGGTTCTGAAAAAGGATGGGGTCCCACCCTCCCTCCAGAGCCACCATGTCAGGGTGGAAGCCGAAGGAAGGTGGGAGTCCTACAGTAGGCAAGGCCAGGCCCCTGCCTGGGCAGGAGAGTGTCCTCGCCCTTCTCCCAGTGTTGGCTCCAGACCCTGCGCCTGCGCTCACTGGCCACCTCTGGGGGCTTAGCCTTTCCCAAGGGCCCTGGCAGAGGGTGGGGCACCACGCCATAGCCTTCTGCACTGCACTATGACCACTCCCACTGCCCTTTCTGGGGGCTCCTTGGCCTCACTGTGACCTTTCTGCCAGAGCTCCCAGCCAGGCCCACTCTGCTGAGGTGGCACTCCCTGCTAAGGGTCCTTTCTGCCCTTCCTCCCACCCCACATGCTGAGCCGCCACAAAGACCAAAGAAGTGATGGCTTTTCTCTGTCCCCCTGCTGCTCTGGGGGGAGGGGGGTGGGTCTCCTGAGCCACTCAGATGGGAAAATCCCTAACTTGGCCCCCTCCCTCCTCAGCAGCCCCAAGCTTAACACTGGACAGCAGTCACCCCACCACTCACCAAGCCGCTCTCTGCCCCCTTGATTCTCAGCTGGGAGCTGCTCCTGACAGTTGCTCAGCCTTCCTCCCCTTCTCCCTCCTTCTCCCCTCAGTGCTTACTTGGCTCCAGCCCTCCAGCTGCAGCCTCTGGGGAGCAGCAGCCTCCCTTCTTCCCTCCCTCCGTCCTTCCCTCCTTCCGCCTGGTCTCTGCCAGGTGCCTCCTCTCAGTCAGGCTTCCGAGCAGCCCTGGAGACAGGAGGGCCATGTTAAAAGCTTTTTCACAGTTTTAAGAAGACGGCGGGTGAGGATAGTGGTGGGGGGTCTGGCACCATCTCGTCATTGCTTTAATCCCAGCAACACAGGTGGCAGCTTCTCCCCCCTCCTCCCCACCCAGTCCCTCTCCCACCCCTCTCTTCTAGCTTGGTAATGAAGTATATTTATTGGTGAAGGAAACAGCTGCTGCTGCTTTTCCTGCTGCTGGGACTTGCTCCCCTGTCTCTTCTCCATGACCTTTCTCGAGCCAGGGAGGGGAAAGCAGGAGTACTGGGGCTGGGCCCTGGGGCCCAAGGACCAGCAGGGGCCCCTTTTGCTTTCCTGTGTTCGAGCCACCTGCCATTTCCTCTCTGCCTCCTGCCCGCCCGTCCTGTGTCCCCCATCTGTCCCCCCCCCCCCGCGCCTGCCCAGCCTGGGCCCTGCAGTGTGGAGAGACACATAAGCCTTACTGTCCTCTGGGGGCAGGAGCCGAGCCTTTTTGTTGCTCCGCTCCCAGGAGAGTGAGGGTGACGCAATTGATTAAAACCATTTTGTTCTAGGTGTGGCTGCTGGCATTTGTGGGGTGCAAATGGGTCTTGGAACCAAAGTGAGGGTACCTGATCCTCACCTCTGTAGCTGTGTGACTTTGAGTAACCACACCTCTGCTGGGTAGAATGAGGCCTGCCTTGGAGGATCCCTGTGAGCAGTGGCCTCCCAGCACAGCGAGGCTGAGTGCAGCAGCGCCTGGCCCCGGTGGCTGTGAATTGCAGTAATCAGCTTTCACTCTCCAAGCTGTTTTCTCATCTCTAAAACAAGGAGGTTGAAGTCTTAGTGGCTTTTCAAACTTCTAAAATCAACCCAAACAAGAAATACACATTTTACATTGTGATCCAAGATACCCATGCTTATTTGTGTGTATATAATGAACATAAGCTTTACACAATAATATTTACCGTTGCTACATGCAGTGTGTTCTAGTGACCATTCTGTTTTACTAAGGTAAAAAAAGGCTGGCCATAACCCACTAAACGGATTTCACAATGTGATGCGCCCTGGATTAGAGGGTATCTTAGACCAGAGGTTCCCAGACTTTTTCTCAGCTCATAGCACTCACCCAGCATTAGTGGCTCAGTAATTTTCTCATGGAGCCTCTAAACCAAAAGAAATGCCCAAGAGTTCTATTTATCAAGTAATTATACTCAAATTACATAAGAACTATGTGGTACCAAGTCACTTTTTTTTAAAAAAGTACTTATAAACTAGAAGAAACAGTATTTTTATTTCATTCTTAAATACAATAACTAATGGGATCTGTGTGCTTTTGGGCACTATAAAGCTTCTCAAACTTTCTAATCCCATTGGACACTACTACCTATTCCACACTGACTTTGAGTTGCTTTTTACAAGAGCGACCACCAAAAACCCAGCTTCTCAAAGATGATCTAACCAAAGGAATGTATCACAACCTAATGATGAAACTGTGATCTACCTTGAACTAGTAGATCTCTCCGTAGCCAACAGATGTTGAGTGTCTCCCAAATTTAAAATCCCCTACCATGCGCTCTATGAACTTGTTGGGGCCTGCCAAGGTTGTTGATGCACAGTTTCAGGGCTGTGATTCAGTATTGTGGGAACAACAGCTTCACTACTGAAATTTTGTCATTCTTCTGTTTGTACATTTGGAAAGAACAGCGTGATGGGAAGGCAGCAGGGTATGCTAGGGTATTCTCGGTTTAATTCAGGAGACAGGAAGGAGATCCTGACAGAAACAGAAGCACAGTAGGTGGTGTTATGAAGCAGGTGTTTTGGACCAGTGTCACTTCTTTGTGTCCAAGATGAAGTCTTTATTCTTTTGACAGAGAGAGAGATCACAAGTAGGCAGAGAGAGGGAGAAGCAGGCTCCCCACTGAGCAGAGAGCCCGATGCGGGGCTCAATCCCTGGACCCTTAGATCATGACCTGAGCTGAAGGCAGAGGCTTAACCCACTGCGCCACCCAGGCACCCCCAGAATGAAGTCTTTAGAAACTTCCTCAAGACATTTGCAGACCAGGCAAGGGAGGGGCAGTGTCCCAGGTCAAGAGACTAGTGTAAAGTCACAGGTTCCCTCCCGGAGACCGAGTGATTCAGTTCAGCTGCACTGTTCAGGGAGGAGTGGCTCATGGGCTGAAGGGGCAGTCCAGCTGCAGAGGGCTCCCCGTGCTTGATGAGGGGCTGTAAGCTGGACCGTGTAAGCAAGAAGGAGCCACTGGAAGACTTCATTCACCAGGGCTCCCTTTCATTTGGAATTGATACTCCCCCCATCCTTTTTGTAAGTAGACTTTGTCTTTCAGAGCACTTTAAGGCTTAGATTCGGTTGCGCGGATACTACAGACTCCCATATATCCCCCTCTCTCCCTGGCTCAGTTTCCCCTATTATTAACATCTTGCATTACTGTAGTGCATTTACTACAATTAATGAACCAATACTAATACATCATTATTAACTAAAGCCCATAAGGTCACTTTCTTTATAGTTCTGTGGGTTTTGACAAATGCATAATGTCATGTATCCATCATTACACTGTCATCCAGAATAGTTTCTGCCCTAAAAATCCCCTGTGCAGGGCACCCGGATGGCTCAGTGGGTTAAAGCCTCTGCCTTCAGCTCAGGTCATGATCCCAGGGTCCTGGAATCGAGCCCTGCATCAGGCTCTCTGCTCAGCGGGAAGCCTGCTTCCTCCTCTCTCTCTGTCTCTCTGCCTGCCTCTCTGCCTACTTGTGATCTCTGTCTGCCAAATAAATAAATCTTAAAAAAAAAAAAAAATCCCCTGTGCCCCAGCTGTTCACACACACACCCCTTAGGAATGAATCTGACAAAATATGTACAAGATCTATATGAGGAAAACTATAAAATGCTGATGAAAGAAATTAAGGAAAATCAAAATAAATGAAGAAGTAACCCATGCTCATGTATGGGAAGGCTCAATATTATTAAGATGTCATTTCTTCCCAACTTCATCTATAGCTTCAGTGAAATCCTAATCAACATCCCAGCAACTAGTTTTGAGAACATTGGCAAATGGATTCTAAAGTTTATAGAGAGGCAAAAGACCCAGAATAGCCAGCAACAATAATGAAGTCAAAGAAAAACGAAGGAGGATTGGCATTACCCAACTTTAATATTTATCATAAAGCTATAATAGTAAAGACAGTGTGGTACTGGCAAAGGACTTGACAAACAGATCCATGGAATGAGTGGAGAACCCAAAAGTAGATCCACATAAATACAGTCAGCTGATCTTTGCCAAAGGAGCAAAGTCAGTTCAATGGAAAAAAGGACAGTCTTTTCAATAAGTGGTGCTGGATTTAAACACTGTACACCAGGGGCGCCTGGGTGGCTCAGTAGGTTAAGGCCTCTGCCTTCGGCTCGGGTCGTGATCCCAGGGTTCTGGGATCGAGCTCCACGTCAGGCTTTCTGCTCAGCAGGGAGCCTGCTTCCCCCTCTCTCTCTGCCTACTTATGATCTCTGTCTGTCAAATAAATAAATTTTTTAAATCTTTTAAAAAATAAAAAACACCGTACACCATTCACAAATGTTAACTCAAAAGGGATCATAGACCCAAATGTAAAAGAGACTTCTAGTCTAGAAGATAAATAGGAGAAAATCTGGGTCACCTTGGATTTGGTGATGAGTTTTTAGAAACAACATCAAAAGCACAGTCCATGAGCGAATTGATAAATCGGGTTTCATTAAAATCTTCTCCATGAAGTCATTATTACAAGAATGAAAAAGACCAAGGACTGAGAAAATATTTGTGAAACATGTCAGATAAAGGGCCTATACCCCAACATACACAAAGATCTACAAAGAACTCTATTCAACAGTATGAATACAGACAACCCAATTTAAAAATGGACAAAAGATCTGAATAGATACTTGACCCAAAAAGGATATACAGGGGACTAATGAGCATACAAAAGGATGCTCAGCATTATGTTATTAGGGTATTGCAAATTCAACCAACAGTGAAATCTCATTACATACCTATTACATACCTATTAGGATGGCTGGATTTCAAAAACTGACATTACCAAACACTGACAGAGATGTGGAGCACCAGGAATTCTCACTGCTGGTGAGAATGCAGAAATGGTACAGCCACTTGAAAAGACAGTTTGGCAGTTTCTTCCAAAGCTGAATATAGTCTTACTGTAGGATCCAGCAATCGTTCTTCTTAGTATTTACCCAAATGAGTTGAAAACTTAGATCCGTGCAAAAACCTGTATACAGATGTTTGTTGCAGCTTCGTAATTCCCCAAACTTGAAACAACCAGGAAGTCCTGCAAAGGGTGATAAGAAGAAATGAGCTATCAAGCCACAAAAATATGGGGGAAACCTAAATGCATATTGCTTGATGAAAAAAGCCAGCCTGAAAGCCACGCTGTAGGATTCCAACTATATGACATTGTGGAAAAGGCAAAAACTAGAGTAAGAAAGGTTGCATGGTACTCCATTTTTAATATGTTTTCTGCTTGTGTGACTCACCCAAAACTCTCACCAGCCTTACTGATAAGAGAGGCAGGGTCAGGGATGCCTGGGTGGCTCAGTTGGTTAAGTATCTGCCTTCAGCTCAGGTCATGATCCTAGGGTCCTGGGATCAAGTCCCATATCGGGCTTCTTGCTCAGCCAGGAGTCTGCTTCTCCCTCTGCCTGTTGTACCCCCTGCTTGTGCTCACTCTTGCTCTTTCTCTGACAGATAAAAAAAAATATTAAAAAAAAAAACCAAACTTTGATAAAAACGAGAGAGAGAGGTGGGATCAGATAAGCCCACCCAGTGAATACATAGCAAAACAATTTTTTTAAATACATTTTTTTAAGATTTTATTTATTTATTTGACAGAGCTAGAGAGCACAAGCAGGCAGAACAGCAGAGGGAGAGGGAGAAGCAGGCTCCCCACTGAGTAGGGAGACTGTTGGGGGACTCACTCCCAGGACCCTGGGATCACGACCTGAGCTGAAGGCAGACGCTTAACTGACTGAGCCACCCAGGCACCCTAGATTTTTTTTTTTTTAAGATTTTATTTATTTGACAGAGATCACAAGTAGGCAGAGAGGCAGGCAGAGAGAGAGGAGGAAGCAGGCTCCCTGCTGAGCAGAGAGCCCGATGCGGGGCTTGATCCCAGGACCCTGGGATCATGACCTTAGCCAAAGGCAGAACCTTAGCCCTCTGAGCCACCCAGGCACCCCGAGAAATCTCTACACCCAGCCAATGCGGGGCTAGAACTCACAACCTCAAGATCAAGAGCTGCAGGCTCTACCGACTGAGCCAACCCTGGCAAGCAAAACAGACATTAGAATTGGCCCCCCTGTGGGGAACCAGGGTGGCTCAGTTGGCGAGCATCTGAGTCTTGACCGTAGGGTCATGAGTTCAAGCCCCTGCTGCCATGCTGGGCTCCACACTGGGCAGGGAGCCTACTAAAAGAAAGAATTGGGCCACCTGTGTTTGTGGTGGGTAGGTGTGGCCCTAGAGGCCTGCTCCGCTGTCTCTGCTTCAGCACATGCTGAAATGTGCTGCAGAACGTAAAGGGCAATGAGAGACCATCTAGCTCAGAGGTTCTCCACTCTGGCTATGCTATCAGAATCACCCAGAATTCATTCATTCATTCATTCATTCATTCATTCATTCATTCATTCATTTCGTCTTTCAAGAGGGTGGGAGAGCCACAGAAAGGGAGGTAAGAAGAGAGTCTGGGGACACCTGGGTGGCTCAGTTGGTTAAGCAGCTGCCTTCGGCTCAGGTCATGATCCCAGCGTCCTGGGATGGAGTCCCACATCGGGCTCCTTGCTCATCAGGGAGCCTGCTTCTCCCTCTGCCTCTGCCTGCCATTCTGTCTGCCTGTGCTTGCTCTCTCTCCCTCTCTCTCTCTGACAAATAAATAACATCTTAAAAAAAAAAAGAGAGAGAGTCTGAAGCAGCCTCCATTCGTGCTCAGTATGGGGCCCACCATGGGGCTTGATCTCATGACCCTGAGATCATAACCTGAGCCAAAATCAAGGGTTGAACTGAGCCACCCAGGCGCCCCTCACCCAGTATACTTTAGAAACTAAAACTGTCCCACCGCAGAGATTGTTTTAATTAATCTAAGGTAAAACCCAGGCATCCAACCATTATTTTTAAGCATCCCAGATTCATTCTAAGTATGGCCAGAGCTGAGGATCACTGATCTAGCCCTAAACTCCACATTTTTGGAAGAGAGACAAGGAGTTCCAAAGAGGGGCAGGAAAAAGGGAAGGGCTGTGCAAGGACCTCAGAAACAAAACCAGGACTGGATCCCTAATCTATGATTCCTAGTCCAAGTGTTTAAAAATCATTTTATTATTTAAATGTTGTGACACTTTTTGAGCTCTTCCTCTGTACCAAGCCCTGGCTTAATAAAAGTGCACACAGCAGAATAATCCCTGACCTCCTGGAACCTCCACATTATCTGGAAGATGTGGCTAGAAATGTGGATTGTGCATGGTCCCTGTAAATTGAATTTCCCTGGGAATCAGGAGTCCTCCCCTGTACATTCTGCCATGGAGTTCCCCACCATTTGCTAGGCTCTGTGTCTGGCAAGGGTGGTGTGGGAGGAAAGCATTCTGATGGACATGATGGCAGGCATGCGGTACTCTATTGTTCTATCTTGTTCTGCTTCCTGCTCTCATTTCTTTCTTATATATATAAACTAGCCTGGTCCTAATAAGGCTATAGTTTGCACCTGTTTTGTGATTTACAGACTCTCAGGCTGGTCTCAGCCTTATCATTCTTCAGTAGATCTAAGACGGTTCACCAGCAGAGAGAGCCAGGGTCAAGGAGGCTCAAAACCCCAACTCTGTCTAATAGGTACTTAGATCTCAGAAAAGCTCCTGAACCTTTCTGGGCTCATATTCCCTATCAATAAAATGGGTATTTTGATACCTGCTCTGGTTATTTCACTACATTGTAAAAGGCCCCAAATCACAGATTATGTGCAACAAAGTGCTTTTTAAGTAAGAGTTCTATAGTTGTGATGTGTGGTTTTCCCTGCTACAGGAGCTAACATTGTGTATTTGGGGCCAGGAACTGTTCAGGTCTAGCCGGTCACATAAACCTTACAAGAACTCTCTAAGATGTGAATTATCGTTTCCCATTTTAGATATGCGGAAACTAATCACAACAGGCTCAGTTACTTTCCAAAGGACAACCACTGACAGGGCTTAGGTGGAAACACTGGGTTTGTTGGCTGACTCCAGAATTCACATATTTAACTGTCTTGCTTTACTGCCCACCGGGAGTAGGAGACTTAGCTTCTGGTCCTAGCTGTGCTTTCAATAATCTTGGGCAAGTTTGCCCATCTATAAAACCGAACAGAGAAGGAAGTCATTTTGTAAACTCTAATGTCCAAAGGGTCAGAGTGTCTGTTCTCAAATGGTCCTCTCCCTACCATGGAAAGGTTTGGAGCCATCCTGGAAGATAGTTCAGGGCTTAATGGGGAGAATCCCAATCTCCAGGAGCCAGAGAAGCTAATGAGCGTAGTAGAAACAGAAAGGCTGAAGTAGAAACAAAAGGCTGAAGAGAGGACTCTGCCCTTCCACACTCCAGACACTCTGCATGATGCCCAGCAGCAACTCCAGCCTGCTGCGGTGACCGCCCCTGGCTCAGCCCTGCTGCCCGGGGTTATTGATTGAGGTGATTCTTCCCCAGAGCCCTTAAGGAGACCATCTATGATCAACAAATAGCAACGATGACATTCCCTGAGCACTTCCTATCTTCCGGGTGCTGTGCTTGGCTACAGGGACCAATAGATCCATTCAGACCCCTTCTCAAGGAGTTCACAGTCCCTCAGGGGAGACAGACATATAAACAGCTAATGCTAATGCAAGTACACATGAATATTCAATAGGTAGAAACACAGCCTTCGTGCTCTGGGAGCAAAGAGGGAACATTTGCCAGAAACCTTGAAAGTAGTATAGGAGACTAGGGGAAGGGCATTCCACTGAAGGAACAGTGTGAGCAAAGACATGAGGTATGAAGTGCAGGAATCATTTTCTGAAGGGCAAACAGCCCAGTGAGGTTAACTCCCAGCAAATCCCAAGGGACACAGTGAGAGATGAGGCTTGTAAAGTAGGCTGGGGTTTAGAGCCAGACCATGGGGGCCTTGAATGCCAGGATGAGGAGTGAAACAGTCCGAGGGAGATGGTGTGTGAGCCTTGGGGACTCAGAGATGGGGCCAATGGAGGGGGTGCCCAGACTCCCACCAAGAGAACGTGCCCTGAGTTCACCCTTCAAACAAGCAGCATCTTGCCCTCGAAGATTTCCCAGTTTGACAGTTCCGGCTCTCCTATCCTTCCCTCCCCTAGCCAGCCCTGTAAGTGGATCCAGATGGTCATTCCTATTTTAGGTCGGTGTGTGTGTTGAGGGGAGGGGTAGCGATGAGTCCTATCAATCCTTTCCTGAGCTGTCAGAGGAGCTTCTTCCAGGACCCTGCTGTGATCCTCTGAGCCTGGAAGGAAGTGTTAGTCTTTGATGGAGATTTCCCATCTGTCTGTGGGTGATAGAGGTGGCAGCAGCAGAGCAGGCAAGGCACAGGCTAGGGAGGTTTTTACATTGGGTGAGAAAACCCAGGTGATGTATGCATATGAGAGGGGGCTATGTGGACAGGCTAAGGGGTGGCAGGGGAGAAGGTTGGGGGAGAGGCCCAGAGAAGTCAGAGGAGCTGGCTTCTTTCTCCAGGAACCTGGCCATCTTCATGCCTCTGCTTCTGTAGCTGCCTAGGCCAAGGAGCTAAGGATCTCTGATCAGACACTACTCCTGAGCACTGTGCCCCCCAACACCCATGGGCCCCTTTAAAAAGCTTGGGACACCAAGAGGTAGCAGGTGATAAGCTAGGTTCCTGCCCTCGGACTGTGTGTACCCAACATATGATACCCAGCTTTTAAGTGTATGCCATTCATTCGTTTTTGCATATATTAAGTAGATGATATATACTCGACACTACTAGGCACTAGGTTTGCAGAAGTAAACAAGACAAAGATAGTCTCTGTTCTCAAGGAGTTTCCAGCCTAGTGGGGGAATCCAAGAATGCAGAACTACAAATGTGCTATGAAGGAAAGGAAGAGGATGTCTCAAGGGAGATTAACGGGCTTTCTGATTTTGATTGGGAAGGGCTCTTGGAGAAAGCCACATTTAATCTGAGACTTGAAGGATAAATAGAAGTTAGCCACTTTAAGGGGGTGGGGAACAGTTAGCAGAGGAATGTAAGCCAAGTCCCTGGGGACATGAAAGAGTACGGCATGTGAGAGGAACTGATAAAAAGGCCGGTGGTGGCCGGTAGTGTAGTGAACAAGCAAGAAAAAAGGCAAGACGAAGTGCCTTGTAAGCGATGGTGAGATATTTATGTTTTATCCTAAGTACAGTGAGAAGCCGCTGAAGGCTGGCAGAGTAAAGGTGGTCCTTGTGTTAGTACTACCAAATTGTGGCAGACCCTAAGAAAGACTTAATTTTGGTTGTTTATTCATCAATATATATAAAATAAATGACTAAAGGGCACCCACCAGCCCTGTGCTAGAATTACGGATTGACAGTGATGATGGAGGAATATCTAAGGCAAAGACCTTCCTCAGAGCCTGTGATCTGGAAGAGATTAGGTATCGTGATGAGTCAAGAAGTAATGTAATTTATTCATTCAACAAACATACACTGCACGCCTAATCTATGCCAAACTCTGTGCTAGATGCTGGTGTTGCTCCGCAAAGATAACGCACTACACATGGGTCACAGGAGAGGCACAAACCTACTCAGAATCGTTTTCAGTTGTGATACCTGTAAGGCCTTTATAAAACATCCGTTCAATCATTAAATCAAGAAACATCTAGTGGGCATCCGCTCTGTACTAGGAGCTATACGATAGCTACTGAAATCAAGGAACTTAGATTTCGTAACAGACATACCCCCCAAAATGCATTAAAATATTAAGTGCTTGGGCGCCTGGGTGGCTCAGTGGGTTAAGGCCTCTGCCTTCAGCTCAGGTCATGATCCCAGGGTTCTGGGATCAAGGCCCACATCGGGCTCTTTACTCAGCGGGGAGCCTGCTTTCCTCCCTCTCTCTCTGCCTGCCTCTCTGCCTACTTGTGATCTCTGTCTGTCAAATAAATAAATAAACAAAATCTTTAAAAAATATATATTAAGTGCTACAAACAGGAGAGCAGGGTTTCTGTGGATCAGTGTTGAGGAAGGGTAATTCAGTGGAAGAAAAAGACGTTCCTAAAAAGGCATAGCTCCCATCTTTCTGATTTTGTCCCTACCTCCTCCTAGCCTGATTTTTAGCTGCTGCCTTCCTTCTTGTCCCCATATTTTCCCTTCCCATCCCAACAGATTCCATTTTCTTTGGCTATCTTGGCATCCTTTAAAAAACCCAAAGAACCCAAGATTTAAGCCTGCCTGCTTTATATTGGTTGTGTGTGATCTCGGACAATTAATGAACTTCCCCGAGCCTCAGTTTCTCCATTTGCTCGATGAAGGGATCGGATCACATCTAAGTAAGGTTTGAGATTTATTCCAATCAAGGTGATATTCACACTCTGCATACTGCGCTCTGCAAAGCCTCTTGCTTTGCACGGCTGCACGCATCCCTGCACCTCCACCCCCGTGCCACCTGGCAAACATCAAGACAGCTCAAATACCTCCCGGCAAGCCTCCCCTGCGTACACGCACACCACACAGCATTTTAGCCTGACCTTCCTCTCTCCGCTGCCACTGCCTCATGAGAGCCCACAGAATGGAAAGGACAAGGGACGCAGACTTGGGTTTGAGTCTTGGCCACTCACCTCACCTCTTGGGCCTCAGTTTCTCACATGTAACCTAGGGGAAATACCTAAATTCGCATGTCGAACCAGTCTATGGGGATTAAAAACAGTGTATGTCAAGTGCTTGGCACCTAGGAAGCGCTCAGTAAACAGCGGCTGTACCACACCTCTTGGGAGGCCTCAGCGTACTGAATTACGAAGTTCTCAGTCGGTCTCTCGCGCTAGACTGCGCGCCGCTTGAAGGCATCCCCTCCTCAGCGCTGCAGCGCGGGCGCAAACACACGGGGCCAAGGGGTTGTCGAGGCAGGGGGCCAGGCGGGCCGGGCCCAGAGGGATGCGGCCCCAATTCCCGGGGGGAAGGCGAAGCCAACGGACCCCACCTCCGGGAAGTGACGCCACCCGGCGAGCGGCGCTGGAGCAGGGGCCGGCCGGAGCGGGGCGCGCGCAGCATGGCGGAAGCGGAAGGGAGTTCGCAGCTCCTGTTGCCGCCGCCGCCACCCCCGCGCGGGATGGCGGAAGTGGCGGCGCCGACGGCGGCCGAGACGGACAAGAAGCCTTTCAGCGGCTCGGGCGGCAGCACCATGGATGTGGACCGGAGCCGATTTCCCTACTGCGTGGTGTGGACGCCCATCCCGGTGCTCACGTGAGTCTTCCCCGGCTTCCGCCCGGGGACGGGGAGAGTCGGGCGGCCCCGGGCCAGCCTCCGGTTTCGACGTGCTGCAAGCCCTTCCCTCCGGTCCGGCCCGCACCCCTCGCCCAGTCACCAGAACCCCGCCACCTACGCGGTGCCAGTTTGTGCTGACGGAGGGGACACGCTCCTCGCCCTCGTTACACCTGGTCTAGTGAGGGAGCAGGGCAGTCGTAGACCAGCGGGAAAGGTTCTGTGGCTGGGAAGCGCAGGACCTGTGGGCGTGCAAAAGAGGGGTCCCTCACCGGGTCTGAGGAGACATCTTCGTTCAGTGCTTCATTCATTGAGCGAAAGCTTGCTGATCACTTCCTATAGGCTAGAATGAGTCCAGAGGCGGGAGTGGGAGTGTGGCTGGGACCACGCTGCCTCCTGAGATGTCAACATTGAAAAAGCCCCCAGACATCTGGGAGTCCAGCCGTTTGTCTCGTAGGTGATGAGGCTGGAGATCACACACTATTTCAGTTGCAAAGCGAATTTAGGTCCCAGGGTATCTACCTCCCAAAGCAGTGTTCCTTCCATGGCCTCGTCCTTTGTCAGGAGAGAGAGCTGGTGCTCCTGTAGTGTGGCCGCCTTTTAGGGAGGAGGAGCTCCTGGGTCAGGGGAGCTGGTTTGCTCTCCTACTTCAGCCTTGACAACTGATAAAAACACCCTTCACAGTGCTGGACAATTGGCCAAGCTCTTTCACAGTCATTTTTTAAGGTAGGGATTTCTGAGACGATGAAGCTGAGCTTCCTCTGTACCATTAAAGGTCTTGGTCAGCTTCACAAGCCAATGAGCAAAAGCGTCCCAAACTCAGTCTTCGGACTCCATAACATGCTCTCTTTTGACTATCTCCCCTCACCTGATGAGACAAATTTGTTCCCTGTATCATAAGCAGCCAAGTGTTGTGGAGAAGGGACCATTTTTTGGCCTTATATGTTGATGATACAAAAATGACCTTAATTTTTGTATTATGTTAAAATACTTCACTTGTTTGTTTTTAAATGCTTATGCATTCGTTTAAAAGCATCCAAGTCTGATTCCTTTAAAAAATAAAAATTTTAAGAAAGTGTGTTCATTCATTCATTCGTTTATTCAGTGTTCTTGTAACATATTTGCTGAATGACTCCTTTGTGCCCAGAGTAGTTCTAAGTGATAACAATATAAAGTCACAGATGAAACAGATAGGATTCTCACTGTCATGGAGGTTTTTTTTTTTTTTTTTTTTTTTAAGATTTTATTTATTTGACAGATAGAGATCACAGGCAGAGAGCAGGCGCTGGTGGCGGGTGGGGGGGTGGGGGGGGCGGGAGCAGGCTCCCAGCTGAGCAGAGAGCCCAATGTGGGGCTCGATCCCGGGACCCTGGGATCATGACCTGAGCTGAAGGCAGAGGCTTTAACCCACTGAGCCACCTAGGCGCCCCTGTCACAGAATTTAAATCCTGGTGAAGGGAGATAGACAGTAAACAAGTAAGCTAGTAAGAGAACTTCTGATAGTGATTAGTGCTGTGAAGAAAATAAAATGTTTACGTGAGAATAACTGGAAGGGATAGTTAGGGAATATACTGGTTTTACTAGAAACATGTCTTCTTTCTTTAAGATCTCTGGTTTTTCCCTGTTCTCAGAAAAACATTCATAGAGTCCTCTGCTCTTCAGAGAGCTGATAGCAACATGAAATGGGGGCACCATAATCCCCAGTCACCTGGGCCAGAATCAGCTCGCACCCTATTTCTGTTTGCATCTATGTGCATGTGTCAATAGATAAATAAGCCATAGGCCCTCTGTGGAACCTGCAGCAGGAAGGGAAGACAGATGAACGAACCATCATAGTGCATCGTGATGATTGCTGACCTAGGGTGCAGAGCTGGGAATAGATGTGGCACAAGGAACTGTCATCTGTCTTTGGAAAGGGGAGCAGAGAGGAGGCAACTGAAACCAAAACTCTGTCCACCCCCTCAGAGATGTTGATAATTCTGCATGAAAAGCCAGATAATAGCTCCTGCTGCTAATAAAAGAAGCTAAGATTGGATATGTACTCTAAACATCTTATATTCATCATCTCATTCGGTCCTTGGTCCTTACGTCAACCTAATGAAAAAATACTGTCATCCCCATTTTGTAGATGAGGAAATAAAGGCTTAGAAGCCTATGTGGGGCTCTGTCCACTGAGATAGTCTACCTTACCAGGCAGAGCTCTCCAGGGTCAGTAACTCCTTCCCTCCCGCCGTTCCTTCGTTCCATGAACAGTTATTGAGGATCTGTTATGTACTTGGTCTGAATAGACAGCAGTCCACAAAGCAGCTTTGGAGCTTGCCTTCATGGGATTTCCAGACTGACTAATACTTGGAGAGTTTCTTCTCTGTTGCCTCCGTAGGCTCAGGGCTCTGCTATTGTCTCTGGACTTTACAGATTTCCGGCATAGTTGTGATATGTGGGTTACTGGTCAAACCCAGACCTTCTCCCCAACCAGATGAAAGGAACTGGGGCAGAGGCAAAGGGTGGGGGGGGGGGTTGTTCTGAGATCAGGGTCTGAGAAGCCAGAGGAGCTACTTTCCCATAATTCAGGTGCCCATTCTGTGGCCACTGTAGCTCTTTAGCAATTTATTCTGTGCCGGTCCAGCCAATGAGATAGCAAGGGTTTATGGAACAGCTCATGGTAACAATATTGAGCAACTACCAAATGCAAGGAAGTGTGTCGGGCACTTCGCAAGCAGAGCCTGTTTAATCCTCACAGTAGCCCCCGCACTGAGGTCATTATTACTATCCACCTCTCACTGACAAAGTTGGGAATGAGTAACTTGCCCCAAAACAAAGTCAAGACTCAGCCCAGCTCCAACTTCAGAGCCTGACTCCACTCTTAAATTCAGGACATTCATTCATTCATCATTTATCAGTCAGTGAATTCATACCTCCAACTGCATGCTAGGCACTGCTCTGGGGACTATAATAAATAAGAAAATCCATGCTGTCTTGGAGTGTACGTCCTAGTGGGGAAAGACCACAACCATAGACGTTAACAAGATTAGTTCCAGATAGTAGTCAGTACTATGAAGAAATTAAAGCAGAGTAATGAGATCTGGGGTTCCTGGGGTGATGTGTGGCTACTCTTTTTTTTTTTTTTTTTTAAAGATTTTACTTATTTATGTATTTGACAGAGAGAGAGAGAGAGATCACAAGTAGGCAGAAAGGCAGGCAGAGAGAGCGGAGGAAGCAGGCTCCCTGTTGAGCAGAGAGCCCGATGCGGGACTTGATCCCAGGACCCTGAGATCATGACCTGAGCCAAAAGCAGAGGCTTAACCCACTGAGCCACCCAGGCGCCCCATGGTGTGGCTACTCTTGAAGGCATGGTCAGGGAAGACCTTCCAAGTGGACAGTTAAAGCTGAGGCCCAAATGACGAAGAGCAGCCAGCTGTGTGAAGCTCTAGAGGAAGAGTGTTCCAGATGAAGGCAAATGAAAAAGAGCATTGAGGTGGGAAGATTTGTTGTGTTTGAGGAACCAGAAGCAGGCAATGTTGCTAGAAAGAGGGTTGAGGTGATTTCAAGGGATAAGCAGGGCCAAAGTGTTGGAAGGAGTTTTAAGTATATTTTAGGTGTAACAGGAAGCCATTAATGAGTGTGAAGCAAGGGATTGATGGAACCTGAATTACGTTCTCAAGAGACCGCTCTGACCCCACTATCCTTTCAGATTCCCCGGGCAGCAGACCTAGGAAGACCTCTGTCCCATCAGTCATAAAACTGCCCAGTGTTCCTTTTAAGGATCTTTTGAATCCATCTGCTTCTTACTACCGTACCACCAGTGCTCTTTTTTTTTTTTTAATTTAAATTTTTTTTTTTAAACATATATTTTTATCCCCAGGGGTACAGGTCTGTGAATGACCAGGTTTACATACTACACAGCACTCACCATAGCACATACCCTCCCCAATGTCCATAACCCCACCCCCCCTCTCCCAAACCCCCTCCCCCCATCAACCCTCAGTTTGTTTTGTGAGATTAAGAGTCACTTATGGTTTGTCTCCCTCCCAATCCCATCTTGTTTCATTTACTCTTCTCCTACCCTCTTAACCCCCCATGTTGCATCTTCTCTCCCTCATATCAGGGAGATTATATGATAGTTGTCTTTCTCCAATAGACTTATTTCGCTAAGCATGATACCCTCTAGTTCCATCCACGTCGTCACAAATGGCAAGATTTCATTTCTTTTGATGGCTGCATAGTATTCCATTGTGTATATGAGATATCACCTCACACCAGTCAGAATGGCTAAAATTAACAAGTCAGGAAATGACAGATGCTGGCGAGGATGCGGAGAAAGGGGAACCCTCCTACACAGTTGGTGGGAATGCAAGCTGGTGCAACCACTCTGGAAAACAGCATGGAGGTTCCTCAAAATGTTGAAAATAGAACTACCCTATGACCCAGCAATTGCACTACTGGATATTTATCCTAAAGATACAAACGTAGTGATCTGAAGGGGCACGTGCACCCAAATGTTTATAGCAGCAATGTCTACAATAGCCAAACTATGGAAAGAACCTAGATGTCCATCAACAGATGAATGGATAAAGAAGATGTGGTATATATACCACCAGTGCTCTAGTCAGGATCACCATCATCCCTTGCCAGTATTCCAGAATAGCCTCTGAACTGGCCACCCACTTCCCTCCACTCTTGTCCCCTCACCTTCTCCAAACACAAGCAGAGTTCTGCTTTCTGCCTGATGACATCCTGTCCTTTCACGGCTTAGGGTTAAAAGTTACCTCCTCTGTGAAGTTTTTGCTGACTGCCCCAGCCCCTAATAATCGCTTCCTTGAGCTGCACCTCCAGGTTTTGCCTCCCCTTCCCAAGCAGGGTGCAGCTTTGAAACCAGTGCTGGCCACTGGCCCTGGAATGAGTCATATTTTCCCCCCGGGAGTCCTTAAACTGGACCAGTCTGTTCAGCACCGAGGCCCTGTAGCGCCCTGGTTCCCATGCTACAGACAAATCAGGGGTTTCTATATATTTTGCATATTGGGGCCCAACTGAGATTTTGTTTTTTTAAAAAATTTGGACTTTAAGTTCCTGGAATGCACCGTGCTTTTGTCCTCATCAATGTCCTTCCACCTACTGTTAACTTCCTCATTTCCTCTAAGCAGCCGTCCCTGAAACCCTCCTCCCCCCACACACAGATTAGTCTTTTGTTGTTGTTGTTTTTCCTTAAGATTTTATTTATTTATTTATTTGACAGAGAGAGAGAGAGTGACAGCACAAGCAGGGGGAGCAGCAGGCAGAGGGAGAAGGAGAAGCAGACTCCCCACTGAGCAAGGAGCCTGGCGCAGGGCTCCATCCCAGGACTGAACCACCCAGGCGCCCCCACAGATTGGTTTAAATGCCTCCCCCCTCACTTTTTAATTTTTTAACCCCCCCCCTTTTTTTTAAGAGGTAGGCGGGGGTAGGGGGAGAAGCAGGCTCTCCGCTGAGCTGAGAGCCCGATGCCAGGCTCCATCCCAGGACCCTGAGATCATGACCTGAGCAGAAGGCAGAGGCTTTAACCTCTGAGCCATCCAGGCACCCCTATTTTTTAACTCTTTTGCTGAGATATAACATACACTGCAAAGTGGACAAATCTTAGGTATATGGCTCAGTGAATTTTTGCATATATATATAGATATATATTCATATCACCCAGGTGAAGATAACATTTCCAGTACCCGAAAGACTCCCTTGTACCAGTTAATTCTGACAAAGAAATTACCCCTCTTTTGCCCTTGAGCACCATAGGTTAGTTTTACCTCTTCTTGTAGTTCATATAAGCGGAGTTTTATGCATGGACTTTTGTGGAAGGTTTTTTCACTGCCTAATGTCTGAGAGAACATGTGTTGTATGTAGCCGAAGTGTGTTCTTTGTTCATTGTTACGTATTATTTCATTTCATGACTCTACCTAATTTACTTACTCATTTTACTCTTGTTGGACATATGGATTATTTCTAGTTATTTTTAAAATCAACTTTATTGGGGGGGGTGGGAGTTGAACAGGGGCCAGGTACTAAGCGGGGCAGTTGTGATGATACCGTAGGCTGGTGCACGCGAGTGATGAATCACTGAATCCTGCACCTGAAACTCGTATTGCTCGGTGTGTTACCTAGCTGGAATTGAGATAAAAACTTGGGGGAAAATTCAACTTTATTGGGATGTATTGTATATACAATGAAGTGCATACATTTTAAGTGTGCGGTTCAGTGAGCCTTGACAAATGTCTCCAGCGATGTTGAACGGAGGTGCTATGGATTTTCTTGGCATTGGTGGACATAAGCATTTGTTTCTGCTGGGCGTACACTCTGAAGTGGGTTTGCTGAGGCATAGAGTAATTGCCAGTTTTGAAAGCAGTAGAAACAATTGCAGTTGCCCCCCATCCTCTCCACACCCCATGTTACCATCCTTTGGGGGTAGCCATTCTGTGGGGTGCAGTGGTGTTCCATTGTGCTATTCATTTGCCCTCGCCCCTCGTCTGTGCCTCCGCAGCCCTCCCCAGCCACCCTAGTTGGCACTCACTGCACAACGTTATAGTCACGTAGTCTCACGCTGGGTGGAGTGTCCCCAGCATCTGTCTAACCAGTCGAAGACCCCCTAAGTTTTGCCCCTTCTCTGTCCTTTTTTTCACAGGTGGTTTTTCCCCATCATCGGCCACATGGGCATCTGCACATCCACGGGAGTCATTCGGGACTTTGCTGGCCCCTACTTTGTCTCGGTGAGTTCCCATTCTGCCCCGCTTTGGTGGGTTCCAAGGCTTCAGTAGGAGGCTGGCCTGGCTGGCCTGGGGCAGCTTTCCAGTCTCCCCAGGAGAATGCAAATATCAGATAGTCCTGGCCCTGGTCCTCTGCTCTTCACCAGTGTCTGACCCCTTTCCCCCTTCTCTTACCTCTAGGACAGGCCAGGAGGGCAGTGTGGCCAGAAGGATTCTTAAGTAACTGACCCAGTCCTTAGCCCACCCCTGGGGTACCAAGACATGGGTAGGGATTAGAGGCAAGAGTGGAGAGTCAGACCATCCAGGAACCACAACTGGACCTTCAGAAGGTGGGAGTCACAAGGTGGGGACACAGGGGAGGCTGATGTGGTTCCCTGGGTGTGGCCATGGAGAAGATGGGGTGGGGCTTCTAGAACGAACCAGCTATGTTCTTAGGTCTGTTTCCTGGGGATGTGCCTGAGGTGGGGGCAGGGGGCCAGACAAGCAGGCAGCGTGCTGCCTATCCCCGGGGTGCGGCTTCATCTCCTTGAGAGGCTGGAATGAGGAGCCGTGATGGTACCAGCTTGTTTATATTACTAGATGTCATGACAAAGGTCTTTTGTATATTTTATGGTAGTTTCTCTTTGACCTGCTCTGTCAGCTGGGTCTTCCTGATTCTGAACCCAGAATCTGCCCTGACCCTTATGTAGGAGGTCCAGGGCTTGGGTGAAACATGTCCGTCATTGGAAGCTTCTCGAGCCCCCTCCTCAATCACCAGGCCTCCTCTGAATGATGCGGTCAGGCTGCCAGACACAGGAGCCCCATGTGGTCCCTGTTGTCGGGTCAGGAGGTCAGAGGGTGTTGTCATTTGTACCACAAAGGAAACTGCCTCCCTGTGATCACTCAGAGATTGGCCAGAGAACTTGGAGCAAATGAGGACCAGAGGGTGAGAGAAGTACCTGGGAGCCACACAGAGGGGCTGTCATGGCTGGCACTCCGTCTTTGGTTTCTGGGTGCAGCGCCCTGGGCACTCCTGCTGTGATGTGACTTCTCCCAGAAAAGCTGCTGCTGGCCCTTTAGATGCTGTGCCAGCCCTGGAGCGGGGCCCAGACTCCGCTTCTGCCCCCCTGACCTACCACCTTCTTAGTCACTGCACTTGCACCATGGACACGTCTGTCTGCCAGGTTCTCCACTCACTTCTGCTCTTGTCCTTCCGCAGGAAGACAACATGGCCTTCGGGAAGCCTGCCAAGTAAGTGATGAGCACCATTGTGACAAGCCCTAGGGCCGGGCCTTCTGGGATGCGGCGGGAATCAGCACCCTGAGGATGGGATGAGGGCCGGGAGAGCCAGGGTCCACCAGAGCATAGCACCCATGCCAAGCATCTGCCCCGGTCCTGGCTGCATTTTTACCCACAGACCATCTAGACTTTGCCTCAGCTCTGCGAGGTTGTATGCAGCTCCATTGGAAGGATAAGGAAAGAGAAAGGGCTGGTCATGATCATACAGGAAGTGGCAGAGCTGAGACTCACACCTAGATGTCTCATTCCAAAATCTAGATTCTTCTGCCCCTCGGGAGTGAACAAGCCATTTAAGATGTAAAGGAGGCACTGCTTGGAACTCAGCTGGAAAGTTCTGGTTAGAATAAAAGTAGTCAGACCCTCTGGGAGCTATTGCTATGTTTGGGTATTTGGAATCTTTGGTCTGTCTCCCTCCCTCTCTCCCCCACTTCCTTCCTTTTTCTTTTTTCTTTTCTTTTTTTTTTTAAAGTAATCTCTATACCCAGTATGGAGCTTGAACTCACAACCCCTAAGATCAAAAGTCTCATGCTCCACTAACTGAGCCAGCCAGGCACCCCTTTATTTCTTCTGTCTTGGGGGCCCACTCAGCTGTGGGCCTGGTGACAAGGTCTTAGTCATTGGTATGCTGAGAACAGCCCCTGTGGTCTGAAGCTGCCCCAGCCAGGTCAGGCCTCAGGGAGGACGTGGTACCTGCGCAGTGAAACAGCCAGCCCTGGTTCCCCGCCCCCTGCTGACTTCCACAGGCAGGCGGAAATGTTGGCCGTGGACCTCTGGGCTGGATGTCTGTGCCAGGCTGCTTTTTGGGGTCAGTTTTCTGGGCACCCGTTTCCAGGCAGGAACCCCTGTGCAGCCCCATATCCAAGCCGTTCCCCATGGAGCAGCCAGAGGGCGCCCTGCCCTCCCAGCATTCACTTCTGGAGCCCCGCTGGGCACTCCGTTGTTAGCACAGCTGCTGGCACCTAGCTTGAGATCAGTGAGCTTTTAGCCCCACGGGCTCTTCTCCTGCTCACCCCAGTCTCCCATGTGGGGGGGAGGGCAGAGAACTTGTGCTATGGATAAACTCTGGGTGACATTCAAGTCCCCCAGCATGTGGCCCGGCCTGCATCTTCCTCCCTCTGACTCCCAGCAGTGCCCAGACTCTTAACCATCCCATTCCCCCACCCCCCCACCCCACCCCTGTATGAACCCCATAAGTCTGTGACTCTCCCTCTGTGTGTGCTCCACCCTCCGCTGGGCACAGGTAACCACTCTTCCTTCACACGAGATGCAGATGTCACCCCAGAAGCCTCTCACAGCCCCCCGAATGAGTTAGTCCCTGCCTTCCCCAGCATCCACATGGCGCTGTGTGACAGGTGTCCACTGTGTGCCTCTTGCCCTGGGCTTTTCTCACCCCTACAGCCTCCGCCCCCTCTCAGGACCCTGCACAGAGCAGGCGTCCGGAACATTTGAGAGGCTGAGTGATGGTAAGAGAGGAGAGCCAGTGCCCAGGACCCCCTCTGTCCTCCCAGGTACTGGAAGCTGGACCCTGCTCAGGTGTATGCTAGCGGGCCCAATGCATGGGACACAGCTGTGCACGACGCCTCCGAGGAGTACAAGCACCGCATGGTAGGTGGGCCACTTCCCATAGCAGGACCTGGGGTGGAAGGTCCCCCACCACCCAGCCTGACCCATCCCTTCCCACGTCTCTAGCACAGTCTCTGCTGTGACAACTGCCACTCACATGTGGCATTGGCCTTGAACCTGATGCGCTATAACAACAGCACCAACTGGAACATGGTGACACTCTGCTTCTTCTGCCTGCTGTACGGGAAGTACGTCAGGTAAGCCGTCCAGCCACCGCTCACCCCTGGGGCCGCACTCTCCCAAGGATCCCATCAGGGCCCTTTGTGGAGTTCTGCAGCCAACAGGGCCAAAGCAGATGCTGGTTGGAACCATGAAGGTTCTAGAATAACTAGCTGAGTTCCTGGTGGAGAGGAAGGTGACTGTGCTGAAATCCAGCTCCACCTGGATTTCACCTGGGTCCAACCCCAGACCCATGTGATCTCAGCCACCTGCCTTGGCCTCTCTAAGCTGCAGCTGCCCTTGGTAAAATGGAGCTGATGGTTGTGGCCCCTCGGAGAGGCTGTGAGCCCTCAGAGCCCCGTGCACAGGTCAGGCGAACATGGAGACTCTTGAAGGAAGGGCTGGTAACTGCCCCCACGGGAGTCCCATCCTACTCTTCCTCATCAGAGGCAGGGTTCTGGGCAGGTGGCCTCCGTGGTGGCCTGGGAGGACCTTTGAAGCCACAGCCTCAACCTGTAAGGTCAAAGGCATTATTCCAGTTTTCAGGTAAGGGGACTCAGAGAGCTTGAGTGATGCACCCACCTGGGCGCCAGCATGGGCCTGGTCCCCGCCCCCCCCGGCCACCTCTCCAGCCCTCCCGCTAGCCACGTGCGTCATTAAGAGCTTCTGAAAAAGAGACTCTTAGGGGTCTTTTTTTTTTTTTTTTTAATTCCGAAAGTCCTTTAGCGGTCCCCAGAGAAGACTGTAACCGCAGTCACACAGACACTGAGGCAGAGCCCTGACTCCCAGCCCCTCCGCTCTAGCCACAGCACTGTGCTGACTCCTGCCCACCCCTCGCTTCCCAGAGGGCCTCATTAGAGGGCTTCCACACCGAGACTCAAGACCTCTCCAGAGAGAGCTCATTGTGGAGGGAGCGGCGAGGCCCAGAGAGGGGTGGGTGCGTCTCATGCCTGCCCAGTGTGGTCTCAGATGTCTGCCAGAAACCTGGAGCAGCCCCTGCCCAGGACTGTAACTGGTGACTCTGCATCATCGGTGTCGAGCCGGGCTGGGCCTGTTCCCTTGACTGACCAAGTCTGGGGGTGAGGGAGTGGTTCCGGGAGCTTCCTTAGGGGCAGCAGCCCCATCTGGGCTGGTGTGCTGACAGGACTCTATGAAACACACCCCACTCCTCGGGCCCTTCCCATTCGGACTCCCGTCTCTCCTCCCTGTCAGCGTGGGGGCCTTCGTGAAGACCTGGCTGCCGTTCGTCCTCCTCCTGGGCATCATCCTAACTGTCAGCCTCGTCTTCAACCTTCGGTGATGGCTGCCTCCTGGCCCTGAGCCCACCAGGTTCCTGAGAAGGCAGTCGCCACCCCTTTTGGTTCCAGATTTTTCATTCTCACCCCAGAAGGCAGGGATGGGTTTGCCGGTCTTGACCCAGTGGTCTGGGCCAGATGGACTGAACAATGGCTGAAGATGAACATGGGGCGGGGGGTGTTTGCTTGTTGTGTCTCACTGGTCACTGAGAAGCTCCCTGTCCCCTCCTTCCCAGACTTGTGACCCCCGCCCTTGAGGTACCCTCTTTGGTCACCTGTTGGAAAGGCCTTAGCTTGCCTCTGTAGAGCTGCTCCTGCCACTGCCCACTGGGCTCCCTCTGCCTCATCCCAGTGCCCGGTGGGGAAGGGGAGCACATTTGGACCACCGGACAAGGCCACACAGGGGCCAGAGCTGGATTTGGAGCGCAGCCGCCTGCCAGGGCTCTGGTCCCAGGGTGGGTGGAGTACACTGAGAAGTTTCCATAAGCTAAGCTGCCCTGGGACCTTCACCACTAGTCTCTAGAATGGTCTAATAGGACTGGGTGGGCCCCCAGTCAGATGTCTACCAGAAGCTGCACTAGGGTCGGTTCGTGCGCCATCTCCTGGTGTCCTCCAGCCCCTGCAGACCCTGCTTCCTCTTCTCCCTGGGCTTCCCAGCACATGAGTCCATCTCCCCCTGCAGTTGGGGGTCGGGGCTCCCCCAGCCAGCCCAGGGAGATGAGTGATGCTGACATGCCCAGAGTGACCCCCTGTAGACCAGAGCAATGTAAACAGAGCTTGGCTCCAGCCCCAGGTATGGGCCTTGCCCAGGCGCACTGGTGATGGCCCCATGGGTCCGGGATGCTGGGGGCTAGGCATCAGGGCAGCCAGTGCCGTCGGGGAGCTGGAGGGGAGCTGTTTCCTCCCACCTGCCACAGTTCCCCTTAACTTCAAGTTGTGGAAAGGGTGTGTGCTGCCCCTCACCCCTGCTCCGCGGATTCCTTGCGTGGGGCTCCCTGAGCAGGGTAATAAAGAGTTTGACTCCAGAAGGTGTGTTGTCCTTGTTTTCTCCCTGGCGGGGGCCCTGATTGACAAAGCCATGGTTGAGTCCTCGTCCAGTGCCTACCTCAGGCAGAGCTTACGGGGATGTCCGCTTCCCTTAGGTACCTCCTGCCCCGGGCCCAGGCTGTGGGAGCTCCCCACCCTTCCAGATCCACTCTCCCAGAGCCTTCTCAAGGCAAATGAGTATGAAACCCTCCCACACTGCTTGTTGGGAAGAACTGGCAGAGCACTGGGAGGTGGGGCTGGGCAGACCAGCGCCCTGACCTGTCCCCTAGCCAGGGCTGCACCGTCTGGGATAAGCCAGGAGGATCACCGGAGCCCCTGGCCTCTGCCATATCCATCAGTCATATTGCTAGGTTCCCCGTGCTGACCCCCAGCGATCAGGTCACGGCCCCGCTCTCCAGCAAGACGGCAGAACCTGCTGGTTTCTGGTCCTTTGCTTTCCACCTGTTGAAATCTTGGCCCTCCTTTCTAAGACTTGGCTTCAAAGCCTCTTCCTTGGTGACATCTTTCCTAACCCTGCTCTATGTCATGTGTCATTTTAGTTGAACTCGCAAAGGATTTGGTCTCTGAATCCCGAGGATCTTTGGTGTCCATCCTGACGGCAGCTTTGAGGACAGCTGTAGCAGCTGGCCCCCATGGCCCTGGGGGGGCCTATAAGCTTATCACCCTTTGGAGCTGGAGTTTCTCCAGGGCAAGACAGAGCACCCCACTCCCGTCCCTTCGTAGCAATTCCATTTTCAAAAATCAATTTTGCATACAGGGACTCATCTGAGAGTTGGCTAAAGGGAGAAAGTTCCAGTATGGAGGACAACCACAGCAAAGTGGGCAGACAAAAGTAGTAAGGCTTGATCCCGCCCAGCAGAACTTTTTTTTTTTTAAGATTTTATTTATTTATTTGAGAGAGAGAGAAAGCAGGAGCTGAGGAGGGGAGGGCAGAGGAAGAGGGAGAAGCAGATTGTTGGGCAGGAAGCCCAACATGGGACTCGATCCCAGGACACTTGCTGGGATCATGACCCCAGCCGAAGGCAGATGCTTAACAACTGAGCCACCCAGGTGCCCCCAGCAGAACTTTAAATTAGTCTTGGGGAAACAAGATATAAAGAGGTGGCTGAGTGCTTAGTGTGTGCTAGGCCTCATAATAGTGTCTCTTATCCTCACCACAGCCCAGTGAGGTCAGTGCTACCATCCCCATTTTATAGATGAAGTAAGCACAGAGAGGTAAAGTGATTTGCTCAAGGGCACAGAGGTAGGAAGAGTGGACCCATGTTCAAGTCCAGTAGCCTAGCCTACTTCCAGAGCCCCCACTCAGAGCCACGCTGTGGCCGAGCACAAGGGGTAAAGCAGAGAGAGGCTGTTTTCCAAAGGGCTGGCTACTGTGACCATAGAGAAGGGAGAATGCATGCTGGAGGCAAGCCAGGGGACACTCCCCTGCAGCAGTCCCAGGAGATGGCTGCTGTCACTGCCTTTGTTTTATAAAGGCAGAGAGTGAGGCTTATAGAGATTGTCACTGATCCAGGCCCACCAGGGACCATGCACCAGAGCCAGAAGTTTAAGCCAGACCTGTTGGCCTCCAGGCTCCTGCCTTCTCACCTAAGCCCAGTGCACATTCTGGAGGCAGGGGAGCCCTGGGAGGGGCGGTGGCAAGTGGGGAGAGCACTCCTGCAGCTGGGGACTAGGGAGCACCAACGGAAGCAGAGTCTTTGGGTAGGCTTCTAAGGATGTGGGAGACAGGGACATCAGAGCCACACTTATGGGGGGGCCTGGGAGTGAGGCTGAGGAGTAGGTGCAGCCCAAGAGTTAGTCAAAGTGTCTAAGGGAGGCTGAACTGGTTGGGAGCACTTTTGTGAACGAGCCACAGGGTCAACCTGGTTGTTTGCCAGCACCTTCCAGAGCTGAGGAATGACAGATCAAAGTAGGACACTGAAAGACCCCTCCAACAGCCTTGCATAGACAAGACTAGAGGGGCTATGTGGAGGCCAGGAGACAGGGAGGAGGAAGGTTCCAGAAGAGGCTGGGCTGGTACTATCACCTGGGCAGTGCAGGAGCAACAGCAATGGGGGGTAGCTGGGGACGGGAGAGGGGGCAGTCTGGGCACTGGCAGCAGGGGGGCTGTTCGTAGCAGTGGGAACTTGGACATAAGAGAAGACTTGGTTGGGGGTGGAGGATACAGAGTTAGAGTCCAGAGCAGCGGGGCTGGGGCTAGCGCCACCCAAGAGGCACATGTGGACAGGGAGGGACAGTGGTTGTCAAAAGGGACTGTTGGAGAGGGGCCCTCTGGTACCCTCTCTATGCTGGCTGGGCCCTTTCTGGCCCTTGGAACAGGCTCTTCACACCTCCACCCCCAGTTTGCATAGGAGGAAATTGCAGCTCAGCATGGTGGAGACACCTGCTTAAGGTCACACAGTGACAGAGGAGAAACTCTACTTAGGGTTCTTTGGCCGTGGTCTGTAATCCTTCCTTGACCCTGCTTCTTAGAAAGATTTCTAACCTTGCTTTCAAAGCAAGTTCCTCTCAGCAACTCTGCAGGCGGGGTGGGGCGGCCACCCACTCTAGGGATGAGGCCACCGAGGCTCTCAGGGGTTGGTGCCTGTGCTGCTCACAGCAGTTACAGAATAAGTGGGCAGCAGAGCTGGGGCCAAGCCCCTGGTGTCTCCCACCCAGCAGATCAGCTTGGAGCTCTCTGAAAGCCAAGGCTTAGGTGCACCCCTAGGGTGCCGGGAGTCCAGGCCCGGTTTTGCAGCAGGCCCTGCTCAGAAGGTGTTTCCTCCTCCTCTAGGGCAGCTCCTCTGGGCTGCTGGTTGAGTCAGCCTTAGTCCCTCTCTGCTCTGCTCCCCAAGTTCAGCTCTGAAACTCAGCTGCCAGGAGTTCAGGAGAGCCCAGGTCACCCTGCGAAGGTTCTGATCCATACTGGACCCCTACAGGTAACACACCTCAGGGCCAGGGTTCCTTGCCAGGGTCCCAAGGGGCAGACACTGCCACCTGGTCTCCTGGGTACACCTCTGGGGCCTTAGGGGTCGGGGCAGGTGAGAGCGGGTCTGGGACTGGAACATTGACCAATGGGTCGGTCCCATAGTGTTGAACGGGGGTGGGAAGGACCGGACGCTGGATTCTAGCTCTAGAAGAAGGAACTACAGGGAGGGGTTGCTGCTGGGGACCCTAGGCTCAGATGCCCATAGCCCAGCCCAGGCGGACCTGCAGGACATTCCCCACCTCCGCACTCCTACACACACCCCCGGAGGACCCCTGGGGCCCCCCAGCACATAGCACGACACAGCCCAGACGCGCATCCAGCAGAGGATGAAGTACACAGAGCACATACCACACTATGTTGTCATCCAGAAAGTCACTGAAGGTGAATAACAGTCACCCACGCGGCGTCACACTGGGACATGGTGCACCGACACACAGGCAGTGACACAATCTTCACACCCACAAAACAAACAGCCTCATAGACGCCTCCGTGTGCAGAGCCGTGTTGTGTTGGTCTAAGATCCTCGCAAGGGCACAATGTCACATGGGCTTGGGCCCCGGGCCACAGAAGAGCCCCGAGCTGTGTGCGGGCAGCACCCAGCACTGAACAGGGCAGATGTTCGGGAAGTAGTGCTAATGCGGGGCACACGGGCGTTCACACAGGTGTTCACACAGGATCAGACCAGGCACTCTATAAAGACAGCCACACCAAGCCCGTGGTGCAGGCAGCAGATGGAGAAGGGGCGCTCAGGCTTGGACACAGACTCAGCAGGGACGGCCCAGCTCAGGCAGCAGCGGGCACAAGCCAGGACTTGCCTACCAGAGAACCCTCTTCCCATCTCGGGCCTGCCTGGTGCCCTGACCTGGCCTGGGAGGGGATGGGATGGGCAGCAGGGGAGGAGAGATGGCCCAGTGGGCTCAGGCCATGCCTCCACTCTGCCCACGACTCTGTCCCAGGCCCCCTGCCACGTCCACATGCCCCTCGGAGCTGGGCAAATGTTTTCCTTCCGGAGTCAGCGTGGTGCCCGGGCAGCCTGAGCTGCTTTGCAGCCCTTGGTCTCTGCCGCCAGGCCCCTGGCCAGGTCCTGGGTCAGGAGAAGGGGGAGAACACATGTGGCCAGAGCAGAGGGCGCCAGGGGCTGCGGGCAAGAGGGCATCCCTGGCTGGAGGCCTCAGGGGGAGTGGGTAAAGTGGTTACCTCAGTGGGGAGGAAGTGGGGGTGTGGGCTGGGGAGGAGGTTGCCTCAGACAGGAAGGCCAAATGGGCCAGGGCAGGGTGGAGGGAGACAACCCATATTGGTAGGTTCCCGGGGTGGGGGGGAGCAGTGAGCAGAGCCGGGTGTTTGTGTGTGTGGCCTTCCCCATGTGTGTACAGGAGTATTTCTGCATTCAATTAATCAAGCTTTTACCAACTGTCTGTTGTGGGCAACATATGGGCTTTTGGGGTGAGGCGCTGTCTCTGTCTTCAAGGAGCTCACAATCCAGTTGGAGGAGGGGCAATGTGTGTGCAACACTCAGTGTGATTTGTGTGTATCTCGGGTCATGTTTTTGTCCCAAGTTATACATTCTGTGGGGCCTCGCGTGCAGGGTTCAGAATACGTCAGGCATGTCCCCTGGTGTGAGCCAGGGTCTGGGACTAAGACCGCATAGGGTCCTTGGTGCGGGACAGGTGTGCACTGGCCTGTCCATACAGATGGTGGGGCGCCCGTGTGATCAGGCGGACGTCTCACTGTGGGTGGGCGTGTCTGCACATCTTCAAGTGTGTCTGTATGTCTGTGAGCCAGTGTGTACCGGGGCCCATGGGTCCATGGGTGTGTCTCATGCCCCCTCGAGCTCAGCCTTCCTGGAGTCGTACTGTGCCCACCGCCCAGGCATGTATTTGGGCAGAAAAGAGCCGGCAGCTCCAGGATGGACCCTGTGTTTGGGCAGGGCTTGACCTGCCCCCTTGATCTGCCCCCCCAGGTCGCCACATGTGCCCCAGCTGATGGGGCACTGTCGCAGCTGATGCCCCAGAGGGGACACCCATTTCAGGAGAGGCTCTGGGCCCTGCCCAGCTGCCTCATGGCGCACGGGCCACAGCCTGAGGCTGATGCACTCTTGGACCTCAGCTTCCTGACAGAGGAGGAGCAGGAGGCCATTGCTGATGTCCTGAAGAGAGATGCCCGACTTCGCCAGTTGGAGGAGGGCCGCGTCAGGTGAGGCAGGGCAGGGGAGCCCGGGAGAACGGGGCCTCAGGCACTGGGAGCCCCAGTGTGCCCCTGCTGCCTCCCAGTGTGTGGCCTGTTAGATATCTGGGTGGTTCCTGTTTTTATTCACTGTTCACCTCCACCCTTAACTAGCGCAGCTCTCCACCTCACCCAAGGCAGCTGCCTTCCTGCCTCCAGGCTCACCCTCTCTGACTCACTGGTCATGCTGCAGCTGGAGCTCCCCAGATCTGTCCTTAATGTCCCCTGCTGAAACCGCCCATGGTTCCTCAGCACCTCATGTCAGGAGCCAGCTCCTAAGTGCGCCCGCAAAGCCTCCCTGATTAGTCCCTGCCAGCCTCCCCAGTCTCATCCTCCACCAGTAAGCCCCGCCCCCGATACACATACCCAGAATGTCCACTCGAGCCACTCAAGAGCGTCAGAGTCCCTGAATACAGCCTTCTGTGCTGTTCCTTCTCCCTGGAAGAGCACAGTGGCAGAGGAGCATGTGACTTAAAAGTAGTGTTTGGGGACAGGAAGACACCTCTTAGCTATGTAACCTAGGGCAACTCTCCTGACCTCCCTAGCACCACTCTCCTTATCTGTAAAATGGGGCTAAGGAGCACTACCTCCTGGAATTAGGAGGGGGCATTATGCACAGTAGTCACTTAATGAATGATAATTATTCTCCTTCTCTGCCTGGAAAACTCCAATTTGTCCTTCAAGAAACTAGTCAAATGTCACCTCCTCTGGGAAGCCCTCCTGGATTCCCACAGGCAAAGCTGGCCCTTCTCACATCCATCATGGCACCCACCTCATTATAGTGTACTTGTCTGTTCTGGATCCAGTCTCCCCATCAACCTGAGCTCCTTGATCCAGAGTAAGGATTGAGTCTAATTTGCTCTTGTGTCCCTGGCCCCAGGTACAAGGCCTAGCACAGAGTGGGTAGCAGGAATGTGGTTTGGATGACAGCCACACCCTCCCCTATCCCCCAGCAAGCTCCGGGCCTCGCTGGCAGACCCTGGGCAGCTGAAGATCCTGACAGGAGACTGGTTCCAGGAAGCGCGCTCACAACGGCACCACCATGCCCACCTTGGCTCTGATCTTGTCCGAGCCTCTATCCGCAGAAAGAAGAGCTCCATGGGTGAGAGGAGATCCCCGGGGTGAGACTGGCTACACAGAGCCCAGGGCACTGGGTATGCATGTACAGTAAGAGAGGGCCCCTGGTACTGTGTGTCTTTGGGTGGGCACCACCCCTCCACGAGCTCCTGGAGGTGAGTGAGCATCTCCAAAGGCCAGACTTCCTGAGATCCAGGGTTCACAGAGCTTCTCACCCGGGCACAGGAGACCAGGCTCCAGGCAGCGATGGGGAGGCTGAAGCTGCCGAGAAAGAAGCTGAAGAGGAGCCAGAGCCCAGGTGAGGAGGTCTGGCAGGGGGAGAGGAGGGTGCCTACCAGTCCTCTGGGGTCTATTCCCTGACAACCACCTCTCCCTTCTCCTAGGCTCATCATGGACAAGGCACCCCAAGAGACGCTCAGCAAGGCTGAGGTGAGGAATGAGTGACCCCGAAGAGGAGGTGGGAAGTGAGACTCAGGAGACCCTGGTCTGGGCCACTGTAATCCTCCTCTGTCAAATGGGGACAGGGACCTGGCCTCTAAGGGAATCTCAGAATCTGGCTCTTAGGGGTGGGGGTGGGGGACTGAGCTGGGTGAGGTTTAGGACTCAGAAGTTACTGTCTGCCACCAGTGGGACGAGTCAGACAGGGCATGCCGTGACACGGGACGGGGTGTGACACGGGACGGGGTGTGACATGCAGGCCCCACTGGTTTGGCAACTGGTTAGCTGGTTACCAGCCCTGCCTGGAGGGCTGTGCTAAATCCATCTGGGATAGCCAGCTGGAGCCTCTGGCCTCTGACCCTATCGTGACCTTTGACTCCTTCGTCACTAGTCCCCACTGTGATCTCTACTCCTTGCTTTTTTCAGAAACCTGATTCCCCTTCACCATATGTCCCCCTAAAGTCTTCAGATCATGAGGAAGAACCCCAGGCCCAGGAAGGTGAGTGGGAGGGTGTGTGTTGGGGACTACAGAGAGGTTTCAGGGACCAGAGGCATCTCTGAAGTGACCCCAACCACCTGTGTTTACCTTCCTTTCCCTTCCTACTCTCTCCTTGGTGCGTGTATATGCGTGTGCGTGTGCGGTCTCAAGGGCTTCCCGCAGGACTGGAGCCTGAATCCGCAGGTCACGGGAATGGCAAACCAGTCCCTCCAAATCTGCTTAGGGGCGGGCAGGAGAGGGCCACGCTCAGTAGCTCATGCCCCACCCCAGCCCCAGACTCCGGGGCCCCGCAGGTCAACACGGAGGAGGCGGAGCCGGAGCCGGAGCCACGGCCTCGGGGAGCCGAGTCGCCGCCACCCCCAGCCCAGGTAGGCGGGAGCGGCCGGCGGCTGCTCCCAAGACCCGGAACGGATTCTGGGCGGGGAGTGCCCGTGCACCAGGCTGAGAGCCGTCGGGGGAAGGGCTGGGAAAGAGAAGACGCCCCGTCACTTACCCCCTGCCCCACGCTCCCCAGACCCAGACGGCGCCCGAGATCTTGCAGAACGGGGAGGAGGCTCCCGGCCCCGGCCCCTCCCTCGACCGCATGCTCAGCAGCAGCTCCTCCGTGTCCAGCCTCAACTCCTCCACGGTGAGGGGTGAGGGCTATGGCCTGGGGACGAAGGAGACGGGTGGGGGACGCCACCCTCCATATCCCCGCGCGTAGCCCCGGCCTCACCCCTCCCTCGTCCCCTGATCTGAGCAACACCCCCCAACCCCGCCGGGACCTGAGCCCTGCACACCCCCCGCCCCAAGCTGACCTCCACCCCCGCCCGCAGCTGAGCGGCAGCCAGCTGAGCCTGTCCGGGGAGGCCGAGGCGGGCGCGGTGCAGGTGCGCGGCTCCGTGCACTTCGGGCTGCGCTACGAGCCGGGCACCGCCGAGCTGCGCGTGCACGTGATCCAGTGCCAGGGCCTGGCGGCCGCACGACACCGCCGCTCCGATCCGTGAGTGCCCGACCCGCTCTCGCTGCACCCCCACCCCGCCACTCTTCTTGGTCGATTTCGTCCGTCTTCAAAGTGGGAGTATCGACGTCCTTGGGAGGCGCGGGGGTTGAGTGAGAGAACTCCTGGAAAGCGCTGCCCGGAAGCTGTGCTCTGGGCTGGGGCTGGGGAGGCCCCCCCCGGGGGGTGGGTAGGCGCTGGGAGGGCCCCCCATTCAGCTAAGGTCCTCTCCTCCCCTCCCACGCTCCAGCTACGTCAAAAGCTACCTCCTCCCGGATAAGCAGAGCAAGCGCAAGACGGCGGTGAAGAAACGGAATCTGAACCCGGTCTTCAACGAGACTCTGAGGGTGAGGCTGCGACGACCGGGCGGCCCCCCATGCATGAACCCAACGCCCTTTCCTGCGGGGGCCTGGTGGCTGGGGCACCCAGGGTATGGTCGTTGCCCGTCGCTCCGACCCTCCGTTGTGCGAGAGGAACGGCAGGGAGGCCCTCCGTTCGGGCGTTCCCCAGTGGGTCAGTCCAGTGCTGGGCATGGCGCTAGTCCAGACCTCCCATTACGGCCCTTCGAGGCTCCCCCAGATTCCGTCGTGCAAGGAGCGCGGTAGGACAGGCCCCCGTCCACACTGCCGCAGCGCTGAAGCCGGCGCCAGCCGCCGTGGTCCCTTAAAGCGCACCTCTTGTCCCCAGTACTCCGTCTCGCAGGCCGAGCTCCGAGGCCGCGTGCTGAGCCTGTCCGTGTGGCACCGCGAGAGCCTGGGTCGCAACATCTTTCTGGGCGAAGTCGAAGTGCCTCTCGACACGTGGGACTGGGACTCTGAGCCCACCTGGCTCCCTCTGCAGCCCCGGGTGAGGCAGCCTGCCCGCGTGGGGAGACCCAGCGACGCAGGTGTCCGGCCTGCACCCTCCCCGCCCCAGCCCCCTTTCCTTTGCTCCAGCCTCCTCTGACTCCGCCTTTGGCCGAGCCTCCCCTCGGCCTCGAAACCCTACTGCCACCCCCGGCGGCGGTTGGGCCCCCCGGCTAGGTGCGCCCCATCCGGGTCTGGAGACCTCACCCCTCGATGGCCGCTTTCGCTGGGGTCGGCTCCTGCCCCTGACCTGACCGCCTCTCGCAGGTTCTGCACTCTCCCGACGACCTCCCCAGCCGCGGGCTGCTCTCCCTTTCCCTCAAGTACGTCCCCGCCGGCTCCGAGGGTGAGTGCCCCGCCAGAGGCCACGCTGGACGGGACCTGGAAGGAGGGGGCCTCCAGTCCGGCGAGGGCGAGGGGCGTCCGGCGAGGGCATGCGGCGGCAGGGTCTGAGCCGAGTCTCTGGGCAGGCGCGGGACTGCCCCCCAGCGGGGAGCTGCACTTCTGGGTGAAGGAAGCTCAGGACCTCGTGCCGCTGCGCTCAGGAGCCCCGGATACCTACGTACAGTGGTGAGGGGCTTCGGACCGTCCTGGCTACCCTTCCTCCCCGCCCTCCCCCACCGCCCACGCGCTCTGGAGCTCCCCACCTCTGACAAACCCCTCGTAATCAACCGTTCTTGATCCGCCCCCCAGTCTGATCTTCGACCACTGTGCAGGGGTGAAGGGGACAACTTGAACAAAAGCCCAGAGTCAGAAAAGTTAAAAGACTTCCTTCAGGAGCTGCATTTCAGAGTGACAAGCCATAGGACTTGTTGGAGAGCTGAGGCTGGGGACCTGGGAGGTCACAGGGGCTCTTCCATGAAAAGACCTGGAAGGTCAGGCTGTGGGGCTTGCCCCTGAACTTGCAGTTCAGTGGTTTTCAAAGTAAGCTCTGGGGGACCTCTAGGGGTGCCTCCGGGTGCTGCCTCACACTCAGAGAGTGAAATGAAGTTGGGTGGGTCAGGTTCTAAGTTCCCAGCCCTGATTCCACGCATAGACGTTGTTTTCTTCTACTTCTGGGTAATGTTTTATCTTGCAGGGTGGGTTCTGAGGCTTTAAAAAGTCTGGAAACTACTTCTGGGGGCAACAGGGAGCCAATGAAGGTCACTGTGCAGGGAAGTAGCAGAACTGTATTTCAGAGACTTTACTCTGGGGTCCTACGAATAAGAGTTGTAACTTTTAAAGACAAGAGCCTGAGAGGTAGCTGGCCCAAAGGTCCACGAATAGTGAAGGTTTGAGTTCAGGACATAGGCGGGAGCCAGAGGGCACGGACATTGTGAGGGAGAATGGGTAGGATCTGGTGACTGGTTGGTTCTGGGGAGCGTGAGGGGATAGCCACTTGATTGCCAGCCTACCTGCCCCACAGTTCAGTGCTGCCCGATGACAGCCACGCCGGCCGCCAACGGACAAGGGTGGTACGACGCAGCCTCAGCCCTGTGTTCAACCATACGATGGTTTACGATGGCTTCAGGCCTGCTGACCTGCACCAGGCCTGTGCTGAGCTCTCCCTCTGGGACCATGGGACCCTGACCAGCCGCCAGCTGGGGGGCATACGCCTCAGCCTGGGCACTGGTGAGTGGGGCAGGGCCCCGGGAGACCTGATGCTAATACTGGGCTCAGCGTGCGGCCTTGGGCACTTCTCTACCCTTCCCTGAGCTTTGGTGTCTACTTATGAGCTGGGAGTGGCAGTGGGTAATCTGGGACCCGGAAGGCGTTCCTTGGGACCTAGGGTGTCCGGGGTAACCATGTCCTTCACCCCTGTCTGCACATATCCAGGCAGCAGCTATGGGCTCCGGGTACCCTGGATGGATTCCACAGAGGAGGAGAAGCAGCTGTGGCAGATGCTTCTGCAGCGACCATGTGAGTGGGTGGATGGCCTTCTGCCCCTCAGAACCGACCTGGTGCCCAGGACATAGCTACCCTACAAGCTCCACCAGACTCCTCTCTGGACCCCCATCTCTGGGCCTGCCCTTGGCCAAAACCAATAAAGTCTATTCTAAGGGCAGCAAGGGGCTGATGTCTGTTTTTGGGCAGCAAGGCCGATGGCAGGAATGGGCGAGGGAAGTGAAAGGGAAGAGGTGAAGGGACTTCAGACTCAGAAAGACCTTAGGAAGCTGGTCCCAGGACCCCCAGCCCCCCATACCTCAGAAGTTGCCAAGATCCAGAGCGCCTGGGTGGCTCAGTGGGTTAAGCCTCTGCCTTCGGTTTAGGTCATGATCTCAGGGTCCAGGATTTGAGCCCCACCTTGGGCTCTCTGCTCAGCAGGGAGCCTGGTTCCCCCTCTCTCTCTGCCTGCCTCTCTGCCTACTTGTGATCTCTCTCTGTCAAATAAATAAATAAAGTCTTAAAAAAAAAAAAGTTGCCAAGACCCAAGCATACAAAGATATTCTGTTTAATAGTCTGCCTGGCCATACTTGATCGGCTTGGGGGTATCTCTATGGTTGATCCCCCCCAATATCGCTAAGTCTGGGCCCTACCCTGCCCCCACCCGCCTGGCCTCCTCCAGTTGGCCCTGAGTCCTGGGGTAGGTGAGGTGTATCAGAAGCTGCTTGTGTCTTCTCCATGCACCCATCCTTGGGTCCTGCCTTCTGTCTCTGAGCTCTCATTCAGCCTCCTGTTGGCCAGGGGTGACTGGCGTGGATCCTGCTCGCTGGGCCAAGATGGCTCTCCAGATGCGGCACACCATTCCTCCCCTGGGGAGAGCAGGCTCAGTGCGGCTCAGCCAGAATACGGCCTACCCCACTGTCTGCCTGATGCGCCTCCTGTCCCCGGGAGACACTGTGTCCACGTGACTTCCAGGGAGGAACTGAAGCAGGCATGTAGCCTGGTGGGGGGGTGGTCAGACTCTGGCCACCAAGAAGCCACATGCGTGGGTTGTCCCTGGAGGGCTCAGGACATACCTGATGCGGGTGTAGATGAGGTCATCTCGAGTGGCACAGGTCAGCAGGATACGGAGGGTGAAGCTGTGGTTCAGCAGCTGGTTGTGGACAAAGACCCAGATGTAGAAAAGAATATCAGAGGGAGATGTGTCCAGAGACCCAGGTACTAGCTCTGCTGGGCTACTAACATGCTACACGGCAGCCAACGCCCCTTGGCACTTGTTTCCTCATCTGCACCATGGGGGGTACACTAAGTGCTCTTGTGTACTGAGAGTCTCGGCATGAGGGAATGAGTGAGAAGAGCTGAAAGATGGGCAGAGATGGAGTCTCTGGTGGGTGGGGGTCAAGGACTTGGCCCGCGCTCTCCCCCTCACCATCTGGATAGTGCCTGAATCCACATTCAGTCTCTGTAGCCACTGCACCAAGCCCTGGTCCACCGTGAGAGCAGCTGTGGAGGAGAAGTCAGGCGGTCAATCCAGGGGTACCTCCTGGCAGAAGCTGCCTGGCACTTGCCTTGAGTGTTCTCCAGCTGGGGCATACTCACCAGGGGGCTCTGGGGACAAGGCGCAGGTCCCCGCCTCCCTGTTTACCCGCTCCAGAGCTTGCTGCACCAGGGCCTGGCACTCTCGCTCCTTCTCGGCCAGGACATCTCGGAGCCTGTAGGAGAGCGCAGAGGCGGGGCCAGTACGATGGAGTGGAGAGGGAAGGTGAAGCTGGCCCAGAGGGCGTGGGCAAGTCCCTGGGGCTTTACCTGTCAGTCTCTGCTCGCAAGAGGCCCAGCTGCACCACTGGGGTTGGGGGTGCCTTCTCTGGTTCCCCCGGGAGCCGGCTGATGGTCTCCTGCTGCTTGGACTGGGGTTCCTCCTCTGACCTCGGTGGTACCTCCTCTGTCTCCTCTTCTGCCAATCCAAGTGACTGGGGTGAGCTCCCGCAGGGAGAGAGAACGCCCATTTGGGACACTTCCCCAGACACCCGGCAGAGGGCGCACGGCTCTGGGTACCCAGCCATTCATTCCCGCCGGGGTTGAGTTTAACCCCCACCAACCACGCCCCCTACCGGCCCCCGGCGTGCATGTCAAGCCCCCAAGGGGGTCACACCCTCGCCGGCAGGCAGGATAGCTCCACTCCTGGGGTTACCTGGGCCCAACACGGCCAGGGCTACCCGCACCGCTCGGCTAAGCAGCGAGTCCAGCACGAACATCCAGTGTGGGCGGATCTGGCGCCGGCGGAGGATCTGCTTCACCTGGAAAGGGAGAAAGGGCGCGGCGGGACTCAGAGGTGGGGCTCGAGTCGGAAAGGCCTAGAAAGTCTTGAGCCAGAGGCGAGTCGGGTAGGCGGGCTTGGGGCAGAGGGAGGAGCTGGGAAACTAGGACGGGATAGATGTCCCTTTCTTGACGGCTGTATCTTCACGGGGAAGACGTGCAACCTTGCAACAAGTCCTTGCACATTCCCGGGTACAGGGAGCTGACTACATCTTATTGGGCAGCTCGAACCGCGAGAAGGCTCCCTCACCGCGTCCGGGAAGGCGAAGAGCGGTCCGTGCAGAAGCGCAGGCCGGAGGCCTTGGGCCCGCAGCTGCCCTTGCAGCGCCCGCAGCTCCTGGGCCAGCTGCCGGCGGTTGGGAGTGTGGATGTGCGCCCCGAGGCAGCGCAGTAGCTGTTCCACATGATTCCTGCCCAGCTGGGGCCCCTGGGGAGGAAGAGAGGTTGTCGTGGGTGGGTTTCCCCCTGAGTCAAGAGAGCTGCAGGTGGGGGTGCAGGCGTGGGGGAATACCTCTGCGGACTTGCAGGCCCCGCCTCACCACCAACCGGCGGAGGGGGGTGGTGGTGTGTGGCTGTTGGTGGTGGTGGTTGGGACGTGCACACCCACCTGTTGCTGCTTCGGGCCCAGACTCTCCGCCAGCGAGGGCAGCTCCTGCTCCAGCACTGCGGCCAGCATGGCCCGGCGCTTGCTCTCTTGGTGCAGCAGGCTCAGCCTGGAACTCTCCTCAGGGGACGTGGGCTCCTCGGCCCCCGGTTCCTCAGGCACCCTAGTGCAACCGGGGAGCTGCGGATGGAGGGCGGGTGGCCACAGTGCCCGGCCGCCTCCACCCCAGGGTCTGAATCCTGGCTCTTTTGAGGCCAGCCTCCCAGGGGTAAGAGAGAGGAGCCTGGCACTGAGGTGGCACAAGAAATACAAGTCAGAGCATCGGTGAGGAGGCCCCCAATCCCATCCTTGCAAGTGGTGGGAGGCGCCCAGGGCCCCAAGGGGGGCTTTCCCCCCGGAGGGAATACAAGAGCAAACCCAGATGAGGCAAAGCCCCGCCAAGACCCTGGGCTCTCACCGGAGGTGGCTGGTGTCTCCGTAACTGAGGCAGCGCTTCGGGGGACTGGGTGGGTGCTGAAAGGGTGCCTGAGGGCATGGGAATGTCTGGGGCTGGGTGGTTGGGTCAGCTGAAGGAGTGGGGCTGGCTGAAGGGGCATCTGAGGGAGGGAGGAGGCTGTCAGCCTGGGCCCCCCATTCAGCCCTCTCACCTCCACAGCTCCTCTCCCTCAGCCCAGTGCACCCACTCCCTCCACCTGCATCTTACCTGAGGGCCGCAGTGCATGTCGTGGGGAGCCGGGGCTGCGGCTCCTCCTCCCAGGCTGCAGGAAGGGGTCCCCCAGCAGTGCTTCAGCACTGGCTCGGAGGCGGGGGTCTGGCTCAAAAGTTCGGAGAAGAAAGGCTTGGGCCTCCGCTGACAGAGAAGTGGGCATTGGCGGATGCACCTTGTACATGCCCACCTGGGAGGGGTCAGGGAGGACGGAAGAAGGTCAAGTTTCAAGGTGTTCAGGGCTTGATCTGTCGCCACGCCTCCCGCCCTGTGAGCCAGGCCACGAGTGAGGGGTCTCACCTTAAACATGGCCGCCTGCGGGCTCCCTAGCTCATGGAAGGGGGGGCGACCTGTTGCCATCTCGATAACAGTGCAGCCCAGTGACCAGATGTCAGCTGCCTTCCCATACCCTCGTGGGCCCTGGTCAATGATTTCTGGTGCCATATACTGGAGGGTCCCTGTGGTAGAAGCTGTGCCCTTAATGCTCATCTAGGCATTAGACGATGTGGGGGTGACGGGCTCTCATCCTCTAGCCACCCGCACCCACCCTGAACTCTGTCATCCAGATAATCCCCATCACCTACCCTGGTGGTCAACCACCTATCCTGAGTTTCCTCACTCATCTTGGGCTCCGTCACGTTCCGACTCCCTCACGCACAGTACGGCCCACCACACATCCCAGACAGCGTCATCCACTCTGAACCCATCACTCACTTCTGCCCACATTGACACTTCCTAGACACTAAATTTGCCATCATGGACTACTCAAGCTCCAGTTCTAGACTCTATCACCTCACCCCCAGCGCAATCACCGGCCCTTGGTTCCATGTCCCATGAGGGCTCTAACTCCACAGCCAGGAGAAACACCATTCCCCGGAAGGTCCTAAGAGTTCTTCTGTCCCAGGTCAGCGTTCCCACTCCCCACCCCACACCCCATTACCTGTGAAGGTCTCAGTGCAAGGTGTGATGCCCGCCAGCCTCTTGGAGGTGCCGAAGTCAGAAATCTTGAGCAGCCCACTGAAGGTGTTGATCAGCACATTGTCCCCCTGAGCAGAGTGGACCTTATGCTCAGTGGACATCAGGCTGGGTTCCTGATGGAGGAACCGGACCCTGTCCCTGGATCCCACCTCCTACGATCGAAGCCTGACCCTGCCTCTGTCAGCCTCCTCTCTCTGCCACCCCACTTATGACTTCCTGGGTGCTGGCACCTGCTTTGGCTTCAGGTCTGAAGTTCTCTCATTCCCTTGGGAGCCTCCCTGGTGAATTCCCCCACCCTTTGCAAAGGGGTCAGCCTTCTGAATGCAAATTGCTGTTCTCTGTCTGGACCCCTGTGTTCCCATGACCCCCGCCACCAGCAATGGGACTCACCTTGATGTCTCAGGACTTACCTTGATGTCTCGATGCACTATGTGGTTGTCATGCAGGTAGCTGAGTCCCTGCAGGGTCTGGCGGGTATAGAAACTGATGGTGCTCTCATTGTCCTGCAGGGGGCCCCACACCGACCGCAGCAAGGAGGACAGGCTGCCTGGGCAGACGCAGTCCAGGATCATCACGGGCACCCCCTGACTCCAGCCTTCAGCTCTCTGCTCAAGGCCCAGGCACACCCCAGCCATGGCCCAGACTCCATCCCCACCCAAGTGCACAGTGTCAGCTAATTCTGAGCTACCCCACCCACGCAGGCTAGGATTCATTTTCCCCTAGGGTTCTCCACCCCCTTCCTGGCCCCATCCCCCTGCCCCACACTTCCAGTTCCACTGCCATCCCACACTGGGCACGTACCTCCAGGCACTTCCTCCATAAAGATCTTGAGGTAGCCGTCCTGGCTGGTGGAGCCCAGGTAGCGAACGATGTTCTTGTGGCGAAGGCGCTTGTGCAGAGCAATCTCTTCATGCAGGGGCTGAGAGAACCTGAGAGCGGGGAGCAAGAGAGGAACAGGCCGCTTTGGGGCAGAGACGCTCACCCAGCTCCAGCGCCAGGCAGGCGGGGCCCCCAGGACCTGCCCCAGCCACAGGCCCCTCTCTGATCTTCTCCTCCGTATCAACCAGCCCACAGGCCCCCTCCAGACCTCACGGCCCCGCGTGTTCCCTGCCATTCTGCCCACAAGACCCCCTCCCCTTGGGCCCTGGGCCCCGCCCCTACCCCCCCCCCACACACACACCGCACCTGCTGTCCCGCTCCGGGATCTCCTTAATGGCTATGCGCACCCGCGTGTGCCGCTCGCGGCCCGCGTACACCACCCCGTAGGTGCCCTTGCCCAGCACCAGTCGCTCACCCGTCTCTGTGTACTCATAATCAAACTGCGGGGGGCGGGCGAGATGGGGGCTCGGTGAGGCCAGCCCTTCCCCACCCCACTTCCGACGCTCCCAGGCCCCCTTCCTCACCTCCAGCACCTCCCCCACGCCCTCTGCCTCTTCCACGGGCGTCGTGGAATCCGGATTCGTCACCAAGGCTTGGATCAGGCCGCAGAACCTGAGGGTGGGGGAGGTCAGGCCGACGGGAGGGGCACGTTGGGCGGGAACTGTCCCCTCCCGGGGCCGAGAGCACCCAAGGAACATGTCCCTTCCTTTCCCTCACTCCCCAGGATGGGCACCCCAGCCATCCACGCGCACCACTGGCAGTGCCCGACGCTGGGGAAGCAGAGCTGCACGTCCTGCGCCGGGGGCAGCGCGTAGAGGAAGCAGCAGCGCTCATCCCGCTTGGAGGAGCTGGGAAGGGAGGAAGAGCCGCCGTGAGCGCTAGTGGGCCGGGGGCATCCCCCCTCCTGGGACCCCGCCACCGGAGGTTTCTCCTCTCACCTGACCCCGCAGATGGAAGCCACTGGGAAGGTCCAGCTGGAGGGAACGTCCTGGCAGAAGAAGCTGGGTCTGAGGGGGGTCCTGGGGGACTCAGAGAGTGGTTTGGGGAAGGGATGCCCAGCAGTGACTTCACCTGGGGTTCGGGCTCCAGCAGGCTCAGGGTCACTGCGCTCACCGGGTCAGTACCCTGAATCTCCAGCCTGGCAGGCAGCAGCACCTTGTTCATCTCCAAGACCAGCACCTGCACATGATGAGGAAGGGGGTCCGTTAGAGAGGCCCCACCCCTCTCCCAGGTCCCACACCCACACTGGGCAGCCTCACCAAGCACTGGTCCCCTTGGGGACAGGCCGTCTTGAGTGGCTGACAGGACTGCAGCAAGAAATGGAGCCAGAAGTGAGCACGGTGCGGGGTTCCTTCAGGAAGCTCCAGCTTGGGTCTGAAGTGCTGGTACAGCAGGAAGGTTTCCATCATGGACACCAGGTACCTGCCGGCACAGCCTTGTCCTCAACTAGCCCTCAGCCCAGGCCCCAACTAGCACTGCCCGGGAGAGCAGACTGGCTTGGAGGCAGCCAGAACATGGGCACCGGGTGTGGTGGGCACCGGTCTGGAAGGGGCCATGTCACCAGCTCAGGGCTTGGGCTAGAATGCGGGGGTACATGTGTGCAGGAGCAGACAGCTGAGGCCAGGCCCAGAATGCAGAGGAGGCCACCTACCATATGGGAGCATTGAGCTTGTACAGCTGCTCTGCGGCCAGCGCCACCTGGACGAGGTCATTGGCGAGGATCTGAGCTCCCAGGTAGAAGCCTACATCCCAGTAATACTGCATCTTCTCCACAGAGCCTTTTCGGGCCAGCAGGCAGCCCAGTTTCATGCCTGGGAGAGAGGGGTGTGGGACCTAGGGAGTGTGGCTGTGGATTTGGGCAAAGCCCAGGTGTGGGCCACGACATCCATGTGGGCAGGAACAAAGAAACAGGCACGGGGCACCTGGGTGGAGCAGTTGGTTAAGCATCCAACTCTTGGGTTTCACTCAGATCATGATCTTGGGGTCGCGAGATCAAGCCCTGCATTGGGCTCTACGCTCAATGTGGACTCTGCTTGGGATTCTCTCTCCCGCTGCCCCTTCCCCTGCTCTGTCTCCCTCTCTCTCTCAAATAAATAAATCGTAAAAAAAAAAAAAAAAAAAAAAAAAAAGGTGAAAGCTTTGGTATGACTCTCAGGTGGGAGTAGGAGCTCGGGCACAAGGAAGGTTTGGGGAACGAGTGTATGTCAAATTTGGTGTGTAAGGAGCACAGGTGTGGGCTTTGGCACACTTGTGGCCTCAAGGGCTCATGAGGACCCAGGACGGGTATGAGGGTCCAGGTGTGGGTTCTGGCAGAATAGGTCCAAAAGAGACAAGGCCAGGCTCCAGCCCGGTGTCCTCTCTGCCCACGCTCTCCCCTGGCCCGTCCGAGGCCCGCTGGTGGGAGGAGGCGCACAGAGCTGGGACTCACCTATGAGCTGGAGCTCCTCAGAGTCCTCGAAGCGCTGGCCTGCAGCAATGAGCAGCACAGCCGCATTGATGCCCGAGTGGAGGCTGGGCTCTACATCAAAAGCCTTGCGATACCTGGGGTGGGGGTGGGGCCTCAGGGCTGGCCTGAGGCCACAGCCCCACTCTCCAGCCCACGGTCTACTCGCTGGTGCCCCTTACCAGTGGTAGGCCTGCTCCCGGTACCCAGCATCCTGGAAGCCAGAGCTAAAGAACATGTCCTTGTAGACACGGCCGCACATGCAGCAGAGGTCAGGCACCACGGAGCCCTCGCTCTGGACCAGCGGCAGCAGCACGGCCAATGCCTTCTCCCGGTCCCCTGGCCTGTTCCTCCTAGGGAAAGGGGAGCGCAGGCTGGGGCCTTACCTGATGACCCCACCCCACTCTAGCCATGACCCCGTAGACCTACCACCCCCCAGGCGGCAGTCCCATGTGCCATCAGTGGGATCCCAGTCAGCAAAGTCCCTGAACAGCACGGATCCCGCTCAGCAGGGACCTTGCATGGCAGAGACCCATGTCCCTAGGAGGCTAGGACCTGAGCCTTGTTCTATCACTCACCGGATGAGGGCAAACGTATAGTGGAAGCAGACATTATGCTGCTCGGCCACGTCGCAGGTGGGCAAGGCCTTCAGGGTCTCTACCAGCTCGATGATGGCCGAGTAGTCCTGCGGAGGGGGACAGTGCACGCTGGCATGATGGCCTCTGGGGGGGATCCCATCGCCCCCCCAGGCACTAAGGGAAACCTTGAGTTTGGGGCTCCCTCCCATCCCTGAAACCCCATCTTCCCACCCCCACACCTGACACAGAGAACCCGCTATGGGCCCCCACTCCCCCGTGCTGGGAGACAGTGACACGATCGACCCCTATTACAGACAAGGAAACTGAGGCTCAGAGACATGAGCCCCTCTGCTCAAAGCCACCAGCACGCGAGTGGCACAACCAGGAGAGGGACTGGGTCTTTTCTGAAGTGGTGTGCAGCTGCCCCACCTGCCTTCCTGTGCTCCACACACCTGCACGTCACGGTAGGAGAGCAGCAGGTTCATGACAATGTCGGGGCTCAGCAGCTCCACGCTGTCCAGCCTCCGCTGCAAACGAGCCAGCTCCTGCCGCAGCTGCTCCCCGCAGAAGCGCTCCCGGGCCCTCCGGATGTCCTGCCGGATGGTCTCCCGGAAATAGCCACTGAGGGCCCGGGCAGAGGAGGGAGGGGGAAAGAACGATGGGGCCTGTCCCTCAGCCAGGCCCGTCGTGCCCTCGCCAGCCTCCTCCTGGTGCCCCTTCTCTGCACCCCATTACCAAGAGTCGGTAGGCGTGGTCTCCAGCAGCCGGACCAGCCGGCCCACCAGGGGCGTAAGCAGGGCCTCGGTGCCCACCCCGGCCTGGACCAGCCCATCAGCCAGTCCCCTCAGGAGGCCAGCATCACCGCACAGCACTCGGCCTGCGGCTGTCACCACATAGGGGATCAGGGTGTAGCTGCCGACACAATCCTGGGGGGAGGGAGGCAGCAATCAGGGCAGATCAGAGGTCACCACCCGGTTATAGAGCGACAGTGAGGAGGTGAGAGGTCAGCACCAGAGGGGACTGGAACAGCAGAGAAAGGGCACACGTCGTGAGCTTGGCAATAGGGAACAGAAGGCCACATGGATGTCAAGGGAATTGGGTCAGAGGTGACTGAGGAGGCCAGGAAAGGTAGTGGGGGTCGAAGGGCACACTGGAGCGGAGAGTGGATTCTGCTCACCGAGTTCTTCTGGAAAACATCCTCCTGCAGAGGACAATCCAATCGGTATCCTGGGTAGCCGCTGGCCCCCTGCCCCCGCCTGCCCCCGCCCCCAGACACCCGGCCACCTACCCGAAGGGCCTGCAGGTCAGGGAGGTCAGCCTGGGAGCAGAGCAGCACGTTGTTGGTCATGCTGAAGCTCTCCCGCACACCAAGGTGGTAGAAGAGCGAGGGCTGCGCCAGGGAGCTGCTCACCTCCAGCACCACCACGTCTGTGGGGGCACAGGCGGAGGCCCTGAGCCCGGAAGCCTAGCTCCGCAGGCAGGGGAGGAGCCTTGGAGGCTGTCCTGGCTCAGATGGCCTCCCCCTTTGACTCCAGCAGGGTACAGTTTCGCTCTGACCTCAGTTTCCCCCTTCTAGATCCCTCTGGCTCTTACACAGAACGGATATTATCTGCGGTGTTGCAGGAGAGGCTTGAGCTCCACGGGCTGGGACCCTCATCCCACTGCTTAGAGCCTGCGGGTACGGGGCACGATGCTGTGCCTGTGTGTAGAGCTGCTTCTATCTTTGTGTGTGACAGTGTCTGTGAGGGCCGGTGTGTCAACATATGTGCGACGTGGGAGTCTAAGGCTGTGTGGGTCTTTGTGTCCTCGAGGTCGAGTCAGCCTTCATCTTTAGGCTGTTGAGTTTAGGGCCGTCAGATAAGCTTGGTTCCCAGACTCGTGGATGAACAAATAAGTGTCGGGGCGGGGCGTCGGGATTGGCGGAAGGGAGGGGTGACCAGCACGGGACTAGCCACCTTTCTGGCCACGCCCCCTAGCAACCCTGCTCAGCCTCCAGCTCCGCCCACTACCTCGCAACTTCTGGGGCCTCGTAACCTAAACTCCTTCGCCCAGAATCCCGCGCCGAAGGGTCCCTTCGTTTCTCTTTCTGCCTCTCTAGTCCGATCCTCGGAAGTAGTGTGTTACCGCCCCGGGACTCCAGCGCCCCCCCCAAGGACCGCCTCTTTCCCTAGTCCAAGCTCCACCTCCCCGGATCCGCCCTCACGGGCTCCGCGCGAGATCGACTTGAGGCTGAGCCCTCCAACCCCACTCTTGAGATACTACTCTCTGACCGGCTCCCAGCCTCGCCGCAGTCTTAACCCCGTTCCCCAGGCACGGTGCCGACTCCAGAGTGCTTTAAGCCCCAACCCTGAACCCCGGAGTCTCCGGGCCTGGATCTACTAAGTCCCAGCCCGAGCCCGGCCGTGCTCCAGATCCCCTAAATTCCGCTTTTATCATGCCCCTATCTCGAACCCCTCAGCCTAGCTCACTTTGTGCCCCCCGGACCCCACACCGGTCTCGGGGTCTCCCCGGCGTCGCCGAACCACGCCCCTTTCGGCCCTCCTCCGGAACTCTAAGCCCCGCCCCGGGCCCGGGGCCCGCCCCCAGCGCGAGCTCACCCGCGTTGTAGAAGGAATCCAGCGCTGCGGTGTCTCCCAGCGCCAGCGTCCCGAAGGGAAGGCTGCGCAGCTGCGGTCGCGGCCGCGGCCCGGAGAGTTGCGCGCAGGCCTCGCGCAAGCAGCGCAGGGGCAGCGGCTCCGCCTCGGACTCCACCCCGGGCTGCGGCTCCCGGGTCAGCACGTAGACCACACTGAGCGGCCGGCTTCGCGCGTAGCCCCGGCCCGGGGGAGCGGCGTGAGGCCGGCCCCGGCTCAGCGCCTCGGCCAGCGGGTCCTGCCAGCAGCTGCCAGCGCGCTCCAGGGCTCCGGACCGCAAGCACGGCCCTGCCGTGCGGGGGCGCTCGGGTGTCGGGCGCCCGGCTCTGGGCACCCGGGGAGGGGCAGGAGCCAGTGGCTATGGATCCAGGGATCTCAGGATCGGGAACCTGGTACGGGATCTGGAAATCCAGACTCTGCCAGAAGTCCTGTTCCGGGAATCTGGAGCCCAGGGCGAAATCCGGGGTCCGACTTGCAAGGTCCTGAGGATCTGAAGTCGGGGATTGGGTCCAGAGAATCTGGGACATCCAGTGATCCGCGGCCCAGAGTCACGTAGGGGATCCCGGGAATCGGTCCTGGCGTGTCCACCACCGGGACACCGCAGGAAAGAGTCTGCCGTGGCTCTCCCCTGCCCTCACATGTAGGGCGGGCCCAGCCCTTTCCCGGCCGACTGGGAAAGCTCCACCCTCGGCCCTGGGGCAGCGCCGCTCCCTCGCGGCCCCAGGACTTGGCCTCTCCCCTCCCTCCTCTACCGCCAGAACCACTGAGACTGGCGGCTTCCGGAACAGCTTGTGCCCCCGCGCAGGCCAACCAGTGTGGATGGCTCAGAGCGGGCACCTATAGGATGTGTGCCCAGGCCGGGACTAGGGGGGAGTTGGGAACTGCAGGAACTGCAGGAACTGCCCAGCGGGGATCTGTAGAATGAAGGCATCTCCAGAGACAGAAGGGTGTGCAGAACACAGCGAAGAGCCTACATCCTTTGGGGCGGGCCCTGCTGTGCAGGTGGGGAGGAGCCAGAATGGGGGAAGCGGGCTTCTCAGCCTGCCAGGAACATGGTACTTGGCATCTGAGCCCAGGCCTTGGCCCTTTCACCAGGGAACTGCTTTCCCCATAATCTAATCTGCTGACCTCTGACCTCCACCCAAACATGACTATGGGACCTGGATCCCCACACAGACATTTCTCTACCTACCTGAAGAAGATCCAGAAACCTCAGCCCTTGAGCTACCACAATGGCACAGCTCCCCAAATCCCTAGCCTTCCAGTGTGAGTTAGTGAGGCCACAGTCAGGTGTAAACCTCAGCGGGTTCTGAAATCAGGAACTGGGGACTCAGTCTCCAAGATCACTCACCTCCGTGACAGAGCAGTGTGCAAGCCCAGGACCACCCATCAGGCTGGAGTTATCATAGTCTTAAGTGTGTGTTGCTCGGCCACTTTCTAGAACGTGAGTCTAGCAAGTTAACTGCTTGGTGACTGTTACCCTGTGGAAGTAAAATGCACCTTCCCTGGCTTGACTTGGAGTTCAAACCAGCCCCAAATGGGACAGGCAGGAAGTAGCAGAGAATAAGACTTGGCTTGCAAGAGAGGCAGGTGTGGAGAACAGATGACTTAGAAGGCCCAGACACGGGTCAACAGGGTGAGATGCTGCGCAGGTGTCCCCACAAAACCATCCACCTGTAGGACCTGGAGGGCACCGGGGGCTGTCAGTGGATGCTCGAATCCTTCCAAGCCCTCCACTACATGCTCCTCTGACCTTGGCTTGCATACCTCCAGAGGTGGAAGCCTCACTACCTTCCGAGGCCAACCCTTCCATCTTCCTGACTGGAAGGAAGGTCTTCCTTGAATGGAGCTGAACCCTGTGTCTCTGCTCCGCCCTCCTGGGTTTTTCCCAGTAGCCAGAAGAGTCCTACAAGTCAGGAAAGGGTTAAAGTGATTTTATTTTTAAATGAGGACAGGAGAGCAGAGGCAGTTAGCAATGGGGAGGGTAGCCGAGGGTCCGGAAGCTGTACAGGAGAGATAAGGGGATGGGAGATATAAGGGGACCTGCTGCCAGGTTATCCTGGTGAGCATCATGTGAACCTTGCGGGAAGGGTGGCCCACGCCCTGGCCTGAGGCCCAGTCGGTGCCATACTTGGGAGCGGTGGCCTCCGAGAAACTGGACTGGTGGCTTGATCCGCCCCACCCGGCACCACGGACAATCACACACCCTTGCTCTTGCTTGTATCATGGGTGGTAAAGGGCTTCCCACTTCCCCACTATGGAAGCTCAGGGAGCCCCCCGGCTGGCCAGGAGGGGATGGAGTCACCCTGGAGTGGGATGCCATGCTGGCACCCTTAAAGAGATCCTCTCACAGGGGTCTCAGAGCAACCACGAGGTGGGTGTCAGCAGGCCCTGGGAGAAAACAGCAGCCCTTTGGAGCCAGAGGCTTTTCCCCAGGTCACTTGGCCAGTCACAGGGCTACAGGCACTTGAACTCAGGACTGTGGCTCCAAAGCCACTAGCTCCTTCCCCCGACCCCCGCCTTGTCCCCTCCCCAAATCCCCAGCTCCCACCAGCAGCCTGAACAACTCTGCAGGGCCAGGTGGGACAGAGCAGGGAGGGACTTCCCAGTGCCTGCCCCCGGCAAGCGGCATCCTGAAGCACCTCCTCATAACCACTTCCCTCTTGGAAGTCTCTCAACAGTCACTGTCTCTCTGAAGAAAACGCACACGAATACACACACCCAAAACCAAAAACCCTTTCCCGGTTCCTCTTCCGAAGTAGATAACACAGACACTCAGCAGGGCCTCAGATGGGTCCCACAACCTCCCTCCCTGCCTCCTTGCCCATTTTGTAGGGGAGGAAGCTGACCATTCAGAAGGCAATTGGCCAAGGTCACATGGTTAGTAGTAAGTGAAAGAGCTGTATTCAAATTCAGAACTTTTGCCTCCTGAGCCCGAAGTGTTCACTCCTGCACGATTCTGTCTCATGATTGCCATTTCTTGGATGTGGAGATGAGGCCCACAGAGGGGAAGAAATTGCCCTGGGGCATTTATGGAGGCCATGGTAGCACTGGGAAAGGATCCAGACTCCCTCCTCTCCCTTCCCTTCTTCTCCTGCTCTGGGCCCCACCTTAGGCTCATGTGCCTGCTGTGCCCTCTGAGAACTTGCCCCCACCAGCTGGGAGCGATCCGACTCCCCAGGGAGGCAGGAGGCCTCATTGTGGGCAAAAGTGTGGTTGCCAATAAAGTTCTCCAGCTCCCTCTGTGGCTCCCAGGTCCCTGGGGGGGAAGGAGGAGGCAGGGAGGGAGGAATCCTCAGATCCCAGAGTGTCAGCAAAATGCCCTCCCCAGCACCCCCAGGCTCCAGGGGCCCTGCTGGGAACTTACCCTGCAGAGTGAACTGGTGCAAATTCTCATTCCCCAGCCAGAATTCAGACTCCTGGCTCCCAAAACCTGCTTTGTAGGAGGACCAAGAGCAGAACCATTCTGTCACTTCTGGAACACTTAGGAAGGCAGAGAAGGCCAACCAGCACAGCAGCCAATTTTCCAGGCTGGGCAGGAGACGAAGAGAAGCAGGGAGTGGTGGCCGTGGAGAGCGGGCTCATTGGGAGGGGTGGGCAGACACCTGCACCCTCTTTGGATGGGGGCTTGTTGATAACGTGAGTCTGGGTGACTGAAATGAGAGAAATGTCGGGCCTGCCCTTGGAGGATGGTCAGTCCTGCTGGGAGTCGGTTCAAAACAACCTGCTTTAATTTACTAGGAAAATCAAGATCTTATAGCGGAGAGGTCACTCCAGAGTCCTAATCTCACGTCCCAGCCTTATCTTGATGGCCACCCCCTCCCGCCGCAAGCCAAGCAGTCCCCAGGTCCTACAGTTTCTTTCTTTTTTTTTTTTTTTAAGATTTTATTTATTTATTTAACAGAAATCATAAGTAGGCAGAGAGGCAGGCAGAGGGAGAGGGGGAAGCAGGCTCCCTGCTGAGCAGAGAGCCCAGTGTAGGGCTCAATCCCAGGATCTTGACATCATGACCTGAGCCGAAGGCAGAGGCTTAACCCACTGAGCCACCCAGGCGCCTCCCCTACAGAGTTTCTCTCCTCAATATTCTTCAGTCTAAGGGCCTCTCCTTCCACGGTGGCCCGGACCCCTGCCGTCCTCCTAACCTGCATCTCTGACTCTACCCCATCCCCCGCTGCAGAGCACCTTCCACAGTGCAGCCTGAGTCTTTTTCCTAAAATATAAGTCTGACTGGGTCCGCCCTCTGCTTATGATGCTTCCATGGCTCCCCATCGCCTCCCACGTTCCTCAGTCAGCCATCCCGTGCCCTCCATGAACTGGCCTCTGCGGAGGCCCTAAATCCACACTTGACCTATGCCAGTCCATTCACAGGATCTCCTCAAACCCTCTTGGCCTCTCCTGCCTCCCTGTGTGTTTGTCTTTCTGTCTACGTGGAATGCCCTTCAGCAACCCCATCTATCTAAAGAACTTCTACTCAGCCTTCAAGGCCCTTTCAAACAGCATCGCCTCTGAGAAGCCTTCTCAGACTTCTTCAGACCCTCTGGGGGCTCAGTAATAGTTGGTCGGGCAGGGGCGAGGAGGAGGGCGGCCTCTCCAGTGGGCTCTGGCTCCCCCTAGGGGCCAAGGGAAAAGCGCCCGCTGGGCCTGGCCTGGAGCCCTTTGAGCCTCCAGACACTCACCAGCCAGCGGCCCTCTTTGGGCTCTTGGTCACAAAAAGCTGGGGGGGCTCTGCCCTCCATTGGCTCAGAGAGCACCAACCACTCAACGTGGCAGGCCGGCTCAGCAGCTCCTGACAGCTTCTGGGGCCTATGGAAGGAGAGGTGAGCTGACAGGAATTGCCAAGGCAGTCCCCAACCCTCACCCTGCAGGCAGCGGAACAGGCCAAGGGTGGGACCCCAGGAGCTCTGGCGACTCCACTGGGCCCCTGAAGAGATGTCTGGTGGCCCACCGCTACCCCGGCACTGCCTGAGACCGTGTTCCTGGCTCTGTGAAGCAGAGGAAAAGGCAGAGTGTTGGCTCTGAGGTCTGAGTACTTCTGAGGCCCACACACCAGAGGGGAGGGTGCCCAGGCCTCTCTCCTCACCCTCCCCACTTCTCCAGCCTTCCATCCCCCCTGGGGGGGCAATCATAGTGTCTCTTTCAACAGCAGCCAAGCAGAGACAGCCCTCTCCAGTCCTGGGGACAGAAAACAAAGAAAGCAGAGGACGGCCATGGTCCCACCCACTCACCAGGCTCACCCCGAGGCCCATCTTGCCAGGTGGTCCATGTTTCCCCGAAAGGCCAGAGGACAAGGTGCCTTAAGTCCCACGCTGTGCCCAGGGCAATGAGGGACACAGAGCCAGAAGTGGCTCCTTACTGGCTCTGAGATCATGACTGCCCAGCTCATCGTCTCCAGACTTGACTTTCCTGCTCAGCAAAATGGGGAGAGAACCAGCTACCTCACAGAGCCAACCTTAGGATGCTGGGAGCCCAGCCTGGGGCCGGGCACACATTGGGTTCCTTGCCCCTTGGTCATGGCCTCTCAGCAGAGACAGTAATTGCTGAGCCCCAGCCTTATTTCACTCCAGGTCCCTGCCTGCTTCCAGGGATCCCTTAGCTTAAGGGCCTGGAGCCCTTTTCTCTCCACGACTTCCTGGGGCTCCAGGACAACTGGAAGACAGTTTTGCTGGCTTCCAGCTCCTGGGTTCTACAGGAAGATGCAGGGCCAGGCGGCCCCAGGGTGGGCATGGGGGAGTGGGCTTATCTCCTCCAGATATGTGGTTCTCTTTCCATCTCCCAGATTCCAGCTGTCAGGACCCTTGCCTCCAGAGCTGCCAAGGGTCCAGGGTTTGCACTATTTGCATCTATTTGCATAAGTTTACAGCGCAGAGCCCAGATGATCAAACTCCCACCTTGCTCCTTGAGGCTAATGCACCTGGGTAGGAGAAGGACACCCAGGGAAGGAGTGACAGTTGGTGGGGAGGACATCCTAGGCTGCTACCTGGGCAGCTGGGGTGGCCCTGGGTCCTTATGCAGGCCGGCTTCCCAAGCAAGGAGAGTATAAAGGGAGAATGGGGTCCACAGTAGCCCATCTTGCTGGTCCCTGAGGGAGGATGTCAGTTTATAAAGGGGCCAGGCTGGTGGGAGAACATGAAGCAAGACTCCTGCCCATTGTCCCTCCCCAGGGACACCCCACCCAGGCTAGAGCCAGCAGCGGCTAGAGGCATTTCCTCCCTCAGCCCCGGAGGCCAGGATGGAGTCCTAACTTCTGGTCCTGGCTTCTGGGTCTCTGCAGCCATCTCTCCAGACCTTTGGAGTCACATAGGGTTTTCCATCTTTGCCCCTTCACTTGTTCCGTGCCTTCCATGTGGGATGCCCTCCTCTCTGTCTCCCCCTGCGAAGCTGCAACTGTCTGTAGAGGTCCAGCCCTACCATCATCTCCTCCGGGAGCCCCTCCCCAGTCTTTGTCAAGGGTTACAGCCATGGTTACCATTTACTGGGTACCTACTGCACTCCACGAGTCCTGCTGGGTGTGGTCTGTGTGTGGCCTCTGGTTTGTACACAGCCTGGCCTGTAGTCATTCCTGGCCCTGGGTTATAGGCCTGGCACAAAGCAGTTACTCAATAAATATTGGTTAAATGAATGAAAAAACAAGGAGAAACTGAGGCCCAGAGACAGGACATGGCTTGCTCACTACCTGGCACTTAATGTGCTCAGAGCCACAGAGATTTGGCCGAAGCTCCCTACTGGGCAGACACACTCTTGGCAAAGTGACTTCATGCCCACTCTCAAGTCTGCTGGGGAGCCCCCGGCAGCACCTAGGAAATAGACGCTAATATAGGCGGGCCACTGAGTGGGCGACTGTGCGGGGCAGGCCTGGAGGCCGGGAGGCCAGTGAGGAGGCAGCCGCCACAGGCCAGATGTGAGGGTTGTAGTCTGAGCTGGAGAGAATCCTCAGGGGATAGCAAAGGGGAGGGAAGCCTCACTGGCCTGTTCGTTCACTCCTCCATCCACTTGGTCATTAGTTCATCAAGCTTGCGCTGGAGGCCTTCTCTATGCCGGGCCCAGCACTCGTGGGGGCAGGGGAGGGCTACGGTAGCAGGGGGTGTTGGGGAAGGTAGGGTCAAGTTTGCCAGACAGGATGAATCCATGAGAGGGACTCTCTGAGATGGTGAAGTTCCAATTCCAGGGATCTCTCCTCCCCAGACTCTCCCACAGGTGTGCTAAGATCTGCAGACAAGCCTAGTTACCATGTGTTATTTTTTTTAGTCATGTGTTATTACAAAAAAAAAAAGATGTACTTATTTATTTGAGAGAGAGAGAGAGAGAGATCACGAGTGGGAGGGGCAGAGGGAGAGGGAGAATCTCAAGCAGACTCCACGCTGAGCGCAGAGCCAGATGTGTGGCTCGATCTCACGACCCTGAGATCATGACCTGAGCCAAAAGCAAGAGTTGGATGCTTAACTGACTGAGCCACCCAGGAGCCCCATCATGTGTTACTTATAATTTTTTTTTTTTAATGGGGCACCTGGCTGGCTCAGTTGGTATGACTCATGTGACTCTCGATCTTGGCCTTGTGAGTTTGAGCCCCATGTTGGGCATAGAGGTTATTTAATTTAAAAAAATTGTGCTCTTTATAATAATTAACATGGGGGTTCCTGGGTGCCTCAGTACGTTAAGTGTGTGACTTTAGCTCAGGTCATGATCTCGGGGTCCTGGATATCGAGCCCTGCGTGGGAGTCCCCACTCAGTGGAGAGTCTGCTTCTCCCTGCTCCCTCTGCCTCTCCCTCTGCTCGTGCTCTCTAAAAAAATGGTTTTTTTTTTAAGATTTTATTTATTTGACAGACAGAGAGAGATCACAAGTAGGCAGAGAGGCAGACAGAGAGAGAGAAGGAAGCAGGCTCCTTGCCGAGCAGAGAGCCCGATGCGGGGCTCGATCTCAGGACCATGGGATCATGACCTGAACCAAAGGCAGAGACTTTAACCCACTGAGCTACCCAGGCACCCCCTCTAAAAAAAATCTTAAAAAAAAAAAAATCAACACAGAACAGACCCAACTGAACACAGATAGAATACAAGCGAATAAAATACCACCACCTGGGCATGTCATAGGGCAAACCCGAGCTCTAATGGAAGGGGCAAAGTTGTGGAACAATATGTATAGCCCGATCCCACTCTGTGTTTTAAGAACACAGAACACATGTATGTACGGTATAAATTTACAAAAAGGGTCTGAAATGTACTGTTAAGCTTAGTTATTTCTGGGGAGTGGGGCGGGGAGGGGGAAGTGTTCCTCACTCTTCATATCCATTCCTGTATAGACCTTTTGTTTCCTGCAGGCATTTACTACTTTGGTAAAAACAAACATCCGATAAAGAAAGGTCCTTTTATTTTTATTTTTTTTAGTTTTGCCTATTCTTGAGCTTTTTTTTTTTTTTAAAGACTTTATTTATTTGGCAGACAGAGATCACAAGTAGGCAGAGAGAGGGTGCAGGGAAGCAGGCTCCCCGCTGAGCAGAGAGCCCGATGTGGGGCTCGATGGGGCTCGATCCCAGGACCCTGAGATCATGACCTGATTCAAAGACAGAGGCTTAACCCTCTGAGCCACCCAGGTGCCCCCAGATAAAGAAAGGACCTTAACTGAGTGGAAAACCAGAAGGTGGTGGGGGCATTTCCTCCCTCACCCCTGGAAAGAAGGCGCATTCTTCCCGCCTGCACTTAAGTGCTGGCTGGCGAAGCCAGGGGAAGTGGGTGGAGGCCAGGCAGGAGAAACTGTGTGTGCAAAGGCTTGGAACAGACAGAAAGCAAGACGGGCCGGGTGGCAAGAGGGAGATGCAAGTATGGTGAGAGTGGTGCTCAAAGGGGAGGCTGATGCCTGAGATGGGGGCTCTGATGTGGGGGGTGAGGAGATGGACTGCATGGCAGTGGAGGCACGGGTGAGCTGGGAGGCCAAGGAGGAGCTGGAACTGCTTGTGGACTCTCCCTGACCCCCCAGGTCCCTCAGAGCCCATCCAGCTGGAGTGCAGAGAGGCTGGACCTGGGGGAGGCAGAAGCTGAAGGCTATGCAGGCTACACAGCTGGAAGGGTGACGGTGACCTGGGTGCCGACGGAGCACGTGCACCTGCTCTGAGTTGCCCCGCATGCCACTGAGACAGACCCTGCTGTGACCCTGCTTTACAGATGGGAAAGCAGGGCCAGAGCTGGGAAATCTCTTCCTCCCATTCACACAGAGCTGCAGGGCTCCACAGGCTGACCTCGCCGCTGCCACCGTGACCCTCTCTGGTCCCTCTGCTTCCTTGGACAATCACGGGATGAAATCAGATAACGCTGTCCCTCTCAGCCACGTGTCCTATTTCCAGCTGGTGCCCAGCCGTGGGGGATGTTATCAGCCAGGGAGGGCTTCTGGACGGAGATGGGGGAGGAAGTGGGCATGGGAGGGCAGGGGCTTTCCAGGAAGCCCTGGGTGAGGAAGACCAGGAGTTCAGAAGGCACTGTTGAGTGCAAGGGGCATCTCCACCTTGGCAGGCACTGGGGTGGGGACTTAACTTTAGTCGCTGACAGAGCCTGGAAATGCCTCTGCAGGGGAATTCTGACCTTCTGCTTATTCTGGAGCAGAAAAACCTAGATTCCAAGCCCAGCCCTCCCCCCCCCCCCCCCCCCCCCGCCGTGTGATCTTGAGCAAGTGTACTTACCTTGCTGAGTCTCTATAGACTTATCTACAAAGGGCCGGAAAGCGCAGGGAGGGTTAAACACTTGTAACAAATAGAAATGTTTTAAAAGGTGATCGGGGCGCCTGGGTGGCTCAGTCAGTTAAGTGGTCTACCTTTGGTTCAGGTCATGATCCCAGGGTCCTGGGATCAAACCCTGAATCAGGTTCCCAGCTCAGAGGGGAGCCCGCTTCTCCCTCTCCTTCTGCCTGCTGCTCCCCCTGCTCGCGCTTGTGCTCTCTTTCTCTCTTTCTCTGTCAAATAAATACATAAAATCTTAAAAAAAAAAAAAGAAGAGAGAGAGAGAGAGAGAGAGAGGTGATAGTAGCAGTTCAAGGCTGAATTCCCATGAAGGAGAGGACGATGGCTCACCCCAACCCCCACAGATGTACACGCAGCCCAAGACGCGGGACATGGAGCACAGTGCTGCAAAGAGTTCTTTTATTTGAGGGCAGTGCTAGGCCAGGCGGATGGGAAGAGGCAGGCACAGACCCCGTACCAGGCAGGGGGCCCTCAGGCATGATGGGTGAGACAGGAGACGGCTGAAGAATGCTCTCTGGTGCAGGTACCAGGCCCGGGACAGGAGGCACTGAACCCGCTTGACAGCCCACAGGGGCCAGACATGGGTGGCCAAAGTTTTTCCCACCCCCAGTGCCTACAAGAGGGCCAAGAGGGCACCCTCTTCGTCCTCCTTTTCCTGTGGAATCCAGGCCTGAAGGGGGTCAGATTCTGCGGAGGCCAGACAGAGAGGGCACTCAGGGCGGTAGTGCTGCCTCGGCTGGGCGAGGACCCCCACCCCCTGACGGCAGGCAGTGGCCGGAAGCACACACGTTAAGGGAGGCCACAGCGACCCGCCCCACTGCACACACGGGCACACAGGGGCCTCAGGGCAGCTCCCCTTCCTAGAGGAAAACCAAACCACACACGTGTCCCAGGCTCCTGCCTGTGGCTACAGTGCTGCAAAATGAAGGCTTGCCTGGGGTGTCACCTACTGGCTCTCCTCCCTGCCGGCAGCATGAGGGACAAAGACAGGTGGGCTCAGCTGGGCTCTCAAACGCAAGTCCAGGCTGAGTCCTGGCCCCAGCCAACAGGGGACAGAGGGAACCCCATGCGTTGAGGAGGGAGAGGTGTGGTTCCCATGGGTGACGTCAAGAGGAAGACATTGCCCTTAGGGCCGCCCCGTTGAAAAGACCGCAAACTGGCACTAAAAGGGACCCAAAGGGCAAGAGTGGGGTGGGGGAAGGGAGCTGGGACTCCGCTGGCTGGCCAGGTACTCACAGTGTCTGGTAGGTGCTGTCCTTGGCCTTGAGGAAGCGTAAGACGAAGAAGGCCGCTGCCTGCAGGCTCAGCACCAGCACGACGCCCCCGATGAAGCTGGCCCCGTCAAAGCCAGGGCTGTGGGCTTCGGGAACTGGGGGGCTCCCTGCAGGGTGCAGGTCATAGCGGGTCACTGTGGACCAGGATCCCAACCCCACCCCAATAACCAGCACAGGCCTCCTGCAGGCCCCAGTCCTCACAATGGGAGCCTCAAGCAGCAGGCTCAGAAGTTCGGCCCAATCTGTACCCCAATGTTCATAGCAGCAATGGTCACAGCCGCCAAACTGTGGAAAGAGCCAAGATGCCCTTCAACAGATGAACGGATAAAGAAGATGTGGTCCGTATGTACAATGGAATATTATGCCTCCATCAGAAAGGATGAATACCCAACTTTTGTAGCAACATGGACGGGACTGGAGGAGATTATGCTGAGTGAAATAAGTCAAGCAGAGAGAGTCAATTATATGATTTCACTTACTTGTGGAGCATAAGGAATAACACGAAGGACATTACGAGAAGGAAAGGAGAAGTGAATTGGGGGAAATCGGAGGGGGAGACAAAGCATGAGACACTGTGGACTCTGAGAAACAAACTGAGGGTTTTTGGAGGGGAGGGAAACTGGGGGATGGGTGAGCCTGGTGGTGGGTATTAAGGAGGGCACGTATTGCATGGAGCACTGGGTGTGGTGCATAAACAATGAATTTTGGAACACTGAAAAAACAAAATTAAATTTTAAAAAAGAAAAAGTTTGGCCCAGATCCTGTGGCCAGCTGGGAAGTGCCCGGTGGGAGGGACAGTGCCTGGCTAGTGAGAGGGGGGCCTTGGCTCCAGCCCTGGCTCTGCTCCCAGTTGCTCTGTGGCTTGATGTCTTTTTACATCCTCTCTGGGCTCAGGACGGCAAGGTCCTGAGAGCAATGAGCTCCCTTCTAGCCTCCCTACCCCACTCTGGCCGGGTGAGATAAGGATGGACCCAGAAGCTGGGCCTCCAGACCCCTTTGGCTCAGAGTTTCTTTTGGCCTTGGTTCTCAGGGTTCAAAGCCAAAATGCAGATGATACAGTCCCTTTTCAGTACTCCTAAGTCCTGACACCCTGGAGTCACCCGATGTCAGAGCCCTTACAGAAGGAAGAAGTGGGGAACCATGCCCTACCAAGTGCATAAATGGAGACTAGGTGATGTACGTCAGAGGGAGAAGCTGGGTTCTGAGGACCAGACCTGCCCAAAGTCACCTCACAGTTAAGACAGAGCCAGTCACACAGTGTCCTCTAAACATTTCTGCTCCCCCCATCCCCCGCCCAGGCCCATCTTAGTGCCCAGTTGCCAGGCTGTCTGGGTGGCTCCCACCTGTGCCACGTTAGCCATCAACTCCCACTAGGGATTCTATTTCAGGCCCTAGGCCAGGTGCCAGGGCAGGGCTGGTGGCAGAAGATGATTCTGGGGCAGTGGAGAGGGGCCCAGCTGGGAGCTGGGTGCACCTCTCGGTGGGTATAGCTTGTGTAAGGGGGTCGGAGAATATGAAGGGCAAAGGGTGGTCCCAGCTACACCACAGGGAGCCCCAGAGAAGGACACTGGGGGGAAAGTAGGAGAGGGAAGAAATGAGCTGCCCAAGACCGATCTAGGGCTCAGCCAGAGGGAGCTGAGCCATCAATAATTCAGCCTCCAAGATCAAGTGTCTGGCTTTAATTAACCAAAGCCTCTGCAGTCATCCCTATCAAGCCTGGTGACCTCTGGGCCCTGAGGGGCAGTGGGAACCAAGGGGCAGAGTTCTTGCTTCTGCTCTGCCAGGAGCCTGCTTTGTGAGGTAGTCACTGAACTACACCTCCCTGGTGGCCTGAGCCAGCCACGAACGCTTCAGCACCAAGGGCAGGTCCTGAGAGGGTCAGCCTGAGCTCCCAGAACTGGTCGGAGGAGAGCGACAGGAACCATCACTTCCTCATCTCTTTCTATGTATCAGACACTGAACTAGGCTCTCCACACCTGCTTGTAAAATCCTCGCAGCAATTCTGTGAGGTATTACCCAACCCATTTTACAGATGTGGGAACAGTCTCAGCAGGAGAAGTCACAGGGCTGAGGTCACAGGGCATGTCAGCACCTGAGCCCAGCTGTCTTTGCACCTACCTGTCGTGACTGTCTTTGGTTCATAGGTGGGGTAGTGGTGGGCAGCTGGAAAGACAGGGAATCCATACTAAATCACCTCTCCCACTCCCTGACTCCCACCAAGAACCCAACCCAGGCCAACAGCTGGACTTCTGACTCACATCAGGACCCCTGTTCCAGATCCAGGTCCAGCTAACATACTTTCAAGCCTCAGTTCATACAGTTCCTTCCACCGGATGTGCCCTCTCTCCATTTCTACCTTTAAGGGTCATCTCTGATGACATCTCCTCCAGAAAGCCGTCCCTACATTCCCTTCTGAACTTCGGATTCTGAAGTCCTCACTGTTTTAAATTAGACGAGCTCGCTTCTCCAACCCCTCTACACATCTGTCCTGGATCCTTTGGCTGTGCCAATTTTTAAATGGGGAAATAAGCCAGAGTGGGGAAGAGACTTCTCAATGAGCTAAAGGCAAAACTGAAAGTGGACCCAGGTGTTCGTGAGCATAGTCTGCTCCCTGAGAGCAGCTGGTTCCTTCCTGGAGGGAAGGCTCTGGTTGGGGACACCTCAGCCCCCTCTCTCCAACTCAGCTTAGGTCAGCAGGAGTCCCCTTACCTGGACACGACTCCGAGCGGTTATAGACAGAGCAACCTTCCTTGGCCACCTCAGCTTGGGCCACACAGTGTCCTGGTGGGAGAAGGTATAGGGGAGAGATTTGGGGAGAGGGGCCAAGGCCCTGGGGTTCAGAACTGGGGGCACTCTATTTGGGGAGGGCCCACCTCCATACCTGGCTCCTCAGGCCGGCACTGCTCCCACACACAGCCGGAGAGATTGTGTGCTTTGTGCCCCTCCACACAATGCTCACAGAGCTTGAGCTGTTTGCAGGCCCCTTGGACAGCTGGCCAGATGTTCATGCGGAGCAGAGCTCCCCGCCCAAAGCCTCGAGCTCCTTTACCTGGGAGTGGGAGCAACTCCTTGAAACTGAGCTGCACCAGCCCTTCCCTGCTACTGTGGTGCTCACCCCTTTGCACACATACACTCACCTGGATCCCCTAAGGCCCACTACACACCTGGAGTTTCCACAAGCACACGGTTGCAGACACCCCAACCTCCCCCACATTCACCCAGAGTCCCCTCCCTTTGCATACACCTGGGGTTCCCTGATAGATGTGGAGCTGCCTACCCCAGACATACCTGGGGTCCCTTCACTTCCGAACACTTGGAGCCTATTATATACCGATGCTCCACACATGGCTAGAACCCCCTTCACCCACCGCTTGAGCCTTGAACTCTCTGGAAGGTCCCCTCCAGCCCCCCGCCCCCCAGCCCAGACCGCCCCAGAACCGGCGGCTGGACGAAGGCAGGTTCCCCCTGCCCCTGCCGGGGCTGGGCCTCCAACCAGACCCTGGTCCGCGTTACCAGCCACAGCGAGCTGGGCACACAGGAGAAGGCAGCAGCAGCCGCCACAGAGCGCGACCCGTAAGGCGCGGGGTCCCGGCGTGGCCATGGGCGGGGCGGGGCCGGCGGTCGGCGGTGAGCTGCTGTGGTGCGTCCCTCCCGGACTCCGCTCGGCTGGGATGTGGGGAGCGAGACCCAGGCAACCTGGGCGTGACCAGGAGGGCGGGGTCATTCTGGGGCGGGGCCAGGCCCTCCGTCGGGGTGGGGCCCGGCTGCCGGGGGCGGGGTCATGTGTGGGCGTGGGTGGTGGGCGCGTCCTGGCCGAGCCTGGTTCGGAGATCTGGGCAGGGGCTCGGACAAAAGGGGGCGGGATCCAGGTGTAGTAGCAAGGCCTGGTCCTGGGAGTCCTCGCCCGCAGCTTCCCAAAAACTTCGCGGGGTAGTTAGTATCCCTACTTCACAGGTGAGGAAACTAAGGCTCAGGAAAGGTGAGTGAGTAGGCGGAGGTCACAGTGCAAAATCTGGATTCGAAGCGAGGTGACTTTCCCGCAGGCCGGACCTTGTTGAGTGAACCCAAATAGGCCCACGCCCGGGGACTGGCTTCGCCAGGCCGCTGGACTCTGACCGCCCACCTCGCTTCACCCCTTGCACCCTACTCTCTTCTGCCCCTCAGCTTCCCACCACGCCCTCCGACCAAGTTATTGGTCTCTATTAGTAGGACAATTGGGGGTTTCCACAGACTTCCTTCCGCCTCAACTCCTGCCCTGGCACGGCCTCTTCTTCTTGTTCTTTCCCCCTCTGTATCTTCTCCTCGGGTTCCTTAGAGGGCATCTCCTCTTTTTCCCCCTTCTCTTTCACTTCCACTCTCTTTCCCCTTCTCTGCTGCCCCTCCTTTTCCTCCTTCCCCCTCTTCTTCCTGGTGGCCCAATTCTTTCCTGAGACCTATTCCACCTCTCCTGGGACCATTTTGGCCATTCCTCTGCCATTGGCTCTGATCTGAAAGCCATCAGGTCTCCTATCTCCATCTCCAGCCCAGTGTTCCCTCCCCAGCTGCCACCTGTAACTAATAATACATAGTTCACACTACTGACCTCTTACTCTTAGTAGAGTATACATTCCATTAAGAGCTTACTTGCAGCTTCTCATCTAATGTCCATGACTACCCTCTAGGCATGGCTTTTGTTATCCCCAGTTTGTGGGCTTCAGAAGTAAAATCCAGCACCTGGCAGGATCAGTCAGAAGAGCATGTGGTTCTTGATCTTGGGGTCATGGGTGTAGAGATAACTAAAATAAGTAAATAAATAAATAAACTTTAAAAAAAGAAGTAAAATCGCCTGCCCACGGGCACATGGTTACAATGAGGGGGGCCAGGATGTGAACCCAGGACCCGGTGGGTCCATCTGCTTCCTGGGCACCTTCACCTGAGTGTGTCCCAGACCCCTAAAACTGCCCCATTTCTCTTCCCCACTCATGATACTTCCTTTTTCCTTCAAAACACGTATCGGGGCACCTGGGTGGCTCAGTGGGTTAAGGCCTCTGCCTTCGGCTCAGGTCATGATCTCAGGGTCCTGGGATGGAGCCCCGCATCGGGCTCTCTGCTCAGCAGGGAGCCTGCTTCCTCCCTGCCTCTCTGCCTACCTGTGATCTCTGTCTGTCAAATAAATAAATAAAATCTTTAAAAAAAAAAAACACGTATCAAATGTGTAATTAATTACTCTTTTGTATCCTAGGCTGTAATTTCTATGAAGGCAGGAGCCATGTTTATCTTCTTCTGCAGTTAACTCCCTCTACACTTAAGGGCTAAGTAGGTGTTTATTAAATAAACAGATTGTATCATGTTGTGACTGTATGCTTGTCCTGTCCTTCTGGTCTGTGAGACCCTCAAGGGGCCCCCTACTTAGAATCATTTTAAGTGTTTATTTGTAGATTGTCCATCTTTCCCCATCAGAATGGCGCTCTGTGAAATCAAGGATTTTTGTTCATTGCCTTATCCTCTGTCCCTAGAACCATGCCTGGAAAGTAGCACATGCTCAGTAAAACTTTACTGAACATTGAAAATGCAGAGATGTGTGGGCACTGGCCTAGTTCAGTTTGTAGAGCATGTGACTTGATCTCGGGGTTGTGAGTTTGAGCCCCATGTGTGGCATGGAGTTTACTTAAGAAAAGAAGGAATTAAAAGAAGGAAAAAAGAAAAGAAAAGAAAAGAAAATGCAGGGATGTGGCCAGATCATCTCTCTGTCCATAACACCCACTCAAAGCCCAGGGAACTGTCAGTAAATACTGGGTGAATGAACAAATGGGTCTGTGTTAAGAATGTGTGCCCAGACGATGCCCAGATTCTTGGGGCTTGAACAGGGGCTCGTGTGGATATTATCTGTGTCTCAGACACACACCCATCTTCCATGAAGACCTAGGCCCATGGGATTCCCCAAATTGAAGAGAGAATGGTAAGGGAAGAAGTCTTACCTGGAATCTAGTGTTCATAGCCATCTGGTGGTCACCTGGGGAACTACAGGTGTTGTCAGCCCTGGTCAAACTTAACTCCCAGGTGACTTTAGGATGGAATGGAAGGCACACTGGATTTGCAGATAAACCAGCTTCACGTCCCAGCTCTGCCATGTACTGTGTGACTGGGGCCAAGTCCTTCAGCTTCTCTAGGCTTCACCCATGAAATGGGGATACAGGGTTGTTCTAAGCCCTGGGATCTGGTCTGGCACCTGGTAGGTGGGAAGGACTGGACAGGGTATCAGTAGTGGGGAGGAAGCAAGGAGATAGGGCAGAGGACATGAGGAGGATAGAAGAGGAAGGGACAGCCCTTTCTCTAGATAGCAGATCTTTGGGGAAGAGAGACCCACTTGGCAGTGATGGCCTCCATTGTCTCATTGCCATCGGGCAGTTTTGAAGCATGGAGGGAGTGCCCGTGGGAAAATCCATAGCTTCACTTGAGTCTCTTGGGTGTCTGGCGTTTCTCATGGCTAGAAATATCACTGTACTCTTTTCCTCCCCGACTGCCTGAGGATCACCTTCCATTTTGAACGACCCTGTGGCTCTGTGGATCAGGAAGTTTTAGCCAACCAACTACTTCAGTGGAAATGTGGTCATTGATGTTCTTCACAACGAGAAGGCAACAGTATCTAAGGCAGAACTTTGGGGGGAAAGCTAGCCGAAATAGTATAAGACAATTCCAGATGTCATCTTTATATTTGGAGTCAGAACCCATGTTGACAGTGGCGCAGCAACTGGCTTGGGCGTGATTTACAATTCCTTGGATTATGAAAGAAAAATGAACCCAAAGACAGCCTTGTAAGACATGGTCAGCTTGAGAAGAAAAAGACCTCAAGAAAAGAGCAAGTGGGACATGAGAACAGAATGAAGAATGTCAGGCATCACACAGGCCCTCGCTGGCTCAGGCCAAAAGGACTAAAGACTCTGCAGTGGCTTTATCTGTGGTGATTGTGCAGACATTTCATGAGAGGATTAATTAACGATGAACATTTGTAAAAAAATAAAATAAAATAAAGAACTATTACTGCCACTCAGAATAGCAGAAGATAGTCTCTCACATAGCTCTTTCCTGCCAACCTGCCGGCCACCTTCTCCCAACCCAGAGACCAGAGGGGAAGTTGCTGGAACCCAGTTCAGATGGGGAAGAGAGCGGACACCTGAGTTCTGGGGGGCTGATGCCCCTGTATGCTCTCTCTTTCCCACCCCCCCCCCCATTCTGGACACTGGGCATATCAGTACTCTCCACTTTCTCTAGACGCTGCTTTTTACTCTAAGCATCCTGCTACAGTGCCAGGTGCTGTGGTGGCACAGAACGGAACAAAGTCTCTCCCCTCATGGAGCTTATATTCTGGTGAGGCCAATGTGAAGTAAAAAAAGAAAATACATGAATAAACACAAATTTAGGAATGCGAAAATTATCTCTGAGAAATAATAACTCAAGGAAAGAGGGGAGAGCGGGTGGGGTAATCTAGGATAGAGTTTCGGGAAGCCTGCTTCAGGGTTGACTTGAAGGCAAAGGCTTGAATGAAGGAAGTGAAGGGGTTCTGGGCGAAGGGAAGGCCAGGACCTTTTGCAAGAACACATTCACCCACATTTTGTGCCCTCAGTGGCGGCATTCCCTGGGGCTTTTCTCCTCACTGAGTGAGATCATCTAGCCCTAGAAAACTCAATTACTACCTGCACACCTATGCCTCCCAGGTGTCCTCCTTCTGCCAGATATGCTATTGGTAGCTAACACAGTGCTGAGAATGTGCCGGGCCCTCCCACCAATCCCGAGGTAGATACTAACATTACCCTCTCTTACAGATGAGAAGACAGGCGCAGAGTGCTGAAGAAATTCCCCCAGAGTAACACAGCGAGGAAATGCAGGAACTAGGATTTGACCACCTCTACCCCCAACTCACCACATCCAACTGGAAATGCATCATCTTCCCCAGCCCCTACGCTCTCCTCTTCCCTTGTACTCTGCCACTGGCCTGTTACCTCCTTCCCCCTGGCCCACACTGACTGAGGGAACTACAGCAGTGCCACAGTCAAGGGAGAAGTCAGTGGGGCCTGGGATCTGAGCCCCTCTGGTTTCCTGAAGTCCTAACCTGATCCCTGTCCTCTACCACCATCCCACAGGCCTGGAGGGATCCACTGAGGATCAAAGCTAGAGACAGAGGAAGGAGAAGCAGCCAGTTTCTCTCCCCCTGGGCACATCTGTCTCCTCTGGAAAAGTCAGCTGAATGGTGTATTTCCCTGGGACAAAGGACAGGCAGGGCTGGGGAAGATGGAGCTCCTTCTCTGTGCCCTACCCTGCCAGAATGCCTAAGATGGGGGATTGTGAGAGGGGCCTGCCCTGGGGACTGTGCTGTCAGGTTTTCTGCTTCCAAGTTCTTCCTGGCTCCCCCTCTCCTACTGCTTCGGGGAAGTGCCCACCCCCCTGCTGGCTTTCCAGATCTTTGAATAAATAATTCAGGTTTTGAAATCTTGCCAGACCCACCCCTCCCACGCTGGGAGGGCGCTATTGGGCTGACATGAGTGACGTCATGCAGCTCCTTATCCCAGCCCCAGCATCACGAGGACCTTCCCAGGCAGCACCTCACCTGCCTGGTCACTGTCAGTGCAGACCCTCTACCTTGTCCCTCTCACCCTGGAGCTCATTCACCACAGTCACCGGGTATCTTCATTCCAAGCTACCTTACAACCCTCTTCACTGTTTTGTCCCCTGGGTACCTCAGCACTTGTGACAGGGTCATGGTGACCTGAAGTCCTATCATCTGGACACTCCATCTTCCCTTTCCCTTGCCATCACCTCTGCCACCCTGGGATCCCTGAGCTCCATCATGTCACAGTCACCCTGACACTGCAATAGTTGCCCTGGGGGCTTCTCTTTCTTTGGCAGCGTCTCATGGCCACCATCCCCCAGGATTCTGTCACCTTGCTCATACTGTCACTGCCACCCACTTCCCTGCTCCCTCGTGCTGCTGTCACCATCACCTCAGGGCCCCATCATCTTGGCAACCCCCATCATCCTCACGGAGGACGCCCATTCAGCCTCATCACTCCGTCTCCGTCACCCGAATTCCGTCGGTCTCTGCCACCTGAGGGTCCCATCACCCCCACAGTCTTTCCAGGGCCCCTTTCTGCTTCCCCTTACATATTCCCCGCAACGTCCCTAAGACTTCTCCAAGGTCTCCCACCGGCGCCCCCCGAAATCCCGGCCCACAGAGGGCGCCGCGTCAAGGACAGCGCGGGCCGAGTGGGGAGGGGGCGGGGCCGCAGCCACGGTCGCTTTTTATGAATGGGGAGCGGGCGGCGCGAGGCCTCATTACTATGCCTCGCCGACGCGCGCTGCGCCCCGGCGCGACGCACCCATTGGCCGGTCGGGCCGCTGACGTCACCGAACCAGGGGCCGAGGGCGGGGCGGGGCGGGTGACTCACGCCGCTTCTCCCGCGGCCGCGGGGGCTTCTCCGGGTCCGCGCAAACCCTTCGCTGCCCTGACCCGAGCAGAGCCTCCACGCGGCCCAGCCGCACCAGGTCCCGAGAGGTGAGTAGGGGGCCCCGCTGCAGGCACGAGGCATCCGGAAGGGCACGCAGGATGCTGGGGAGCAGGGCCGGCGGACGCTCCCAGCGGCCGGCAGAGGTCGGAGGTTAAGACCGGGAATCCAGAATCTGGGTTAGCAGGCGGGGACCCAGTGTCCGGGGTGCTGAGAACTGTCATCTGGGTGACCCCGCGTGGGGTGCGCTCTCCTCCAAGGCCCAAGGCCCTGGAGGGACTGATGGTCCTCTGAGATTGGGCTGGCAGGAGTCATCGGAGGCAGGGACCCAGGTGTCCGAGCAGGAGGTGTCTCACTTAGGGATCTAGACACACGGGCAGGATGCGGAGTCAGGCCCAAGATCCAGGTGTCCGGGCAGAAGGAGGGGTCTGACTCAGGGATCCGGGCCTCAGGCAGAAGGTGTCTGTTCCAAAGACCCGGAGGATCAGGCAGAAAGAGGGGTCTGGCAGGGACAGAAGTCTGGGCCCGTGTGTGTTGGGGGTGGGGCTGAGTTTCTAGGTGGTGTTACCCGGGGAGTGCAGGGTGGGGGCTGGAGGGAGCTTCACGCGCATTCTCTGGGGGCGGAGCCTCGAGCTGGCAATACAGAGACTCGTGAGGGGTCTGGCAAGCCTCAGAAACTGAGCGTCATCCTCCCTGATGGGGAGGGAGCAGAGCTACCCTCAGTCTAGAGATGTGTTTCCCTTCCCCAGTGCTGGGCCTACCTGGCATCTCCAGAATCCCACGGGCCCCCCCATCCACTTATGGTAGTCCTTCACCTGGTTCTCCGCTGGTCACACACGTGGGAGAAAGAGGCCTGCGGGGGCCAGGGAGTTGGAAGGGAGAGTGGAGGGACCCAGTACAGTGAGAGGAAAATAGGTCCCTCCTGGGGTGAGGGTGGGGGTCGGCAGGGGGAGACAATGGTATCCTGGAAGGTGCCCTGGGTCATGAGTGGGGGATGAAGCACTAGGACTCAGCCAGGTATCCTGAGGAGACACACTCACAATGTATCCTGAGTGGCACCTTGTTCTGTTCAGACCCCTTCGCCCAGCACCCAGCCTGCCAGCTTCTCACAGGGCCTTTCTCCTACAGGTACCATGATGTGGGGTGCAGGCAGCCCCCTGGCTTGGCTCTCCGCCGGCTCAGGCAACGTGAATGTGAGCAGCGTGGGCTCAACAGAGGGGTCCACAGGTCCAGCCGCCCCGCTGCCCTCCCCCAGGGCCTGGGACGTGGTGCTGTGCATCTCAGGCACCCTGGTGTCCTGTGAGAACGCGCTGGTGGTGGCTATCATTGTGGGCACTCCCACGTTCCGTGCCCCCATGTTCCTGCTGGTGGGCAGCCTGGCTGTGGCCGACCTGCTGGCGGGCCTGGGCCTGGTCCTGCACTTCGCTGCTGTGTTCTGCATTGGCTCGGTGGAAATGAGCCTGGTGCTGGTTGGCGTGCTGGCGATGGCCTTTACTGCCAGCGTGGGCAGCCTGCTGGCCATCACGGTCGACCGCTACCTTTCCCTGTACAATGCCCTCACGTACTATTCAGAGACAACGGTGACTCGGACCTATGTGATGCTGGCCCTAGTGTGGGGGTGCGCACTGGGCCTGGGGCTGCTGCCTGTACTGGCCTGGAACTGTCTGGATGCCCGGGCCACATGTGGCGTGGTATATCCGCTCTCCAAGAACCATCTGGTGGTCCTGGCCGTTGCCTTCTTCATGGTGTTTGGCATCATGTTGCAGCTCTATGCCCAGATCTGCCGCATCGTCTGCCGCCATGCCCAGCAGATTGCCCTCCAACGGCATCTGCTGCCTGCCTCCCACTATGTGGCCACCCGAAAGGGCATTGCCACACTGGCCGTGGTGCTTGGCGCCTTTGCCGCCTGTTGGCTGCCCTTCACTGTCTACTGCCTGCTGGGTGACGCCCACTCTCCACCCCTCTACACCTATCTCACCCTGCTCCCCGCGACCTATAACTCCATGATCAACCCCATCATCTACGCCTTCCGCAACCAGGACGTGCAGAAGGTGCTGTGGGCCATCTGCTGCTGTTGTTCCTCTTCCAAGATCCCCTTCCGATCCCGTTCCCCCAGTGACGTCTAGTCCTATACCGGCCCTGATCACTACAGAATTCCAGAATGTTAGGTCCTCTAGGGCTTTGTTCCAACCTCCCAGCTCTACACCTCCAAGACCCAGCTGGTTCTGGAGTTCTAGGACATCGGGTGTTTCACAAGATTCTGTCCAGATCCCTACAGGGCTCAGCTGGCTCCATGGTTCTAGAATGTTCAGGTGGCCAGAGTTCCACTCAGAAATGTCCCACAGCCCAGCTGGCTTGGAGTTCCAAAATGCTGCTGGGTGTTTTATAGTGCCATTCCAAGTCCCTGATCTCTCCCCACCCCCCTTTTGACCTTAATCATGTCACTTTACTTTTGGGTTTCCAAGCTAAAGAGCCAGAGAGGTTAGTCACTCAGTTGCCTATATAGGAGAAAGAAAGAAAAATGTATCTATTTATATGTGCACATACAAAAAGAGCATCTATTTATAATTTATTTATTTACCTATTTATTTACTTATTTATTTATGGGCGGTAAGGGGAAAAAAAAGAGACCCACACCTTGAAATCCAGGCCATACCAGGGTACCCCTCAGTCCCCACACCCCCATTGCTGACCTCAGTTCCTAGAAGGGGGAAAGGGAGAAAGAGAAACCACGTATTTTGTTATTATTTTTGCTTATTTTTTATCAAAGAGATCATAGAAACCAGAGCCTTCTCCCCAGGCCCACCCCTCTCGGGTTTGCTGGGAGAACACACCAGCCTCTGGTTTTTTATTTTTTTAAGAAGCCATCACCTGAGCAACCGAGAATTCCTCTGCGCTGGGGGCCGCCTGCCCTCTGGTGGCCGTTCGGGGGAAACTGCAGCCCGGCCAGGCAGCCGGGACCAGAACACGCGCCACCCCAAGTCCACTCCAGCCTGGCATCCAGCGCCACAGCCAGGACCTGGGGGCCAGGCCCCACCCTGCGGTGCCCTAGAGGTGGCAGGGTGTGAGCCAACACCTGACCCCTCTGCCAACCGGGGTATGGCCTCCAGTGCTCCCCTATCCCTATCCCCAACCCATCGCTCAATAAAGAATGATTTTGTGATAAGTCTGTTTCTGTCTCTATGCTTGGAGGGGCTGGAGTGGGCCTGATGTGGGCGGAGAGACTGGAATGGGAGGGGATTAGATCAGGCCTGGGAGCCTGTGGAGGGATCTGGGGAAGCTCCAGATCCAGGGAGGAGTGAGGCTGACAGGTGACACCCCCGCCCCTTTAGAGGCTGAGCTAATGGGCCCCCCTGCTCTGCTCAGACCTGGGCACTGCCAGGCAAGGACCCCACCTTTCTTTTTTTAAATATTTTGTTTATTTATTTGTCAGAAGGAGAGCACGCACGTGCACAAGCTGGGGGAACGGAAGACAGAGGGAGAAGCAAGCTCCTAGCTGAGCAGGGAGCCCCCATGCAGAACTCCAACCCAGGACCCCAGGATCATGACTCGACCGGAAGGCAGACACTTAGCCGACTGAGCCACCCAGGCATCCCAAGGATCCCATCTTTTTCTGAGGACAGGAACCAGGGTGCTAACCCCTTCTCCGGTTGAGAATGCGCTTTTGTTTGGAGCTTTGGCATGAAGTTGATGCTCAAAGCATATCCATCTCCTTAATAACAGCTCCTTCTAATTGTGGGTGTTTACTGTGTGCCAGGCACTACGCCGAGTGTACTGCCTATGTTACCTCATTTATGCTGAACAAGCCTCCCATGGGACCAGTAGTATCTTCTCCATTTTACAGATGAGAAAACTGACGTCAAGGGAGGGTTAGTGACTGGCCCGAGGAAACATCCATTTCCACAACCTGTGCTCCATTAGCCAATGGCCTCTCCTCTTCTTCCTTCCCAAGCCCGGAGCTCAGGACATTCTGGACCCTGATTTGTGTTGGGATTCATTCTTGGAGCCAGAGGCCACATTTGGGAGGAGGTTGGAGGGACTATGGTCATTCTGGAACTGAAAGAGCTTCTTTTCTATCCAAAGGCCAGTGATGGTAAGTGTGTGCATTTGAGGACATAAGTGTGCGGGTCCTGAGTTATGGTGTTTCAGAACAAGAAAGAGTATGTTCACCAGGCAAGGGCAGGCACAGGTTTGGAAGTGTGGCTGAAGAGGAAGCTTTTTCTTGGCTTGCAAAGCCTCTCAGCCTCCCAGGGCTCCCAGATAGGCAAAACCTGGAGAGGGAACCCTTAGAACACCCCCCCCCCCATTATACAGACAGGGAGACTGAGGCCTGATGTTGAGCAGTCATTGCTCAAACCTACACAGTTGTGCCAGGCTAAGACTCAGGTCTTTCTCCATTTCCCTGGCCAAGAGCTCTTATACCTAGTGTTCAAGGCTCCTCCCCAACACTGGCCACAGGACCCCAAGGGGAGTGGACCTGCCAACAGGGGCAGGGTCAGAGCTGGTGGAAGGCAGACCTAGGCTGAGCTACACACAGCTCCAGTCCAAATACAAAGCAAGGGGTCCCACCAGGTCAGGGGGAGACTTTTTTCCCCACCTTCCTGGAAGGTCCTCGGGAAAAGACACCCACTCAGCAAGCACCTCTCCATGCCAAGGTTTGGCCCAAATATTTCACACATCACCATGATCCTTTGGGTGGTATTATCGTTCTCCCCATTTTACAGAAAAGGAAGTTGAGGCTCTGAAAATAAAAGCCCTCATTCATTCACTGCCCTTCTTGCGGACAACTTCAATTTCATAAGGGAGACTGTAATAAAGAAACAAGTTTAAGATTTGGTCAAGTCAGAGAGCAGAGTCCTGGGGGAGAAATAAAGCAGGGAAAGGGCACGGGGAGTACGTGTAATCTTTTAAAGGAGGGAATCCCAAGAAAGACCTCACTGAAGGTGACAACAGGTCTACCTAAAGTCACATAGCAAAGGGCCAAACTGGGATTTGAATTCGGGGCCATTTGACTCCAAATCTGTTTCTATCCGGGGTAAGGGCGTGAGTTTCAAGAGCAATTCAGAAACAGCAAGCAAGGAAACCCCAGGCAGGGAGCCCTGTCCCCAGGCTGGGGAGAAGTTGGAGGTGTCTAGGCACCCCCACACCTTTGGGAGGGGCGGTGTGAAGAAGGGCATCCTTGCTGCCTCACCCATGTTCCCAAGAAGCCTCCACCGGCGAGGGGGTGGGGGGACAGACCAGAAGGAGAGGGTCCAAGTGCCCATACTATTCTGGGCTGGCTTGGCCCTTTGCCTCCCCCATCCCAGCTCCTGGCTCCAGAGCTCAGCAAAGCCAAAGCTTTGTCTGGGAGAGCCTGGGGTAGGCTGCCACACTGCAGGCCCTAGTCCGTTTGCCTGCCCCTGGTAGTATGGTGGACCTGAGACATTGCTGGAAGCCCCTATCTGGCGTCTCTCTGCTTGGGTTCTGGGCTCAACCTGAGGGATATCTCGGTCTGCTCCTCGGGTTGGAGCCCATGTGCGTGGTGGGGTTGGCTGGCTTCTCCCTCCTCCAGGGATTCTGTAGATACAGCTCAGGTCCACCCCTACCCTTGCTTCCTCCAGGAAGCCTCCTTGGCTAAGTCCTCTTGTGGCTGTGAAGATGTGGTTTATACAAAACACCTTACTGTACTTCTCAAGTAAATATTATAGAGAAGTCTTGCCCTCTTCATCAGCATAGGGACCCCTGAACGCAGGGCTGTGTGTCCCACTCCAGCGGAGGGTCCTTGAGAGAAAGAACATGTCTGCCCTCTCAAGCTAAAGACTTCTCTGTCTCTTGCTGCCTTAGACTCATCTGGTTCTCAGCCCGGAGCTACTCAGCACTGGTGAGAGCATGTCTGGTGCATATGTGTGCCGAGGGGGGGGGGGTTGTTTGGGGGGTGGGGGGTGTCCAAGGCCCTGACGCTTTTCCACCCCCATGCCTGATCCTACCAGCTACAGAGGCTTGGGAGGTGAGCTGGGCAGTGGATTGGGGGAGGCAAGGGCTGGAGCCCTGAGCCCTGCCTTCTTGCCTGGGTAAGCCCTAGGGCCCATCTTTCCCTCCCTTCTTCCCAGGTCCTGTGTGGGGGAGGGGAGGAGCCCCGAATGCTGAGCCCCCGCCGGGGCCATGACCGCCTCTCCCTGCAATAAGTGAGGAGACAGCAGCTATTAATATAAGATGAGTTCACGGGCTCACAGCTTCCGCAGGCTGGAAAACAGGCTCCGGGGGCTGGGGGCTGCGGCAAGTCTGGTCGTCTGTCAGATTCTCTCCTGGAGCCCGGAGCCCGCCAGCCCCACATTCCCCAGCTCCTGACACGCTGAGACCTGTATACGTGCAGACCTACGGGCATACACACATGGGCACACGCAGTCCGTTCAGAGAACTCACACACGCACATACATCTGGACATGCATATCTAGCCAGGTGTATCTGCACACTGGTACACACACACACACACACACACAACACACCATTGCACACATGTTAGCGGGCCATCTCAACTTCATGTGCATGTGTTTGCATGGGAGCACATTTGTCAATGTGTGCACACACCCTTGCATGCACGAGTATGCACACACAGGCTTGGCCTTGTCCATGCTTGCATACCCAGGCCCACTTGCACACCATCACACACCAACATATACAGACACAAAACTGCACATGTTTAAACAGATGGTATCCCATCGGGTACACACATTGCACATAGGACCACATTCAAGGACGCAAATGCATGTATGTATGCCCCTTTGCACACACAGTCACACAGGCTCCCCACTGCTATCATGCTCAGCAATCACGAATTCACAGGCAGACCCTCCGTTTTCAGCCACCAGGCGGGCTCAGCCTCCCCTCCTTGTCTCTCCCCTCCCCCACCCCCATGACAGGCAGTAAGTGCTCCTGCCAACCTCAATGCCTGTCTTCGGCTTCCCGCCCCCCAGGGGTCCCCAGATCCCTGATTAACCCCCTCGCTAATTGGCCACCAGCCCCTTGACTTTGCTGCAGGCCTTCTCGGGAGCTGGGAGCGAGAGGCTGCAAATTGGCCAAGCAGGATGGGTCTGGGGAATAGAATGCGGAGGTGGGGTGGGGGTGCTGCGAGCCCAGTGCCTGGCTAGAGCCAGCAGTGCACACCCGGTACCAGAGCTTAGGGGAACACTGACATCATATTCTCCGCAGAGGGCACCCCTATGAGTCATGGGTACACAGTCGCATGGAGCCTTCCCTGCACACACATTTACACACACTCAGCTGTCATGGGCATGGACGTGATTCACTCCACTTTTTTACGCAAATGCATGTGAACATTCGCACATACCCAAGTGCATTCATGAACAAACCCAATACGTGTGCAAGCAACATCTGACATGTACATAAATTTACCTGCTAGATACACAGAAACCATTTATTCATGTACATCAAAACACGCCTTGTTTAAACACACAAATGCCGTCCTAGGTATACAGGCTTGCAAGCACATACACTTACATTTTACACAGACCTATGAATATGCTCCTAAGTGTACTTGTAGGCACATATGAACACGCATCGACATGTGAGTACACACCTGTGGAGTCCAGGCATACATGCACATACCACTCACGTGTGTGGTACCTTGATGAACAGACTACCAAGTGGCCACGGAGTAGGGTGCCTCTTTAGCCTGCCTCTGGCTTTGCGCAGACTGCCAGTAGGGGTGGGGAGTGGTGGAACCCCCCTGCGGTGCAAGATGCCGTTTCCCAGCCTCCATCTCAACACAGAACCTGGGACCTCTGTTGGGTTCCCCTTGGCCTTCAGGGCTCCACAGAAGGGCAGAACTTCTGGAGCGCCTGCCTGGCTCAGTCAGTGGAGCATGAGACTCTTGATCTTGGGGTTGTGAGTTCAAACCCCATGTTGGGTATAGAGATTACTAAACAAAACAGAACAAGATGGAAACCTTTAACCAAAAAAAAAATAAAATAAAATAAAAAGGGGGGGGGTAGAGCTTCTGGCTTTAGTCTCTGTTGTTCCTGTCTGCTTGGCTCTGGGCCTGAGCCCACAGGGAGAGTTCTACTCTGTAAGCAGCTTGGTGCCCACAAGAAGAGGATTTCTCTTTCCATTCCTGCTGCCAATCTGCTGTGTGACTTTGGGTAAGTTGCTGTGCCCCTCTGTGCCCGGTTTCCTCAACCATAAAATAGCATTTGAAAGCTTTGTGTTGGAAATCCTCCCAGGACCAGCCTGAAGAATGCATGGGGTCGTGTTTATGGATGTGCTTTACTCAGCCATGTGACGTTTGGGAGAGGTGTCCCAAGATGGTGAGACTCCAGGGTGGAGGGTCACATGCATTGAGGTCAACTTAACTCTTCATTGAATAGGTGAGGAAGCTGAGGCCCAGAGAGGGAGCAGCGATGTGGGAGCTAGAAGGCCTGACCTCTGCCTTGTCGGCCCAGAGGTCTGCTTCTCTTGAAATCTGTGTATGGAGAGAGCAGGTGCGCACAGTGCCCCAGGCAAGGATGGGTGGCTGCCTGCCGAGGGTGTGGGGGTGGTCTATGCAGGCCTCCTGCCACCACTGTACTGAGAATTCTACCATGAGAGATTCTTCTGGCTGTGAAAGACTTTTTCCTTCCTTCCTTCCTTCCTTCCTTCCTTCCTTCCTTCCTTCCTTCCTTTTTTTTTTTTTTTTTTTTTTTTTTTGTCCTCTAGCTTCAGACCTCCCACTAGACACCGTCATCTCCCGGGGCTGAGGGACCATGAATAGCGCCTGAAACTGCTCCCAGCCTCATTATGGAGAAGGGAACTAGGTGACAACCACCCAGAGCAGAACTCACGGGAGAAGCTGCCAGGTTGCCCTGGCCACTGGGCGGCCAGGAGGGGGCAGTGAGGAACTGGCGGCGGCAGCGCGAAGGGAGGGGTGGCTCCTGAGGCCCGCGCGAGGCTGGCCTGCGATTATGTGTTCCTGTAACTGTGTGCTGATCTGTGTCCTTGTTTGCACAAGGGCAGGGCTCTAGGTGCGGTGTGTGCACATGTCCCTGGGCTTGGGATCTAAAGTGTACCCGCTCACGTGTGCAGGTGTCACCTTGTGTGTGTCTGCATGTCTTTGTGCCTAAACGTGCAATCTTCACGGGGGCGCGCGCGCGTGCGCGCGCGGGTCCTGAGCGCGGTGTGCCTGCGGGAAGCCCGAGCCCGCACCTAGGGACCCACTGTGTTCCCCAGCAGTTCAGGGCGCGAGGTACTTCCAACTCTCACCGTCTAGGATAGTTGAGCCCTCAGTCCGGCTCACTTGGCTTTGGAGCAGGAGCAAAAACAAAAGGTACCTGTAAACTTGGGCACCAGGGGGTGGGGCGGACCAGAACGGAAAACCCTAGCATGCCGCTTAGGACTCTGAAGACCAGGACTCCCGGCTGGGGGAGAATCCGAAAGCTGTTTCAGGTGCATGGTGGACAGAGCGTGACCTCTGGCTTGAGAGAGACCCAGGTTTGAAGCGTGCCTCCGCTCCTAGCCAGCTGCACGATCTCAGGCAGCTCAACCTCTGAACTTGTTTTTCTCATGTGTGCCATGAGACCCTTGCCTCCCAAGGTTGGGATAAAGTGTGTGCAGTCTTGGGCAGGTAGTAGGCGCTCAGCAAATGCTCATTCTTCTCAGGATTAGCCCTGCGAGGTGAAGCATGGGGTCACAGCTCCCAAGTGGAGGAGCTGGAATTTAAGCTGGGGCCGCCTGCTTCCCAGAACCACATTCCTCCCCTCCAATTCCCCAGCAAGGGCGGCTCCCGACACCACCATTTTGTCTTCTCCCAGGGCGGGCGTCTGGCTGCCTGTCAGTCACCGGCCTCGAGAAGCCAAGTGCTGACTAAACACAGGCCCGAGCAGGAGGGTGGAGCGAGGGGCTCCGCCGGGGGGAGCCGGCTCCTGCGCCCCCTCCCCTGCACCCCCACCTCCAGCAATGAGCTCAGAGCGGCTGGCGCAGCAATTGCTGACAATTCAAAACTTCTGCCCCCTCTCCTGGGACGCCGGTGGGTGACTCTCTCTCCCTGAAGAGCAGGCGTGACCAGTGGAGTCACTAACCTTGCTCCCCGCCCCTCTCCTGGGGCCACCCCACTGCGTCTGCTGATCCCGGAACTGGAACTGGGTGTCTGCCCATAAATTACCCCCAGGGACTGTCACCCGCAGCAGCTGTGCTCGGAACAACCGTTGCTTCCTGGGTAGGTCATTTTTTGGGGTCAGAATAGAAACTCAGCCCCTCTGCCTTCCCAGGCAGGAGAGGGGGTGTACAGCAGCCTAAAAACTTTTTATCGGATTCCGCTGAAAATCATTCTATTTAAGGTAAGTTGCTTGGGTCTGAGAGGCAGACAAGATGCCGGCCAGATGTTGGGAGGCAACATCAGCATTCCGCCAGTGCTCCTCTTCTGCCTGATGCGAGTGGCCAACAGCTAGTCTCCCCTGGCCCCAACACGCAGCCCTTGCTGGCTGAGGGCCGGGGGTCTGGGCTTCTAGGTCCCCCAACCTTCTAAACCAAAATGGTTTCCGGCCTTCATCTCCACCTCCCACACAGGGTACACCAACCAGACCCCAAGGGCTCCTGCTCCTCGAGCCTCCCCCCACCCCCAACCAGACCTCCCTCCAGAGCTCTGGCCACCACCTGTGGCTATTAATGTTGTCCCCTTCCAAACACTTTTCCCCTTAGAGACAGACACACACATGCCAGAGGTGGCTGAGTAGCTACAAAGATTTATCAAATTATTTAAAATGTTGGCATTTACATATATGCATGTATAACATAAAATCGTTACTTGGAATCCTCAGGTCACCGGGTGCTAATGTGGTCCACACATGGGCCTGGTAGGGAAACAAAGGAGACTAGACTTGGAGCCACAGGGCTTAAAAAAACTGGACATCCTCCTAGGGGCCTAAGAGGAGTAGGGTGAAGAAGAAGGGGTCACCTCAGGGGTTCGGTTTAATCCTACCCTCAGGGGAGAGGGACGCACTTCCAGACTGTATCCCTACTACACAGATGCCCATTCCCTGAAATCGACGTGGCAACCACACCCAGAATCCACTGGAATAGGTCCTTATAAATATATTCATATCAGAGAAAACAAGGCACTTTGGGAGCATAACAGCTCACGCTCCTACATGTACATCATTCTAGACAGGAAGTAAAAATTGGTTAGTTTCTCAAGTGAGTTAACTGAGTCAAGTTAATACAATAACAGAACTGTTCCCTAGCCCTCACTGAGGCACAGAATGAGGCGTATCTCCTAGTGACACCTGGTCCCAGGTCTGCTGGACCCAGGAGAGCTCAAAGCCTGAAGCCCCCAAGAGGCCTGACATCTCTCCTGAGCAAAAGCCCCTCACCCTGGGGCACCAGCCCCCTCCCCAGGCCCAGAGGTCAGGTGAGGGGGACTGCGGAGGGAGGCAGGCTGAGAGCAAAGCTGGGACACAGTGGGAATGCTTAAGCAGGGTCACCAAAGCCAAAGAGACCTCAATCTGTCCAAGCTGGCGCTGCAGAGCCGGAGGACCGGCGCCACGGGAAGAGATTTCACATTAGCCCTGACAACACCGCCTCGGCTCTGCGGTGACATTGGCCAGGGTCGTTTCTGAGGGCGCTTGAGCTTCCGCTGGAGGCGAGCTGGAGCTTGGGCCAGCTGCTCTGAGCCTCCGAGGGATCGCATAGCCTGCCCCCTCCCTGTGGCCCTTCCTTTGGAATGTAGTCCTCTCACAACCATGGCAAAGCCACAAGTCACTTCTGACACCGCCGATGGAAGCTGGGTCCCTGGGCCGCAGGAATGGGGGCAGGTCCCCGGGGCTGGGCAGACTGGGGAAGGGAGGTGGCTCCTTGCCTTCAGCGCTGAAGAGTCCTCAGGAACCACTGTTGCACACACTCCCCAGCTTCGGCCCCGTTTAAGTATCACTAAACTTTGCATTCTACAATTACAGGATTCTAAAGGCACACAATTACCTGCATAGGGTCCTTTATCATCTTAAAGGGCTCTGGGTTTAAGGAAGTGGGGGGGTTTTTTGTTTTGTTTTTTGGTTTTTTGGTACACATATGCATAAATAGAGCCCAGAGGGCCTCTCGGCTGACTGGGTCCCCAGCCCCCCGAGCTGAGGAGGCTGCGCAAGGCCGGCTGCTACAAAGCTGAGCTTGGCTGCATAGATTTTAATGAGAGCGTCAGGCAGAGCTGTGCTGTTGCTCTCCGGGACTTGCAGATCATTACCAAACCAGCTGTAGGATGAGAACACAGCACATCGAAACCCTAGGAGGTCACTGAGCTAATGATCTAATCCTACCTTCCACAGGCAGTGCCCCCCCCTTCTGCCCCCAGCCCTTTCCAGGGCGGACTGTGTCCATTCCAGAAGCCAGGCCAACACCGCCCCCTTCAAGGTCAGAGCAGAATGATAGCGAGTGGCTCTGGCTCCCCCTTTTCCGGAATGGAGGGGGATGGGGGTAATTTAGTCAAAGCCGTTAGGCCCAAACCCTGGCCTGGACAGGCCCCAGGACTCCTGTTTGGGAGAACCACTGCCGTCCACCTGCCTCTCCAGCCACTGCTGGGCTGCAGCCAGGGACACCTTCAACAGCCATTTTAGGGTTCTGAAGAAAGCACCTTCAGCTTCCAATGTGCCAGGCGGGAGCACACACAGCCTGGACTGCTCAGCACTGGAGCATGGGGCCAGCCCTGTGCCAGACACCTGATGTGAGGAGGGGGAGGAGGGTCCACTCGGCAGCAGCCCCAGCAGGAGGGCACGAGGGCCCCTACAGGCTCGGCCCCCCGCACTGGGAGTTCACGGAGAGAAGGCAGGGGGGAGCAGCCAGCCCGGGCACAGCGGTAGTAGCCATGATTACACGCACTCCTCAAGCCGGAGGGCTTTATGAGGGCTTTGGCAATTACTACAACCATTTGCTGTGCTGGGTAGAGACAGATCCTGTTTCTCTTTGTTTCAGGGCTCTGAAAGCCAGAGAAGCCAGGAGAAGCCGGTTTCAGCATAAGAGGCTACACAATAGTTAGGACAGAAGAGAAGAAACCTCACTGTTGGCCAAAGCTGACCAGTTTTTTCTGAGTAATAGCACCTGTGTATTAGCTCTGGGAAGAGGGGGAGTCAGGGAGGGAACATCACCGCACGCACTGAGGTGGGAGCTGAAAACTACAGCCAGAGCCCCTCTGCCTTTCAGCCCTCCTCACAGCTGCCAGGCCCCCCTAGGCAGCTACCTGCGGCAGCCATGAGCCTGGGGGACTGAAGTTTCTACAGCTGGCAGAACCTATGCTTAAATTGGGGAAATAAAAGGGGGACAAGTTGCAGAGGAATTGAAAACAGCACCTGTCAAAGCTGTGTACCCCCTTCCTTCTCTCACTACCTCTGGTCCCCCAGAAGGGCAGCTCCCAAGGTCATGTGGTTCAGTGGTGATAGTAGAGGGGGAGCAGAGAATTTTAAGACAGGCTACAGGCTCTGAGCAGCACGGATAGGCCTGGCACTGGCTCTGAGCCCTCCTACTGGACTCCCACCTACGGTGAGGTCTGGAGTAGCACAGAGCCAAGACTGTTCTGCCTAGATTCTAGCAAGTGCTCACTATTTGGTCCCAGAAGGCAGAGGTGACTTGGAATCAGGAATTCTGGGCTCTAGAGTTCTGTCACCATCCAAAGTGTAACCCAGAGCAAGTCATTTCCCATCTCTAGATTTCAGCATCATCAAGGGCGCAGGAGTCCAAGGAGTTCCACCAGCTCTGCAGTTCCGAGTCTCTAGGCTTGGCTCCTGACAGTTAGCAGAGGCCAGATCCCTGCGCACTGGGGTTAGTTTGGTCATGGGTATTAGAAGTCTGAACTGGGCCGTGGTAGCTAGAGCACCTGGTAGCGAGGGAGGGCCATTTAAGGGACACCTGAACACCACACTCTGGAGAAAGGGCTTGGGAAGGAGGCAACAAGCTCAGCCTTCAGAAAGGCACCATTTCTGGGCAAAGGGAGAGACACTCCTTAGGGCCTCATGGCTCCTAGAATAAAGGGCGTCCAGACATAGACACGGCTTAGCAAAGGGAAGCTCATCTTGCCGACCAGGGCAGAAAGGGGTGGCAGTCTGGCTGCTAGGGCATGTAGCCTGCTCAGCCCTCTTGGTGCATGGGAAAGGGGCTGCAAGGACAGGGGCTGCCCCTAAAGGGGCAGGCTTTAGGACCAGAAGATGGCTGGTATTATTTGAAGGATAAGAATTTTGGAAGGAGACCACAGTTGAAAATGGCTCTCAGGGGAAGTTATCAACTCCAATCTAAATCCAATCGAAGGGATCTGCTTTGGAGTATTTCCTTCTCTCAATATGTAACAGTTACTTGAAGAGAAGAGGGAACATCTCACTACTGAATCTGGGGACCTGTCCATGGGGAGATAGGAAAATATATGTTGATCTGGAGGAAGCACTTGGATATATCTTTGGTTGCTTCAGGGAAGACTTTGGCCCCTTGAAATTCTTTTTCCTCCCTTTCCCCCCGCATTAGACTGCTGGGATATGCATCAAAGAAAGCAGCAGGAGGAAAGAAAAAAGAGGTGGGTAGCAGGCAGAAAGAGTTAATCCGACCAGTCGTCCTCATCAAACTCAGAGGAATCATCTTCCGAATCGCTATACTCCACGGCAATTCGACGGGACAAGATGGTGGCTACGTCGTTGCCCACAACATCACGCTTCTCTTGTTCCTGCTGCTCCTCAACCCTGCGCAGCTGGAAGCCTGATGTGAGAGAGAGAGAGAGAGAGAGAGAGAGAGAGAGAGGTTTAGAAGTCAAGTCAATCTCAAAAGGTCTCAGAATCCACACAGGCCTGAGGAAGGGGGAGTGACCAGAGGTGGGACAGAGTCAGGGGAACAGGTCGGGGGAAGAAAGATACTCTGAGAAAGCAAAAAGGGAAAGGCGGAAGCAAGGAAAGAAAGATGAGGGTTTATCCAATTCTGGCCCCAGTGCTATAGGCGTGTCGAAAAGGAAGCCTGCCATTCTTTCCATTTCCACTCTGTCAGGCTGGTGAGGATGGCACTTCTCATGAGGGTCTAGGTGGGGAGTGGTCACCGAACTGTACCCACTGGGAATGCAGTCTGCCCAGCTGATTACCGCTGAGCTCAGCTGCCCCAACTCCTCTCCCCCAGACAATCCTTTAGTTCTAAGAAGGCTCACAAACAGAAGAAACCACTCTAACCCACTGGGACCAGACCTAACCTCTGACAGAAAGAGAATAAATGTTCCACAACAGTGAGATGATGAGGGAGGGCAGGAAGGTGGGAAGGAAGGAAGGGAAGGAGACAAAGAAGGAAGGGGATTGGAGAAAAAGGCCGAGGAGGACAGGGTGAGAAAGGGGAAGAGAGAAGGGAGGACAGATATGAAAGGCACAAAAGTGGAGGACAGGGCATGACAGTGTGGCCAGAGAAGTACCTTCTAGGGTAGTGATGCTTGGTTTTCTCTGTGGCACAAAATGAATGCAAACACAGGCAAAACATCTCTTGTCAATGTCAAGACAAGGTCAAAGACCCAAGTTAAGTATCCCTAACTTTACTTACTTACTTATTGTTTAAAGTAACCTCTGCACCCAAGGTGGGGCTCTAACTCATGACCCCAAGATCAAGAGCCACAAGCTCTTCTGAACCCAAGAATCCTTTACTTTAAACTAAGGTGGAAAGAAATCTACATTTTTCATATTTTTAGAGTTAAACCTTTCTTTAGGGTGATCTGAGGCCTGAGGTCCCTCCCAATCTGTGCCCACCCAAGGGCATGGAACCCCTAGTCCAATCTCCAGTCATCCTGGCTGCAGAAAGACAAGGCCTCAAGGTCCTGGACCCAGCACTGGGAATTACCTTGACGTATGGCTGAAAGTAAGTCGCTTCGGGCATCACTCACAGGAGGCAAGGACGACTTAGGCTTGGTGGCATCAGAAAGCGGTGGTGGGGCAACAGATGGGTTTTCTGCACCACTGGAAGGGAAAGGAGGGGGCCCCGGAGGAGGAGGAGGGGGGGGAGGGGGAGGTGCACCTCCTCCTGGTTGGGGCAAGGGAGGTGGTGGCAGAGTTGGGTAGTCAGCTGTGGGCGGTGGGGGAGGAGGCGGAGGGGCAGCAAAATCGGGGTGAGGTGGGAAAGATGAGGGTGAAGGTGGTGGTGGGGTCCCTGGAGGCCCAAATCCTCCAGGCGGTGGCGGGGGTGGAACACCCATCATTGGAGGTGGAGGCGGAGGGGCAGGTGGTGGAGCAAACCCGGGTTTGGAGCCAGGTGGAGAGCCCAGAGGAGGAGCTGGTGGTGGGTGGCTTGGGCTGACCACGCTGGATCTTTTGGGTCCAGCTAAGCCAGGCCCTCTTTGGTTGCTGTCTGCTGGGCAGCTGAAAGGACAAAGAAGAGACCCACCATCACTCTCAGCATGTAAATACCCATCTCTAATAAAGCTTATCTACGAAACTAGGTTCATTTTCGTTGACTGCTATCATTTCATTTTTGCTCAAACAGAAAACACCTGAGAATGGTCAGAACAGACCAACAATCAATGACAGTCTTGTAACGCAATGAGCTTCTCATCAGCAGGGGGATGTAAGCAGAAATTGAGAAAAGCTATCTGAAAGAAGTTTAGACTGGGATTCCTCTATCAGGTAAGGGTTGGCCAAGGTCATCACCTAGGTCCCCCTCAAACCTTCCAGCTTCCTTCCAAGGGAAGACACCCTCCTGAACCCTCCTCTAGGACAGACAGTCAGTTTAACTGTGGAACCAGGACCAAGAGGTGTGCAAGAAAAACTGGAATAAAAATCCAAACGTCGGGCACAGTGGGTTAAAGCCTCTGCCTTCGGCTCAGGTCATGATCTCAGGGTCCTGGGATCAAGCCCCGCATAGGGCTCTCTGCTCAGCAGGGAGCCTGCTTCCCTTGCTCTGCCTGCCTCTCTGCCTACCTGTGATCTCTGTCTGTCAAATAAATAAATAAATAAAATCTTAAAAAAAAAAAAAAAATCCAAACGTCACCTACCCACTGGGCTCTAGTCCTCAGGCTATTACCATTCACCAGATCTCGTGAGGGCAGGAAACCCAAGCTAAGCTGACCAAACCTGAACAGGGCACAGATTGAGGTAAATGCACCTCAGTGTTCATGAGGAAAGTCCTGAGAAGGGATGAAGATCTGAGGGTCAGCAGAGATGGGAAATGAATGTGCCACCAGACTTTGCCTGGGCTGAGAGACAACTAAGGAGCATCCCTCCCGGGTCAGATATGCTTGGCTGCAGCTGTAAGGTCTCAGGCCATGTGTGAGGCTGAAAGGTTTCTTTTTCCACCGTTGTACCTACCCTCCACTAATAACTACTCCTCAGAAAAAAGCATCCATTTTGGAACCTTCCACAGACCTTCAAGCCTTAGCTGCACCTGACAGGGCCGCCAGCCAAAAGCACTCTGGGATGAATGCTGTCAAGAGCCACCAAGAATGGGGCCGGGTTAGGGGAGGGGTTACAGCACTGCTCTAGGTGTCCAGCTGAGGGGTCTTCAACATATCTAATCTCCGATTAAACAGTGTCCACAGAGAACAGTGCATCTTTCAAAGCTCTCATTTGTCAGGCATCAGAAAGGGAAAAGTAACTGTAAGCAAACACTGAAATCTGAACACTCCTCAGACCCCTTTCCAGCCATTTTCTAACTCTTCCCCTGTACATCTCTGCCAAACACCAGTACAGACAAAGTCGAAGTTTCACCTCCCTTTTTCCTTTGTTTCATTCTTTCTGGCAGTGAAATGAACCAGAACAGGGTAGAAAGGTGACTGATTGCTAAGTTCCTCGATAACTGGGCAAGGTGTCTGTTAAATATTTTAAGGACAGCAGACGATATACCACTTTATTCCATGCTGAGTTAAAGCTAAGAAAAAACAAGAGGTAAGCTGGTGATCTCTATCTGCTCCAGTATAGCTAGTTGTTAAGAATATGGGCTCTCGGGGCGCCTGGGTGGCTCAGTGGGTTAAGCCACTGCCTTCGGCTCAGGTCATGATCTCAGGGTCATGGAATTGAGCCCCACATCGGGCTCTCTGCTCAGCAGGGAGCCTGCTACCCCCTCCCCCTCTGCCTGCCTGCCTGTCAAATAATTAAAATCTTAAAAAAAAAAAAAAAAAGAATACAGGCTCTCTCGAGACACGTAGGTGGCTGAGTCGGTTAAGCGTCTGCCTTTGGATCAGGTCATGATCCCAGGGTCCTGGAATCGAGACCTGCATCGGGCTTCTTGCTTGGCAGGGAGCCTGCTTGCTTCTCTCTCTGCCTACTCTGTTGCTCACTCTCACTCTCTCTGACAAATAAATAAATAAAATCTTAAAAAAAAAAAAGTTAAAAAAAAAAAAAAAAAGAATATGGGCTCTGCAGACAGAATGACCTGCTTTCCAATCAAGGCCCTGTCTCTGACTGGCTGTGTGACCTTAGGTGAATTCATTGACCTCTTTGTGCCTCACCATTTACTCATCTGTAAAATGGGTACCTATCTCAGGAGGGCTGTTGTGAGGATGAAGCAATATATACAGTGTTTGGCATAATGCCTGGCACCTCACAGACAATTAATAAAATGTTAATTATTTCTATTATCTAGACAGACCTGCTTCAAGTTATTTTACTGGTCCTGCCCTGAATTTGGAACAATTATTTTGGTGTTTTTTTTTTTTTTGGACAGATCACAAGTAGGCAGAGAGGCAGGCAGAGAGAGATAGGAGGAGGAGGCAGGCTCGCCACCGAGCAGAGAGCCCGATGCGGGGCTCGATCCCAGGACCCCGGGATCATGACCCGAGCCGAAGGCAGAGGCTTTAACCACTGAGCCACCCAGGCGCCCCAAGACTTTATTTTTTTTAAGTAATCTCTACACCCAACACGGGGCTCAAACTCACAACCCTGAGATCAAGAGTTGCATGCTGCACTGACTGAGCCAGCCAGGTGGCCTGAGGTACATTTATTTTGTCTTGAGTATGTAACCACCCAGAGTAGACAGGAGAGAGAGCACCATTTACCTGAATTCTGCTGGTGGGGGAGGCAGGCTGTCCTCAGAGAAGGAAGGAGAAGGTGGAGAAGTGGAGTCTGACAGCGGTGGTGGTGGGTAGCTGTTTGCGTCCACATTTTCAACAGAGCCAATACTGCCGTTCTGGTACACCAAGGTGGGTGGATACCTGACAATGAACCCAATGTCAAAACTGTCATTTAAAGAGTGTGAGTGGTACTCTCTCTTTTTTTTTTAAGAGACCCTACAAAAATGCATTTGATACAAAAGCTTTTAGGAAGAAAGAAATAAGAATATTCCCACATATTTTCTGCTATTCTGAAACTTTATTTTAGGACTAAATTCAGGATTAAAATTTAGTACTGAATTCTATTGTTAAGTCTCTCCCGGCTATTCCTGCTGGATTCAGAGGAATGGGATTCAACACGGATAATCAAAACCATGCTGCTCCTTCCCCAGTGCCGGCTGGCCTTGTCAGATGCAGCAGTTCTTTTAAATTCTCTCCCAAATGTTAAGAGCAGCCTATCCGCAAAATCCCAAAGTCTGTCTTGTGGCAAAGGGCAAAGCTGAGCCCCAAGGCTAGTGAGCTGCAAACACGTGATTGGCACACAGCCTGGTGTGGAGGTCAGCAAGCCTCTGGAGTACTCAAAGGCCAAGGAGGCATTTGATTGTAAAACCAAGCTAAGGACAAATGCAAGTTGCTGTGTGGGAGCTAGACTCGGTCTCCCTGCCAGGTCTCTTATCCAAAAGGACGAGCTGCCAACTTAAGGAGGGTACTAGGGCCTGTGCCTCACGCAAACCTGTCCCTCAGAGCACTGGGCCTTGGGTGACCAACAAACCTCCAAATGACACGAATACAACAAACAGCAGCCAGCAAAATACGGTTGGTTCTGCTCTATCTCCCCCTTCTCTCCACTACTGCTGGGTTCTAAAGAACTCATCTCAAACAGACCCCGGAGAGAACAGAGCTGGAGGGAACTAACGAGTCAAATGATGCTCTGATGCAGAAAATCCCCAAGGCCTGGAGCCCTGTAGGCTTGGTACATCTCTTTATAGGTTCACCAACAAGCACACCCAGGCAGACCAGCCATGTCGCCCAATCCCAAACTTCTTGGATAACAGGAAAATGGAAGGCAAAGTCCTCATTTTCGCTAGTCTCATTACACACATACACAACAAAAACCAAATGAACGTGCAAGTTTCTGGCCTTACAGTCACAGAACCTAGGACAAGGCCTGTCTGAACAGGATGGGACCACAGAACAAATGGCCCCTTTTACTGGGAGGTGAAAGTAATGAAGGTACCCTCAGGTCTGATTTCCCTGTAGAGAGAAAGGTTTATTTTTTCTCTCACCATCTTCATCACTCTTTAAAACAAGTCTCTTAATCCAAGAAGAACTAGTGTCAGAAGTGTCAAGATTTCTAAAAGTCAAGATTTTCATGGTAGAGTTATTCCTAAAAGCAAGAACAACTCAACTCTTTCCTTTTATCATTCCTAGACACCCGGCATGGGCTGGCATGGTTCTCTGACAGCCAGGATGCAATGTATTTAGAGAAAAAACCAGGGCAACATTCATGCCAAGCAGTCGTGGTGACTTGGCTTTGAATGTCACACAGGTCGGACACCAGGATAAGCATCGAACCAAGCTCAAAACCATTTTTTCCCCCTTTTAAACCTCCAGTGTGATTTGGTATTGGGAAATGGGTCAGACTGACATCTACTGTTTCCCGATGTAGATATATAGCCTCAATACTGGCCGAGCGACCTTTCCCACACTGTCTCTGAGGTCTGCTTTCAGTCCCTTGGCCAGCCTCTCTCCCGAGACTGACAAAGGCTGACTGAAAAGTTGCTTCGGTGATGTGCACAAATTCTCTACCGGGCCATTTCCAGTCCTGTGAAATGCCCAGCTCTAAGGCATGACCTTCAAATCAATGCTCTGGAGGCAAAGGACTCCCAAGACCACTTTTCTTTTCTTTCCAGTCTTTCCTTTGGGGCCCACAGACATACTAGCGTCTGGCAGAGCAAGGGCACTAGAAGCCGTGGGCCTTCTTTTCCGAACTACTACAGTTATCTCATTTAAACTGCTGAGTCTCTTGATTTATTCAGCAAATTTTTATCACCAGATGGATGCACGTTAAGGTAGCTGATGAACAGTGATATTGATCTTAGCCACACAGCCAGACTTCAGGGGGGTGTGAAAGGTGCCACACCAGAGCTGCCAGGCTGTTACCCCCATGGCCCCAGGCCCTTCAGAAATGCTACCAATAATACGAAAGCATTACCTACCCAGAAGGCCCCAGCTTTTCTTTGGATTCCACAAACTCCTGTCCCATCTTCATCTTCTCCCACTCTTCCTTCCGTGTCTTGATTTTACGTGGATTTACATTCCCTCTATTTGGATTATCTTTCTTTTCTTTCTATAATGAAAAGAAACAGAAAAGCCTTTGTAAAACATTATTCCAAAGTCCTTCATTAAAACTCCATCCACCTTCAGGGATGCACACCCAAGAGATGACGTGCCTCGACAACACACAGTAACTAGAGAATTTATAGAATTACTGGTTTTGGAGTGACCTAGAGGTCACCTAGTCCAAACCACCTTCCAAGGTCAAACACATTCACTCAGTTCAACACTCAGACACCTCTACAGATGGGAAACTCACTACCTTTCTGGGTAACTCACTCATGTTTCTGAGCAGCTCTAACTGTTAGCAAGTTAGTAAAAAGCTATTTGTTACTTGCTCTGCCACAAAGGTCAGTCACTGTCTCTGGGACAAATATAAGGAAACAGTTAACAAAACAAAATCAAACAACCAATGAGGAGTTCCTCAGCCTGTTCAGCTGCACTCGCCCCTGGTGCTCTCTTGGGCCTCCCGGCAGCCATTCTAATGGGATTGTGATGTTGCAACTGGTTGGTCATACGCTTACACACATCAATGGAGGTCTAAGGGGAGAGGAGCGGCTCCCAAAATTAGGCCTACTCACCCAGCCCTACCCAATCAGTAGTGAAGGTGTTAAACCGTTCCTGTTTGTAAATCAAACACTGTGGAGCCCTGTGCTGCTCTCTGAGAAATGAGCTGCAAAACTGGCGGGGAAGGGACTAGCCTAGCTTGAGTGTCCAGCAGAGTCAGGTGCAAATTGCAAGAGAAATAAATGGTGAATAGAAAAGTCAATTTCTAAAACTCAGCCTGAATATACTCAATTGTTAATAGCACTAGGGGGAACAAACACATTTTTGGTGTGATTTATACTTTCATCTTGGTTGTGCTTGGAGTGGACACATTTTTTAAAGAGTTTCACCTGGCATCCAAGCAAGCAGCCACTCGGAATGATTACTTCATATAAGACTGGCTTCCTTTTTATCCCCCCTCCACAATTGTGCCTACTGATGTGTAGAACAGAGGCCCCTTTCCCCTCACCCTATGCTTTCTCTTCTCTTTCATGATATCCTTGGTGTCCTGCAGCATCTTCTCCTTCCAAAGATCAAAGAAGTACGAAGGGTCTGTGTAGAATTTGAGTGCCTCTTTCCCATCGTCCCTGGGATAGAAATGAAGACAAGTAGCTGTCAGTAGACAGATGAGCTCCCAAGCAAATCCAATATTCCAAATACCTACCAGTTAGCAGTTTTTACACTGAGGAATCAAGAAGTCATTCAAATTGACTGCATATTTCCTCTTACACACCAGCATTCCAGTGCCCCCAGAATGGCAGCTCTTTATTTATCTGGCTTTTTAAGAAACTTAGCCTTACTTTCAATTCCTGGTAGAGGAATTTGCATGGTCAGGGCAAGAACAGGCTAGAGCAGCAGGGATCCTGATTATTTCTAATGATCTGCATGGCTACAGACATCTCCCTGAGGATTAACCTGATATCCTGGCACATCAGAGGGGATTTCTGCCATTGGTTCCCCTTCCTCCACCAATTCCCCAGGACTCTCCAGGAACCATTAGCGGCTTCCCACCCACCTGAAGCCTGTACATGTATGTGCAGGCACACATGTGTACATTATGTATAGATACACATATACATGAAAGTGTTTATGTATGCAGCTGTTATTGCTCTGTAAAAACAGGTCACCATAGCAATCCACCTTCCTGCTCCCTTCTAGAATAGTTCAGTACCCCCACCGTACCCCCAACCGCAAGGGGGCCCCAGTGAGAACAGATGGCCAGTTGTTTTATGATGAGATTTAATTACCATCTTTTAGTGGCGGTGAGAGAAGTAACCAAGAGAGCTACTGAGTGTCCATGTAAGGGTTACCTACCAGACTTGATAGTCCTGGTTGGAATCCCGCACTTTGGCATGACTAAGTCTCTCTCTCTTTCCAGAAAGCATGCGCTAGGGGTGGACATTTATTAGAAAGGCAATTCTATTCCCTGGCCTGTCATGACACACAGAAAGCATTTCCGAATCAAACACTAATGACTTTTATATTAAATCTTGTTTTGAGTTAGCTACACCACTGCTCATTTCTGTTAAGCCAAATCCAGATAACTGAGAGGAGAATGATAAAAAGGAAAATATCATTAACTGAAAAATAAACTTCGTCTTAATATCATTTGTTTATCCTATTCTACCACACAAGCCCCATGTCATATGTCACACTCCCTTCAGTATCAGGTGTACACTCCCTTCTTGCCCTGAAACCTCTCTGCCCAAATCCAACTTGATAAATAATGGAGGCTACAGAGTCAAAACTCTGTCCTGCTCTGCTAGCTAGCCCTTTTGAAAGCCAAGGTATAAACATAATTTTACATAATAATAACACAGGATAGACGCTATGGGGTAGATGCTGTGTACTTTTATCCGTGTGAATAGCTACCACGCTCCTATTTCCAGGCTCCCTGGATCAGGTGGGTGTCCTTGAGTTCTGCACACACACACATCCTACTTTGCAGTATACCTATGTCTCGCAGAAGACATCTGCCTCCAGCTATCTGTAATTACTTTTTACCTGTTCCAAAGATATTTATGGATACAAGCAAGATAAATATTCACTTTCTGCCCCTGCTCAGTGGTTTTCTGCAGGATGATCGTACTACAGACCCCTGGAGGGGGAGGGGCTTTAAGCTGTCTATCTCAAGTTTAGCTGCAGCAGTACAGGTCCTAGCAGAGGAGAATGTCAAAAGGATGTTCTAAACAAAGTGAGCGACACTCATCTGGAAGAACGCCAATTATTCCTTAAGCTTTGGAAGGACCCTGAGGGCCCGGAGTAGCCAGTCCACAAAGCTAGCTCTACTAACACACCCGAACATCTGGTAATCTAGTGGTTTCAGAGTAAGTGGGAGCCTTGCTCGAATGCTGCCCCTGGGATGCAAGCTCTAGGACTGCTTTGTAACAAAGTCCTTTTGGTTCTGTAATAACTAAATTCCTTGGATAGAATCCAGGATGGACCTGGCTTATACCAAATTAAACTCTGCAGCATGCAATGCTAGAGCAAACTTTCAATATGTATTATATTTACTATGAATTTCAGAGACCAAACAATACTAAGTGACAAGTGTTCATGTGGTAAACATAGCTGCCGCCACCACAAACAACTCTGGGGAAGGTAGTAAGCTTCTGGACACAATCCTCCGATGCAAACATCTTTAACTAAAAGGCCAATCTAGTGTTGTTAACCACAGGTCAACAAAGGGAAGAACTAGCCAAGTTACCTGTAAGGGGTCAGATTGTTTAGAGGTGGAGGAGTATCACAGGTGTTGTATGTTTCCAAGACAGGTACTGGGAGAGAGTTTCTGTCAAAAAGCTTCTGGTCTTGAATAGTAGAGCTTCTAAAGGCCTTCCGGGTGTTGATTCCTTGCAGTGACACTGAGAGAAGATGGAAGGCAGGAGAAAATGGACGACAGGCTATCTGAGCAAACACTGAGTCACACCAGTCTGAGAGGCCTCAGCTGCTGCGTTTCTTGGCTGCGGCTGTCTGCAGCCAGGGTTTTTTCTCCCCCTCTGGGGAAGCCCCACAAGGCTGTCAGCAGCCCAGCCATTTCACGACTGAACAAAATGAGGCAACACAAAGGTTTACTATGTGGCCAGATCTAGCAGGCCTCTCCTTAGGAGGAATGAATCTTCCAAGTACTTTTATGGTAACAAAATACGATTGGGGGAAGGGGGATCTGAGCAAGAACTGGGGGAATGGGAGAAAGGGAGCATGTGGGGGTGTGGTAGAGCTAAAAAGGTTTCTTTACACCACCCGGGCTTGTGTCATTTCAAAGCAGAACTCCATAGGTCTCTGTGATTTTTTCCCCTCACTTTTTTATAAATCCGGAGAAAAAAATCCTAAGAAACTGCTCAGCAAAGCCTGCAAATGCTGAGCTCAGCTTCCTTACCTTCTTCTTCCTTGGGATCCAGCTGAGTGACTTTAACTTGTAGGCGGTCGACCCTCTCAGCAAGGGAACTTACCCGAGAGGCAAAGGTATTTGCCTGAGTAAAGAGCTCTCCAACAATGTCCTCTGCATATTTACCTGACAGAGCAAAGAAACCAAGTCACTAGAGCATAAGAATGACATAAATGATTAGAAAAACTTGCTCCTAAGGATCTTATTCCCCACCTCCCCAACACAAACCCACCCACCTCCAGGACAGTTTGGGTTATATGCAGATGCTTGCTCTTGGAGATGAAGATGCGCCCTCCATAGCCTGAGCAGTCTGCATTTGTCCTCTAATAGTCTTCTTGGCAAACTCTGAATGGTCACGAACTCAATGCAGGCTGAATAATATCAAAAGGTGCAATACAAAAAACTAATCCTGGAAGAGTAGACAATACGTCTACACATTTGCCTATAGCCCTTCACCCCTTGCTGCTCTGTAAAAGCACCTTGTAAAATGGTTCTTGAAAACAGAATGGGAGTTACAAGGACCTTGTAGGTGTCTACAATTTACATGAAAAATAAAAAATTACATCCTCAATGGAACCTTCGAAGTACATTCAATAACCATGATGAGTTGTGGTATCTTTGAGGGGCCTTGAATTTATCAACAACTCAAAACAGAGAGTTAAAACTTCTTCTAAGAGGTGAAAAGGTTATTTTATGTTCTATAACCTATAACTCTGGAAGTCTTTGCTTTAGGTTATAGTCCTTCAAATCTACATCTGAGGGAACAAGTGAAAAGCTGAAATTTTCAAGCCCTGCCTGAAAACCAACATACCAGTGGTCTCTTTCCACAGTATCTTATTTTTTAGAAAAAGAAAAGAGTTCCGTACTTTCAACCCTGGAATGCAATGAGAATTTGCAGCCAAAGAAACCTACCAGCAATTTGACACTACCTCCATATTGTCATTCCAAGCCACAAAGCACATTCTTGCTAGGAATGAAAAGCAGCATACGTGAATAAATATACTGAGTTTCTTACTTGCAAGGTTAAGGTAGGCAAAGGTGATGGTGCCCAACCAAAAAAACTACTGAGAACTATTTTAAGTAAGCTCTGACTTTTAGCTTTTAAACTTTGTGCTTAGTCCACACTTGAGGGGGAAAATATTAGTTGAAAGGCCAAAACTGCACCTTCATGGTGAACTGCAGCTCACCTTCCCAGTGTAACCTGGAGAGTAAGGATAAGACCAATCAACAGCATATTTTGAATTGCTGGTAAATTTAGTCAATAAGGAGTTTCTAATCAAGGAAAGAACAAGTTTTTGCATACTGAACGATCTTGTGATTTAAACAACCATGGGAAGCTCCTGGGTTCAAAGACACAAACTGGCTAACAAAGCTGCATTTCTGTTCTGCAGGCTGATGATGTTATCTGATCCCTGTCCATAATACAGCTAAGTTCCTATAAAAACCACACAGCATCATGTTCATTCAGGTAATAGAAAACTGTGATTGGAAAGCTAAAGCAGATAAACATACATTACTTATGAAAAATAAACCAGGCTCAAAAATATCTGTTAACCAGGGCACCTGGCTGGTTCAGTTGGTAGATAGAGCATGTGACTTTTGATCTTGGGGTCGTGAGTCTGAGCCCACAATGGGCTTAGGGATTACTAAGAAAAAAAAAAAAATCTGTTAACTGACTAGCTATTCTGGAGGAAAAGAAAACCCCAAAGCAACCCATCCTTAAGGCACCAAGAATACCCAGGGTTTCCTGCTCCTTGGTGAAGGGGGTAGTGGTAGTGTGAGTAATGGCTGAATGTGAAAGCAATTTTCAAGATAAATCTTACCTCCAACATATAAACATGTAAACACTGAGAATGCTATCTGAAGATGGAGGGAGGTGGTGTGAAGGTTTCCCCACATCATCACATCAGGCCCACCTTGGGTCTATACATGGAAGTCGCAGCAGACTTCAATCAGAAAAATCTGGAGTTAATCTCAGTTCTTTCTATTTATACCTACATACTCTTCAGCAAGTCACAATATCTCAGCCTCAATTTCCTCATCTGTAAAATGAGGGTAACTGTATCAACCTTACCAAACTGCCATAGAATTAAATGGGCTAAAAATGTTAGGTTGTTACAATGAAACTGCCCAACCACATCAGATGACTTTCAAGACTATAATTATCTAAATATGCCGTTTTACAGGAAATTTAAGATATAATTCCAGTCAGTAATATGATAGTTCCTATTCTTCGGGTACTAAATATTACCCCAATCTCTGAAAATAGGAGTGTGACACACTTATATAAGGAGAAAGCTAAAATACCTTGTTCAGAGTTAAATTTCATTCATTCAGATTACAAAAACAGATCCACTATCACATCAGGACATTCACAACAGTTACCAACCATATTTTTGCAAGAGATTCCAAGCAGTCTTCAATTCCCCCCCCCCCTTAGCAGAACTGTTCAAATGGAATCTTAGGCAGACATGAACAGGTTAAATCTGATTTTTACAAATATGGCACTGCTTTTGCTTGAGGTCTAAGAGTCTTGGAGTAGTCCCCCAGTGGCATGGCCCCTCTACACTCCGAAAACCCAATATCACAGCATGATTTCTTAATTTACCCAAGTGAGGATTCCATTCTACCAGGTGGTCAGGATACTGACTCAAAAGTGCAGGCTGGCTGGCTGTGCCTGTATTTCCTAAGATACGGCAACCTAATATGTGAAATGCCAATCTCCCTGCACTGAGGGAAAATAAAAACTCTGGATATGCGATCACGGAGCAATCCAAGACTGTGGAATTTTTAGTTTTGTGCTTTATCCATTCCATAATCAGATTGTGCCTACCAGACCAAGCACTTCTGGCTGTAGTACATGAGGCCATGAGGCCAAGGTCATGAATATGAAGCACATATGAGCCTATTCCTGCCCCACTGTCTGCAAGATGAAATTCCAGTCATCGTTCAAGGCCTGATTCAAATCTAGTCTCCTCTGTGAAGCATTCCCTAACTCTCCCTATACTCCCACACCATGCACTGACTCCCCACAGGAGTATTACCTCCTTCCCTGTATTTTCTATGCACCAACAGCATGGAATGGTGGCGAGAATATAGGCATGAATCATTCAACAAACATTTACTGAGCTTCTATTGGGTGCCAGATACTACGCAGGATAAACACTGGGGTTTAAGAACAAACAAGACATGATTTCTGCCATCAGAGAACTTTTAATTTAGTATAAGAGATACAGATAATTTTCAATATAATGTGGTAGGTAATAATTACAGGCATGTAATAGGAGCTCAGAGAAGCACTTAGTCCAGCCTGGAGGAGGAGGTCCTTGAGCTAGGCCTTGAAGATCAACTACAAGGATGGTGAGGTTTCTCCAGGCAGGAGAAACAATAGCAAGGGCACCGCACGAGAGACTACCCCCCACCCCACTCTCTGCCTACTTGTGCTGTCAAATAAATAAATAAAATCTTTTAAAAAAAGAAAAAGAAAAAGAAAAATGATTAGAAAGGAAGGCAAGTCTTGAAAAGTCTCGAATGCAAGACCAAGAAACTTATACAATCCCACAGTGAGGAACAGGGGAGATTTTTAACATTTGTACATTTATTTGTTTGTTTGTTTATTAAAAGGATCTGGAATCTTTTTTTTTTTTTTTTTAAGATTTTATTTATTTATTTGACAGAGAAAGACAGTGAGAGTGGGAATACAAGCAGGGGGATTGGGAGAGGGAGAAGCAGGCTTTCCACTGACCAGGGAGCCCGACATGGGGCTCCATCCCAGGACCCTGGGATCATGACCTGAGCTGAAGGCAGTCGCTTAATGACTGAGGCACCCAGGCGCCCCTGTACTCTTACTTAAAAACACTTTTTAAGGGCGCCTGGGTGGCTCAGTGGCTTAAACCTCTGCCTTTGGCTCAGGTCATGATCTCAGGATCCTGGGATCAAGTCCCTCGCTGGGCTCTCTGCTCAGCAGGGAGCCTGCTTCTCCCTCTCTCTCTGCCTGCCTCTCTTCCTACTTGTAATCTCTGTCTGTCAAATAAATAATCAAAAATCTTAAAAAAATAAAAACACTTTTTAGGGACACCTAGGTGGCTCAGCTGGTTAAGCCGCTGCCTTCAGCCCAGGCCGTGATCCCGGGGTCCCGGGATGGAGTCCCACATTGAGCTCCTTCTCAGCGGGGAGCCTGCTTTTCCCTCCGCCTGCAGCTCCCTGCTGTGGCTTGCTGGCAGTGTGCGTGCAGTCTCTCTCTGACAAATAAACAAACTCTTTTAAAAAGTAAGTAAAGGGGGGCGCCTGGGTGGCGCAGTCTGTTAAGCCTCTGACTTTGGCTCAGGTCATGATCTCAGGGTCCTGGGATCGAGCCCCGGGTCTGGCTCCCTGCTCGGCGGGAAGTCTGTTTCTCCCTATCCCTCTGTTCCTCCTCCTGCTCATTCTTTCTCTCTCTCAAACACATAAATCTTAAAATAAATAAATTAATTAAAAAAAAATTTAAAAAGTAAGTAAAGGGGCGCCTGGGTGGCTCAGTGGGTTGGAACCTCTGCTTTCGGCTCAGGTCATGAACCCAGGGTCCTGGGATCGAGCCCCACATCGGGCTCTCTGCTCCGTGGGGAGCCTGCTTCCTCCTCTCTCTCTGCCTGCCTCTCTGTCTACTTGTGATCTCTGTCAAATAAATAAATAAAATCTTAAAAAAAAAAAAAAGAGTCTCTAAAAAGTAAGTAAATAAATAAGTAATTTTTAAAAAAAGGGCGCCTGGGTGGCTCAGTGGGTTAAAACCTCTGCCTTTGGCTCAGGTCATGATCCCAGGGTCCTGGGATTGAGTTCCGAATTGGGCTCTCTGCTAGGCAGGGAGCCTGCTTCTCCCTCTCTCTCTGCCTGCCTCTCTGCCTACTTGTGATCTCTGTCAAATAAATAAATAAAATCTTTTAAAAAACAAAAACAAAAACAAAAAACACTTTTTAAGGGCACTTGAGTGGCTTGGTTGGGTATTTGCTTTTAGCTCAGGTCATGATCTTAGGGTCCTGGGATGGAACCCCCACGTCAGGTTCCTTGTTCAATAGGAAGCCTGCTGCTCCCTCTCTCTCTGCTCCTCCCCTCCTCCCTGCTTGTGTTCTCTTTACTCTGTCTCTCAAATAAATAAACAAAATCTTAAAAAAAACCCACATACACTTTTTAAATTGCAAACGTTAACAGTCTTAATTTTCAAAAATTCAAACAATTCAGAATTATAAAAGTAAAAAGTGAGATTTGTGTTTTAAGCAGACCACTCTGGCAGGGATATAGGCTTAAGATTTACAAGATTTTTAGGTTTATAGATTTAGGAGGGTTGATCAGAGAAAGGGAAGCCAAAGGGAGGATAAGGCAATCGTTCAGGTAAAAGTCAACAGAGGTCTGAACCAGGGCAGTGTTGGCAGAGACAGAGAGTACAGGACAGAGCTGAGAAAGTCTTTGGAAGTCTGACTTTACCTCTTACTGGCTGCTGTCTCTCTAGGCAAGTCACCTTTTCTTTTCTTTCTTTCTTTTTTTTTTTTTAAAAGATTTTATTTATTTGTTTGACAGACAGAGATCACAAGTAGGCAGAGAGGCAGGCAGAGAGGAAGGGAGAAGCAGGCTCCCCGCTGAGCAGAGAGCCCGATGCGGGGCTCGATCCCAGGACCCTGGGATCATGACCCGAGCTGAAGGCAGAGGCCTTAACCCACTGAGCCACCCAGGCGCCCCTCACCTTACTTTTCTGAGCCTTCATTTCTTCACCTGAAAAATGGGAATACCACCACCTACCCTCAAAGGATCACCCAGGGGAATTACTTGACATCTATGTCAATATCCTACTAAAACTTGGTGTAAAGTAGGCAATCAACAAATATGAGTTCCCCTCTCACCCTCTCCCTGTAAGAATTATTCATTTCTGTCTCCTCTGGTAGATTATGAACTCCTGGAAGGCGGAGACCATTTCTTATTATTGCTGTATTCCCTCAGCATTTGGCACATAAAATATGTTCAATACATATTTACTGGATGAATAAAGGGTCACTTAGTGCCACAACATGAGGAAATCTTGTTTCCATAGGCACAAACCAACCCTGGCCCTCAGACTGGCTTCCTCCAGACAGGAGTGGTCTGATCACAAGTGAGAGAGTGAGCAATGACATCCATCAACACTACCCTTGAAAAACACCTGAGAGAGAGCGTAACTCCTGCTGAGTGAGAGTAAGAAGCATCATTAGCTAGATGTCCTTTGTCCTATGGAGAAGGAACCAGTGTGTGATTGACTTCCACCCATTTGGCCTTCTCAGGGTGACAGAAGCAGAAATGATGCTTTTAAGAAGCAGTGAGGCTCTCTGCCACCTTCACGTGCTTCCTCGTCAGCTGCACTGCTGTCAGTGTTCCTTTGTGTAAGACAGGCACTGGCAGGGTTTCATTTCTTCCTGACACCCCATCCAAGTTTCCCTAAGCCCTGGATCAAGTGAGCTAGGTAAAGGCTTAGGAATCTCAGACCCCATACATCATATGGTCACAGAGCTCTGTCTCCTCGGGGCCCTATTTTAAAGGAAGGCCTGATACTATCTGGGGGAAGGCAGGCTTTCCTGATGTCCCACTGCCTTCACTAAGGACAGTGATGCGATAGGAAGGGTGAGTGTCTGAAATAATTCATACCAAGATGCCTTTGCTAAGAAAGATCACTAAAATGGCAATTTGATGGACGTTCTTATGGGAGCTGGAGTGGCACTAGACAAATGCAGAGCCTATCCAAGCATCGGCCCTTCCCATACCTCAGCTTCAAACAAAATCAGCTTGATTCAGAGTGAAATCCAAACCCATGCATATACCCCACCCAAGGCAATCTCATTCATTCTTGCCAATTTAAAAAAAAAAAAAAATCATTGAGCTGGCTTTCCCTCAGCTCCAAAACAGATTGGGCTAAACCCCATCTTCCTCCTAGAGAAGAATGGCTCCAGCTACACTTTGTGTCACTGTGTGTAAACGCAGCTTGCAAAACTCCCAATACCCCAGAGACTGCAAAAGTAATTTGTACCCTGAACTTGGACCTGAGGGCTTGCAGCACAATTAAATGTGTACCAGGGTAGACAAGTCGGCTAGAATCTGAGTATGTTTGCTTTACTCCTCTTTGGGAAGAAAAGTTGGGGGGAGGGGGGTGTCGGAGAGATAAAGACTACTGGCACATTTGAGGCTTCATCGAAGTCAGCTACATCGAACAGCTCGTGCAATTACAGGCACATTCCCCAACCAAGATACTGCTCTGTGAACCTCCCACTTTACACACAGAGAATTCTGCTCTGTCATTCCATCTGCAGTTTCTGCTGCAGCCCTTCTTGCTACCCTTCCCACAGATTTCTTTTGAAGCAGGTGGAGGGGGAGGTGGAGGGAACCTAGAGGGTGGAAGTAGATGAAGAAAGGGTTGAGGGGAAGAATCTGTACCAAAAAGGAACCTCTCTTTCAGGAAGGGGGGGGAGGATACATTTTCGCATTACCTAGGAAAGGCAGATGGGGGAGAAACAGGAACACTGGAGGAGAAGGAAACTAAATAAAGAGCACCAACGACCCCTGAGGGCAAAGCACAGGCTCTCTGCGGCACTCACTCAGGCTGCCCAGCTGTCGGATGACATTTGCCAGGGTGATGTTGGTCACGCATTCCAGCTCGCTTCTAACGCTAGGCAACGTCTGACGGCACAGGTGCCTTGGCTCGATGTTCCTTGTTACTAACGGCATGGTGGACCTGCTTCAGGCAATGCTCTGAATGATGGAAAAACAACCTAAAAAAGAAATAACAGGAAAGTATTACTCAACCACAAATTCCAGGCACACTAGGGCTGTGTCAGTCTTTCTTTTTTTTTTTCCTTTTGTCTTGCTCTGATCTAAAACAGCTTTTAAAAAATCTTTTCTCCCCCATCATTTTTTTTTCTTTTTTAAGCCCCCACCCTGTTCCCTTCAATCTTTAAGATTTGCTATTAGAAGGCATGCTGGATACGTTTAGAAATTCTGAACTGGTGACTGCTGGCTGAGTTACACCGGGAGCATAAAAACCTAAAAACCTTAAAATAACAACTGCGCTCCAACCAACAAGAGTCTCCCGAGGCAAAGAGGCATGGTGAGAAAACAGTCCATTCAGCAGGCTCTGAATGGTCTGGACGGATCCCATCCTTGGTGTGTCCATAATCAGCACAGATCAGATTCCAGATGATCAATTACAAGGATCAAAAAAGAGCTCCTGTCATCCGATAATCTCCACAATGGAATTAAGCTGCCAATACTGATTCCACTGATCTACATCAGGACGTAACTTCTCCAGTTCTTCCCTGATAGATGACTGTTAATGTACAACTACACACTAGCTGCCAGTGTCTATTAACACTACTAAAGTTTCGTCTGTACATTGACAGAATTAAAGAATATCAAGGAAAATTTTACATGTTCAATATGTCAAACATGATGCTGAGCAAACTGTTCTATAAGATTCCCCAGTCCTTTCTCTTCTACCCAACAGCTCCCTTTCTCTCTCTCTCTCTCTCTCACATCCAGTTCAACACACCTGGGCCAAAAGGCTCTTGAGACAGCAGGAAGTGTCTGGAGCAGATCCGGAAACCTTCCGGTTACCGTTTCTTATCCTGTCAGCTGAGCCCCTTTCCCTAGGAAATCCCCCACCACTTCAGGTTCATGCTGAGCTATTGTTTTAGAATTAGATTACCAAATTCCTAGCTTTACAAGGATAGGAGGAGGTTTTAGTCTCAACAAAACGGGTACTGACTACAGCCAAAGGCACACTGGGCTGGCAGGTCCTATTTCTGTATCTTGTGAAACTAAAGAAATGTACAACAACCTAATGGTTTTCATGCTAGGGAAAATGCCAATTCACTTCAAATGAAAAGGTAAAGCATAAAGGTAACATACCCACATCCCCCAAACCGCAAACTCCTCCCTCCCTCTCTTTCTCTATATACATTTTAGAACAAGCAAAGCAGAGGTTTACTTACATCAAATCTTAAAACACCAGCTCATCACCAAAAAAAAGTTGATTGTGAATAGAAAATGCTTAAACCAAGCTAAATATCATAGATCTTAAAAGTGAACCAACATATTGTCTGACCAAAAGGAAAAAAAAAAAGCCCTTCAGGCTCAAAGGGGGAGTAGAACCCTTTGGAACAGACTGCTCCTTGTTATGGACATTCTGATCTACTAAGAGTAAAAATAAAACAGGAAGCCAGCAGCTTGGGGAACAAGATTTCCTGTCACCAACAGCAACAGCCCAAGAACCAAGAGAATCAGCTGTTTGCTCATAACTTTGAACCTCCCTTTAATAGTCACTGTGTGGCAGCTGTGCCTATCTTTGGGGTGCAGAGGTGTTTCCTGAATATTTGTCTACTGTCTAAGGAAATAATTTTCATTCCGTTCCTCTGCTAAGTTCCCCTTTGACTCAACAGGTTTTCTAATCCAAATTTTGGACTTTCCCTTCCAGTCTAACCTCTCTTTTACATGATGTAGAGGGTTATCAGGTACTAAGACGCAATCAATTAGTAACTCACTGGTGAAGAGCTTCTAACAAGAAAGGAGGCAGGAGGCTACAAACTGAACCTCACAGGGATCTGTACACCATCCTCTGGATGCTCTTAGACTCCCAAATTTCAAGCTTTCTGGAGGAACCAGAAATTCAATGGTGCAGCCAGAGAATGATTGAAAACAGTCACTGTAGCTCCCTCTATTAGCAATCATTTCAGTATTTGTTCCAGCTTCTCAGAGAACTAAAGAAGCCAGACCCCCTTGAAATTCTGTGTTGAACGTGGCCACTGACAAGACATTCCAGACGTTCTCACTGGACACTTAACAGAAACTGGATTCCAGATGGTCAGGTACATGTAGAACTGGGGGCCAGGCAGGGGGTGCTTCTAATACCTTGGTAGTTTAGCATTTATGCTTTCCCAAGGGCCTTGAGTAAGCAGATACAAATGGAGTCAACTCTATGTCATATGGGTGGGGAACCAAGTTTTCAATAGCAAGATGGTTTCCTCTTACAAAAAAAGCTAGCTGCCATTAGAAAAGTAAATCTGCTACAAAACAAAGCCACTTAGCAGCACCTGGGTGGCTCAGTCGCTTAGCTAGCGTCTGCCTCCAGCTCAGGTCATGATTCCCTCCCGAGTCCCCAAGATCTAGCCCCGCAGCTCCCTGCTCAGCAGAGTGTCTGCTTCTCCCTCTGCCCCTCACCCCACTCATGCTAGCTCTCTCTCTCAAATAAGGAAATAAAATCTTAAAAAAAAAAAAAAAAATAAAGCCATTTAGTATGTTTCAGAAACACCAAAGACAGACAAAACTGCCTGTTATATGGAATTACCTGAGTCACTGTTCATTTTCCTTTTGGATAATCAAAGTTAGTTATATTCAGCATAAGAAGTACAGAATTATGCTTGATCTGAAACACAACAGTAACTTGACCAAGGGGATTAAAAAAAAAAAAAAAAAGCCTACAATCCGGTGAAGATAAACTTAGAAAAAAACTTCTAAGACTCTTGACTCAATTCAGCTTCAAGTTGTGGAGCTGAAACATACTTGGGTTAGTACCCTGACTCTGACACCTTACTGGCTGTACAATCTTGGGCAATTTTCCTAGAGACATTAAGTAATTTAACACATATAAAATGCCCACTACAGGGCTAAGAGAAAAAAGGTAGTTATATATGTAGTTCCATGGGCCCTAGGGAAACCTTCCTATAAAATCAGTATGTTCATTCACAAATATTTTTTAAACACTTTTAACTATGGACATATACTATGTGGTAGAATGCAATAGTCACACAAATTTAAAGATGAAACCCTAAACTTTTATGACATTTAGTGTTTTTCTGTTTTGTTTTGTTTTTCCTCGAGGCTGCTCCCAGCCAGGCTTCTGGATCTCCTGAAGAACATACATTCTCTCCCCACTCTTTCACACTCAGTTCCTCATCTGATCCACAGAACAAAGAAAATGATTAGAGTGACTATTTTCTCAATTCTCCTCAAGACTATACATAACTAGCACCATTCCAGATGCATTGGAGAAAAAGTTAATACATTACATACAATGGATGCCTAATGGCATTAGGGTTTAATTCTCTCATGGAAATCCAGTTGAGAAAGGCTCCTCTATCATCAGTAGTCATTTAGTGGAAAACTTTTAGAGTACAGGGTGTTTAGAAACCACTGAATCAAGGAAGTGACATGGTCAAATTTGCATTTAGACAAATCATTCTAACAGAAGCAAAGATGTTATATTTGGGCAGGAGAAGGCTGGAGGTAAACAGATCAGTTAGGACTCTTCACAGGCTAAGAAAAAGACAATAGAAATGGAGAGGCCAACTACGGCTAGCAAATATGAATGGAGAAGCCAGTTTGCAGGGGTGAGTCTTTCAAGTCCTATTTGCTTTCTCCTGATACTCTGGAACACAGGTATATTCACAAAGTGATAAAACATATGTTTTTTTATTAAAAGTAGCATGAAAAGGGTAAATGCTAGTGCCAGTGACAGAAGAGAAAGTGAAGAAATCTAAGAAAGCAGTGGTTCTCAGCTGGAAAAAGAAATTTTGGATCCACAAAAGAGTGAATGACCTGGGGGCGCCTGGGTGGCTCAGTGGGTTAGGCCTCTGCCTTCGGCTCAGGTCATGATCAGGTCCTGGGACTGAGCCCTGCACTGGGCTCTCTGCTCAGCAGGGAGCCTGCTTCCCCCCCACCCCCGTCTCTCTGCCTGCCTGCCTACTTGTGATCTCTCTCTCTGTCAAATAAATAAATAAAATCTTTAAAAAAAAAAAAAGAGTGAATGACCTGTCTTCATAGTATCAATCAAGTTCTTTTTCAGTTCTATTTTACTTTGATTAGGGAAACTATATGCTGATATTTGCTAATTTGGGGGTCTGAGGTCTTACACCTTGGGAGATGTTACACAGGAAAGGAATTAGAACCATTGAGAAGATAAAAGTTACAGGGAAATAGATTTCAATTTAGTTAGTTCCTTTTAATTAGAGCTGTTCTATATTAGAATAGGTTTTCTTCAGAGGTTATGAGTTCCCAGTACAATCCCCTGGATGACCAGCTATCAAGAACGTTGGGGGAGATATTCCCAGATTGTAAGGTGCTGATGTTGAGAGGTCAGACTGGGTGACTTCTGCAATGCCTTCTAAACCAGAGATAATATAATTCTCACTCTGGGCTTCAGGTGCCTCATCAGCAAAATAAAGGGACTAAGTCAGATGATTTTTAAGAAGTTCTAAAATTCCTAGATTTGCTTCTACCTAAGTTGCCATAACTTCCTCACTGACCAACATCCAATATCCAACCTCCACTACATTTTGAACACAAGGCTAGAGGCAGGTCTAAGAAATGTAGAGAGGGATGGATTATAGCTATGAATCAAACCCTTCTCCAGATCTAGATCCATCTAGTTACTAGGACCTACAGGATACAGAATGGTCCAAAGGATGTTCCAGACAGAGTCCTGAGGTTAAGTTATTTACACCCTGGGAGGTTCCCAGACTGATCTGGGAGTTGGCTACCCAAGTAAGCCCAAAGGAAAAATTGGCTTTGGAATAGTTCCAGACATGCAGCCAGACTCAGCAGCAACCCCATCTTTACTCCTGGCTATTTTCAGCCTAAGGGACTTGAGAATGAGTCTGAGAACAAATAGAAGACTTTAGGCATCCCTCCCTAGCCATGGCCTGGCAGCATATGGACCAGTCTAGACTGTCAGTACCATAGTGGGATTCGAGCTTTGAAGTGGAAACTGGATGAGGTGTTCTCTCAGGTCTCTTCCACAGTAAGGTTCTACAAGTCTGTAAATTAGTAAGTTATCACGAAATATTTATATATCGTATGTGGTCAGTGTAAAGTCAAAAGGAGACTTTGAGATCTGCCCTACATTCTTACAACTCTGATCCCAACACCCTGAGGCTGAAGTGCAGTGAGGTGAGAAAGACTGAGAGGGAGGTAGAAGGTAACGAAGGAAGGCTACATGTGAGACAGGACACATTCATTTGTATCCCACTCTGAATTCCTGTCACCACCAGGACAGAAGACAGATGACTGCTCATTCTGGCAGTAATATTTATTACTAGCCGTTTATTATAAATAAATATATAATACTTCATTAACAGCCAAGATCACTGATAGCACCTGCAAATTTCTAAGGTTGCATCCAAAAGTAAGTATATCTGAGCTATAGCAATAACCATAACAACAGAAACGCTTCTCAAGGCAGTTCCTCTTTGAAACACTCCCCCTCCCCCAAAATGCTGATCAGCAGTAGCAGGGGATGCAAACATGTGGGGATGTTATATGTGTGGCAATTAGGACTTCTGCTTTCACTTCAGCATTTCCCACTGTTCTTTAGTTAACAGCACTTTGGATGGGGGAATATGAGAAGAGCTTTACTTTGTAGACCAGTTTCCTCTTTCAATAGACAAACTTCTTTATGTTAAAGAATATGCATTCCACAGGGGTTCAAAAATTTCAATTGAAAAGTCAATTTTATTTCAAAATGACAGACAACACACAGGCTTAATCTAAATCTGTCTACTAAAATGTTTAAAGAAGTATGAATTTACCGTTGCATACAGCAATCCTCACTACCATGCAGTAACCACAAGGAAAAATGCCTCATTATAGACTTAAGCACCCGCCCACTTCCTGCTGAAATACAGGGTGAGGCTGAACCTACAAATATAACTAGACTCCCTCCAAACACAAGGAATTACAAATCAGTTTAGGTCACTAGAGCAATGTCTAAAAGAGATAGCAAGACAGGAATGGAGCTCCTATAGTGGACAGAGAACCAAAAAAAGTTACTTGTGATCTAAAACCAGGAGAAATTTCCAATTTCCTAAAGTAATGACAATGGCTATGAACCTACATTCAATAAATCTAAGGCTCCTTCTTGTCTTGATTTGGTCTGGGGAAAGTGGCCCAGGAAACACGACTTCTGAATTCCAGTATTTTACTCCTTGAGCACACTGTACATCTATCAAGAACCATTCACACCTGGTAATTCCATAACTTTCTATTACCTTTTGGGGGCAATACCACCTTTTGTTCTTACCTTTATTACTGTTTAGGCTCTAATCATAGCTCTGCTCTTAAGCCTAAAACTGGGGGGATCACTTTTTTTTTTTCCTAGTATCAACTATTCCATAGAAGACTGCCTCTTAAATGGCCAAAATGAGGCTTTTTTTTTTTTTTTCAGTGTGATCGTTTGGTTGTCCAAAAGAAAATACATTTATTTTTTAAAAGATTTTATTTACTTATTAGACAGAGAGAGAGATTACAAGTAGGCAGAGAGGCAGGCAAAGAGAGAGGGGAAAGTAGGCTCCCCGCTGAGCAGAGAGCCCAGTGCAGGGCTTAATCCCAGAACCCTGAGACCATGACCCGAGCCAAAGGCAAAGGCCCAACCCCCTGAGCCACCCAGACGCCCCAGAAAATACACTTAAACAGTAGAGGAGGAAACCTGGATTCTAGTTCTTAATCTAATGATGACTGACTGGCAAATGGGGGGAAAATTTCAATTCATTCTTCTAGCTCAGCTTTGGGCTACACTAAAGAAATGCTCAAAAGATGTGTATTAAACTGAAATTTTGTTTGCAAAGTATTCTGGTCTCCAAAGAAAAGATTTACTCACATAAAATATTTCTTACATCTCTATCCCCACCTAGGTTCCCTGTTAACCTATCCACTTACAATATATAGGATCAACAATGTTATCACTGATGACTTTCAGTTATAAACACAAAGTTCATTTCACATTTCCAATCTAATGCCAATTTCTAGCAATACTCAATTCATCAAATTGCAATGGTCTGAAATACTCCAAACTATTCATCAAAATGGGCTTACTTTTACTGATTGAATACATATAAATTTTGAATGATTTTACTCAGAAATGGAGAAATCTTACCCCTGGTATTTGTGGGTACTCAAGTACCAGATTTCTTTCAGCTACAGCCATTAATTCAGCATTAAATTCACACAGGAGTTTAACTAACTAGAATTCAAATAAAAAATTGCAAAGAAAAAAAATTGCACATAAGTTTAACATGAAAAACAACTAAGCTGCTCTGAAAAACAAACACCCAACACACAAAACAAAACAAAGTATCAGGGTGCCTGGGTGGCTCAGTCCATTGGGCATCTGCCTTTGGCTCCGGTCATGATCCCAGGATCCTGGTATCGAGTCCCACATTGGGCTCCTTGCTCAGTGGGGACGCTGTTCTCCCTCTATCTCTGCTGCTCCCCCAGTTTGTGCTAGACCGTTCTCTCTCAAATAAATAAAATCTTTTAAAAAAAAAGTATCAAACCTCTACAATTCATTTAAAGCCAAGATTAGAAATATGCCAATAACTCACACAAGCCCCACTAAAGAATCCTACATTTCTAAGAGCTTCCTTTTTTATCTCCAATGACAGAATGATCTCAAGGGTGCCTGGATGACTCAGTAGGTTAGGTGTCTGCCTTTGGCTTGGGTCATGGTCCCAGGGTCCTGGGATTGAGCCCCATGTCAGGCTCCCTGCTTGGTGGAAAGCCTGCTTCTCCTTCTGCCTGCTGGTGCACACTCTCTTTCCCACAAATAAATAAAATCTTAAAAGAGAGAGAGAGAGATCAATCTCCAGTTAGTGGTCCCTAAAAATCTGAGGTAAGAGGATAGATACAAAATGCATTTCTCTTGGGACACCTGGGTGGTTCAGTCAGTTAAGCGACCAACTCTTGATTCCACTCAGGTCATGATCTCGGGGTTGTGAGATAGAACCCCGCATGGGGCTCAGCATGGAGTCTGCTTGAGATTTTCTCTCTCTCTCTCCCCTGCCCCTCCCCTTGCTTGTACAAATGGTCTTTCTCTCTCTCTCTAAAATAAATAAATAGGGCGCCTGGGTGGCTTAGTCATGAAGTGTCTGCCTTCGGCTCAGGGCATGATCCCAGGGTTCTGAGATCATGCCCTTCCTAGGGCTCCCTGCTCAGCAGGAAACAGGCTTCTCCCTCTCCCACTCCTCCTGCTTGTACTCTCTCTCTCACTGTGTCTCTCTCTGTCAAATAAATAAATAAAATCTTTTTTTTTAAGATTTTAAACTTTAGACTTCTGACCAAGTCAGCCAGGCACCCCTAACTCTTCATTGTAATCTCTATGGTGCCTCACTTCATATTTCAAGCTTCTCTCTGGGGTAACGGCTCCCTCTCTGGGATGGAAACGCCGAAAAAGAAACTGACTTTACATAACTGAGAAAGGCCAGGGGAAAAAAGGTTGCAGAGCAACAACAAAAAAGGGGATTCAGCAAAATGTTTTGCTGACAGCTCAGAGCAACATACAAACACACCGTGTGGTCATGGAGCAGGCAGAAGCAGCAGACCCAGATGGGACTGTTAATACACCAGCCTAAGTAAGAGAGAGATCTAGAAATCACAACCGCATCTGAGTACCAGGAGTGGAATTACGGAGCAAACTGCCATGCAATTCCATAACAACTGTTCTACTCTGCCAGCTGTAACAAGAATTCATTCCTGAAGAAGTGTCACACACTCACCCGTCACTAATGGCCAAGCCACCAGCAACTAAGATTTAGCAGCAAAGGGCAACTGTATATCTACTTCCTCTCACAAGGTCTGTTCACTCAAAAGATGGCATTTATAGGGAAAAGTCCTTGAGCAAAAGGAAAGTAAGTACCCATTCTTTTCTTTCTACCCTCAGTTTACTAGGCAGTCACCCAAACCCTCAAAACCTAATCAGCAGTAATGTAGAACAGCAAGAGTATGGACAGCACGACACAGAGGAACAGGTTTCAACTCACTATTCCAAATTTTAGCTTTGGGACCTTGGCAAGCAGTGAAATCTGTTTCCTAGTCTGTTATAGCATAATGATTCCTAGTTTGTAAGGTTGTTGTGAAGAAACATGAAATAATGCATATATAAAATGCTTAACACAGTGCACACCACAAAATAATAATAATAATAGTCATGGAGATGGGCATCTGGCTGCCTCAGTCGGTAGAGCATGTGACTCTTTATCTTGGGGCTGTGAGTTCAAACCCCATATTGGACATACAGCTTACTTTAAAAAAAAAAAAAAAAGCTGTAGTGATTGTTGTAGTAATAGTAACAGTAGTATAGTACTAGTTCTACATGTATTTAGCATTTAACCATGTGCAAGGCACTGTTCCAAATGTTTTATATGTGGTTCTCTCAACCATTAAACAAAACTATTAATAAATTTCAGGTTGTATTAATAGTTAATTATAGTACCCTTATCAATCAATGAATATTTATCAAGTAGACACTAAAAGACACAAAGAAGTATAAATCTGTCCCTTGACTCTATGAGTTTATAATTTAATTGAGAAGACAGATAAAACCACAGTTAAGTAACAATATAGCAAATAAACAGAAGTTCAGTTATCAAATGAATGATGTATTCAATGATGGCAACAGAAAGGATGAAAAGATCACTGTGAACTGAAGGGACTGTATGGACTTCCGGGAATAAAGATCTGGGCAGGATTTGGATATAACAAAGAGCAAAACCATTATCATGATGAATCCTGAGTAATGTACAGAACTGTTGAATTGCTATGCTATACACCTGAGACTAATATAACACTGTATGTTAACCATACTGGAATTAAAATTTAAAACTTAATTTAAAAAATAGATCTGGGGGGGCGCCTGGGTGGCTCAGTGGGTTAAAGCCTCTGCCTTCAGCTCGGGTCATGATCCCAGGGTCCTGGGATGGAGCCCCGCATCAGACTCTCTGCTCAGCAGGGAGCCTACTTCCTCCTCTCTCTCTGCCTGCCTCTCTGACTACTTGTGATCTCTGTCCGTCAAATAAATTAAAAAAATAAATAAAATCTTAAAAAAATAAAATCTTAAAAAAAATACATCTCAAACATTTAAAAAGTAGTAATAAAGAGGGAAGGTTTTCTAGCGGGGCGGGGGGGGTAATATAAGCAGAAGTCTTGAACTCTACCACTAAGAATTTATGGAAAGGTCACAATTCTAATGGGCTTGTTTTACCACACTTCTTCAAATCTAAGATGCCACTTTGATTGTGACATGTATGAGATGTGTTATGATTCAAAAGATGTTAAAATGTGGAGAAAACACACATCTCAGAATCAATGAAATATACTTTTTCTATATTATGAGAGGGTAGACAAGATGACTTATAAAAGGTCTCTCCAACCCTAAAATGCCATGGATGATTCTTGAACTTGGACTTTTAAGAGAATATTCAAATTTCACCAAACCATCAATACCACAGGAAGAACAAAGATAATAAAAATGAGTGTGGAACCTTACTCCACTAATTATTTGGAAGGCTACAATATTTATGTCCTAATTAGTATGTTCTAATTTTCCTTTATATACTTGAATATAGTTGTAATTGCTGTTTTAATATCCTTGTTTTGCTAATTCCATCATCTCTGTCATTTCTGTTTCTACTGACTGATTTTTCTCCTAGTTATGGACCACATTTCCTGGTAAATATGGTAACTTCTGATTGGATATTAGACATGATTTTACAATGCTGAATATCTAGTATTGTTGTCTTGGTTTCAAATGTATTGGACTTTATTCTGGTAGGCAGTTAAGTTACTTTTGGTTCAGTTTGGTACGTGTGAGGCTTGTTTTTCAGCTTTGTTAGGGTGGCTCTAGAGTAGCCTATACTCTACGGATATTTTAGCTCCAGGGCAAAGATGTGGCCCCCTGTGATCAATACTGGACACTCCCACTGAGCACACCATGGGCTTTCCACTCTGGCTGGTAGGAACTCAAACACCTCCCTAGTTAGCTCGCGTCTTCCTGGTCACTCTTTCCTCCCCAATCTCCCTCAGGGTGACCCCAGTCATGTGTGGGGTCAGCAACGATTCAAGGAGACTCTGACGAGATTTCTAGGCAGTTTGTCTTTATCGCTTCCCCCTTTCCAGAACTCATCCTCACAGCTTTCAGTTGCTTCAGCTTTCCTTCAACTATAATATGTCTCTTCAGTTCAGCAAAGACTAGTGTGCTCTGCTAGGAATCGCCCTCCCTGCTCCATGATTAGAAGAGACATCTAGAGAGAAAGCCAAGGTAATCACAGGGCTCCCCTATTTTCCTTCTCACAGGGATCACAGCCCTGTGCTTCCTGTTTAGGTCAGGGTTGATTTCCATTGTACTTTTGCAAGGCCCTCAATAGTAAAGAAGTATTATATAATTCTTAAAGTCAGGTTAATTTCAATTTATCTTCAAGTATGTACTATGGAGTACTTTTAGGAACAGGAAAAAGCAGGTGTCCTGAAATCAAACAAAATCAAAGAAAGCACTGCCAACAGGTAGCACACCATCACTATAAGCATATAACATATCTGGATAACATTTAATTAATTTTTTGAATGATCAGAATTGAGAGCAATGACAAAGTTCTTTTCTTAAAGCTCCTACTCATATAGGTACCTACCACCTTCAAAAATCAATATAGCTTGGTGAACCCAGAGGCATGATCTGCCAAGAAATTCAAGGATTTCCTAAGCCACTAGTTACATGATTTCGCACTGGTTAATTTCTCCGAACCTCATCTGTACAATGGGAAAAATAAAACCTACCTCATACAATGGTCCTAAAGAGAAAAATAAGATAACAGATTTGAGCCTTCTAAAGGGATATCTAACACCCAGTAGGTACTCAGTAACTGACAGCTCTCATTACTATTAATTCAAAGAAATGCAGAGTTTGTTTAGACTTACCTCCCAGCAGTAATGAAATAATTTAAGGACAGCAGGTCAGATTAAACAGCACTGAACACTACACAAAGGGCTCTCCTAATTGGTCCTCTTTTCTTTGGTCTCAATGGAGGCCAAGTAGTGGGTGGATCTCTTACCTTCTCAGACATGCTTTCTGGGAGTGTGGAAACAAATGCTGGGAAAGAAATGGATGGCCTGTGCTTATATTATGCCAATTTTAAAGATTAAGATAAAGGATATCAGTCTTCCAAATCATAGTCAAGAATCAATTCAGTATTTTCACTTTATGTACTCTGAAAGAAAAACAGTCTCAAAGGGATTATTACCTGGATTGTGGCATTTCTTTTTAAAAAATTCTTTCATCTTAAAGGCCCAAAGCAAATGTCACCACTTCTAAGAAGCCTTCCTTCACTCTTCCAGTCTGAAGTCATTTTTCCCTTTCCAAAAGCGCCAAAGAGGGATGTGGAACCTTTTTCATGGCAGTCACTACATTCTATTTTGTAGTACAGATTTTTGGAGTGTACAATTCTTTGAGTATGGGAACAGAAAAACAAAATATCTTTAAACTTAACAGAAGTAGGTAGTAACAGCAGCAGCTAAGGGTGGGATTCTTCAAATATCTCTGTATTATTATAATGTCTGTTCAATAAATGTTTGCTGAATTTCTAAAACATGCCAGGTATTTATTCATATTTTCTTATATATCTCTAATCCTCAAAATAGTACTGTAAGGTAAGTATTAGTGTTCTGATTTTACAGGTGAGAGAACTAAAACTAAGAGCAGTCCTGTAACTTCATCAAAGTCACGCAGTCAGCTTTTAAAACTCAGGTCCAACCCTGTCAAAAGTTTATGCCTCTGCCATGACATCACACTGACTCTTCACAAAACACCCAAACCAAGAAGTTAGACAAACATGCTCATATTTCTCATTTTCACACACAAGTGCCACCAAACCCAGACTACTTTCTTTTCCCTTGAAAAAAAGACTGCATGCTAACACAAGAAAGCCTTCCTGACATATTTACCCTCCAACTGAAATGGTGTTAATGAGGATAACACACTGCTTTCTCCCTCTCTACACCCAATTTTAGCCAGCTGCTCAGGGGCTTCACATCTTTCACTTTAAACAACATAAACACTGGCTCATTTAAAGTGCCAGCCTCAGATAACATGCTTAGATGCTACTGCTTTTTGAACAAACTCCTGTTTTCAAACAACCAGGCATTTGGGGTTCCGGCACTTCTGACGAGTTACTTTTATCTACAGGGTCCCTGAAAATCACTTTAAGTTTCATTCTCTGTGCACTGTTTGGCTCACCAAATCTTGTCATCAGGGACTTTTTTTTTTTTTTTTAAAGCACCTAATCTTTTATCTTCTTTTACAATGAACCAAAACACATTCCTATGGGTAATTCCTAAACTGTGTATGTCTATTTTAAAATAATATTCTTCTGACTTTTTCCAAAAAAGCATAGTTGTTTTCCCTTTTTAGCCCAAGTAAAGATGATTATATCAGAAGTGTGTTTTCCCCCATCTCTTTCTGCATATGGGGAATACTGAAAAGATAAGTCTTTTTTAATTATTAAATGTAAATAGCTCATTAAATATAATCCAATTACTTTAATTGTAAAAAGGAAGTAATTACAATATGTACATGTATTCTTGCCTAGATTTAATATCTTAAATTAATCTTTTCAGCATTAATATTTTAAATTAACCTCTGACATTAGAAAAATGCAAGAAACTGAGGTCTCTTTTTAAAAATATACCAAAGCTGTACCTTATGGATCTTTGTTATGATTTCACCTACAAAAAATTTTAGTGAGAACAGCCCCACTCCCACAGAATGGGGTAATTAAATACCACCTGCCCTAACTGAACTCGTATTTCTTGTCCGCCATATATCATGTTAAAGGGTCTGTTTCTAGTGCCTTCTGGGACAAAAAGCCAAGAGATGAATTCTGTGGCATTCGTATCCTCACAGAAGCTTTACTTAGAAAGACAATTCCAAGCCAAAATTTGTCAGAAGAACGTCTTTAGGTATGTAGCCTAAGTTTTCTGTTACCTAATTTATATTCTGTTACTACCATCTTAGCTCCCTAAGACCACCCCAAGCATTCTCCTTGCTCTCTGGTCTCTAGCCCTTCAAGTTTGCTGTTATATTTTCCCTCAGCAGCCATCTGGTTCTTTGGTTTTTACTCTTTTTTGGTAACCAAGGGCAAATAAATTGCAAAGCTAAATCTCTATGAAGTGCTTTGAAAATGGGCTCTGCCATGGTCTGTGCACTGAAAAACTTCTATTAAAATGGAGGGAAAAGGCTTACACAGATGAGGAATTAAGAAGATTGTACTTTTTCTACCTCTTACCAAAATCTATCACTGAGTGTTGTTTTTTAGAGAGAGAGAGAGAGAGCGCGCGTGCTCACACATATGGGTGGCAGAGGCAGAGGAAGAGGGAGAGAGAATCCCAAGCAGGCTCCATGCCCAGCACTGAACCCAACACGGGGCTCGATCTCAAGACCCTGAGATCATGACTTGAGCTGTAATCAGAGTCGGTTACCTAACTGACTGAGTCACTCATGTGACCCTAAATATATATTCTTATTGTAAAATAACACTTACTGAGGAGTGCCTGGGTGGCTCAGTCAGTTAGGCAATTGACTCCTGACTGCAGCTCAGGTCATGATCTCAGGATCGTGAGATCGAGCCCCGTGTTGGGCTCAGTGCTGGGCATGGAGCCTGCTTGGGGTTCTCTCTCCCTCTTCCTCTGCCATCCCAGGTGCATGCTCTCTCTCTCTCAAAATAAAATAAAAAGATCTGAATATATATTTAGAAAAAATAAAATTTAGATTAACACAGAACTTTTTCTAAACTTTAGACACAGGAAGAATTATATAAATATTTATGTTGTACAGGTTAACAACCAGGGCCATGTTTGTACAACACTTTCCCTCCAAAGAAAAAGTTCTACTTAAAGTACTAAGGAGCAGGGTGCCTGCTTGGCTCAGTCAGTTGAGCATTAGACTCTCGACCTCAGGGTTGTGTTCAAGCCCCATGTTGGATGTGGGCTTAAAAATAAAATCTTAAAAGAAAAAATAAAGTACTAGGAAGCATTGTATGTTTTCAGCAACTCTCAAGGATTTCACTGAAACAGATTTTGCTGTTCAGACCCTGTATTAATGAACCAAAGATGCCACTCTGCCACACTGACACCACTTCCCAAAATAAATTAATGAAATGGAGGAGGGTGACTATGACTAACTCCTTCAGTCATTCAGACTGTACCCACGCTGAAGCAGTTCCTGGCTACATAGGGCTGACTTCTGGTGTCATCCAGGCTAACTATGGAAAGCTATTTTATGGTCTGAAAGGATAGTGACATGGGTCCCTCTTGGTACCTTCATCTCCAAACACTGTAATGGATTCTGAACAGTTACCAAAGGTTAGCAGAAGGAATGGAGCTGATAACTGATGATGATCACAGTCCTCCAGGACAGTACCATTCAAAGACAAGTAATTTCACAGGTAAAAGGTGTACCAGCACCTAAAACTTAGCTCCTTTCAGAATTTAAATGATTAAAGTTTCATCTTGATAACACTGGTATTTTTGTACAAAATGTATCTTATTAGGCCAGCACCTGAAAGTTAAAAAGGTGTCTTTAAATGCCTGCTGACCTAAAATTGCCATGTTCCATGCTTTAAAGGGATTGATTTTCTGGAGAAGGACAGTAAGATGCCAAATTCTGTTCAATGGAGATCAGAACACTATTTGGTGAATCTATTCTGCACCTGTGGAAGCAAAAGAATAAGACTGGCTCACGCACCCCAGAGGGAGGATGGTATTTATCTGGGCTCTCCCTATGACCTCTTTGGCAGCAAATGTAAGAAAGTCCTTTTTTGAGGCTAAGGGGCGGGCCCAGGACTTTCAACTACCCATTCAAGCAAGGTTACGATTCCCCTCCTCCATAATTAAGTTCTCTTTCCTACTCTCCATGCATGCATGAATTGCAGTGACATTGACATGGGGGCCTGACATTAGTCTTTGAAGGTCATTTAAATCCTCCTACTTCCAAGCTGTCTTAAAAGGAATGCGTCATCTATTCCACAATGCCTGAGTGTGGGGTTTGACTAGATGGTACCCAAAGCGAACTCATCTAAAGCGTGAAAAGAAAGAGGACTCCAAATTCAGGTATCATAAAAAGAACAAATCAAAGAAATAAAACACAATAAAACTCAGTTGCTCAAGAGACAACAGTAAGAGAAACACTAAACATTTAACACTGGATGAATGAAAACACTTCTACTGATAATTCCTTTTATTTAGGAAAGTAGAAAAGGTCATTCACAATATGGTCCCTTTATATGGCTCTAGTCCCATCTCCTATCACATCTTCATATATACATACCCTTCCCTGAAGTCCCATAGACCCTCGCATGGCTCCCCACTGCATCATGTTTTCTCCCTTGCCTCCCTTCTTCTGCTCAAGTGTGACCACCCACCCGCCCCCAACAACGTCTAAGGTCTTCCAAGACTGAATTCAAATGAAGTGTCTCTTGACATGCCTTGCACCAAAGGAGTTGATGTCCCTCCTTACAGACTCTTTAAACTTCCATAACACCCAGTGCATGCCTTCCCCACCACACTGAATTAAATGACTGATTTTCTTACTTGCTCTCCCACTAGATTGTGAATTCTTTAAGGCTGGTGATCAATCACCTCTAATCTTACTGCCCACCACCACGCTAGGCACAGAGAGAATGCTCAGTAACTATTAATCGAACGAATGAAGTTAGCAGCTCTTGTGCTCTGGCCCTCACGAAGGTGAGGACAGAGAAGGTATCTGACCCTCCAGTCTTATAGTATTGCTTTCTGAGGGAAGAGAACTCAATCTGAGTAGCCCAAGCTCAACCTCTGTTTTAGAATTAAGATTCCTGGTAGCTCACCAGATCACAAGACAGGATCTACACATACTCTTGTAGGAAATGGCCAGGGTAGGTCTAATCTGGTACAAAGCAGAGTGAGACATTAAAAACCAGGGTATCTGGGGGGCTCAGTCAGTTGAGCGTCTGGCCTTTGGCTCAGGTCATGACTCTAGAGTCCTGGATGGAGACCTGAGTCACTGGGCTCCCTGCTCAGTGGGGAGTCTGCCTCTCCCTCTCTCTGCTCCTCGCCCACATATGCATGCTCTCTTTCTCTCTCTCAAATAAATAAATACAATTTTAAAAAATTTTAAAAAGAAACAAAATTTTTTAAATTAAAAACAGACAAGAAAACCAAGGTCACCCCAACCAACACGAGTTACCTGCCACCTCCCTTTTATTCATGTACCTCAAAGCTTTTACCTTCCAATGTAAAGAGAGAAAAATGGGTGTCTGGTTGGCTCAGTGGGTTAGGCATCTGCCTTCGGCTCAGGTCATGATCACAGGATTCTGGGATCGAGCCCCACATAGGTCTCCCTGCTCAGCAGGGAGGTTGCTTCTCCCATACCTCTGCCTGCAGCTCCCCCCCGCTTGCGTGCTTTCTCTCTCTGTCAAATAAATAAATAAAAATCTTAAAAAAATATTATCATGATAAGAATTATCAGCCAAAGAAGACACACTTCTAAAAAGGCTAAGGTCAGTCAGAATAGGTTAAATCTGGAAAATCAGCACATATCCAGGCTTGAAAGAAATCCAGGCTGTCACTAAAATCTGCAGCCTCTGAAACCTCTGAAACTTTCCTTCCCCCACCAAATCAGCCTCTTGCTCCTCCCAATACTTTGTCCCCACCAACTTACCCATCCACCAGCCTCTCTGCCTTTCTTTCTTTCCCTTCCTTCCCACCTTTATAAATACAGATAGAGCTGGTGAAAATCTGGCAAACAAATGACAACTATTTTTTTAAGCATTTATTTTATTTTTTCAGGGGTTCTTTTTTTTTAAAGATTTTTATTTATTGGGCGCCTGGGTGGCTCAGTGGGTTAAGCCGCTGCCTTCGGCTCAGGTCATGATCTCAGGGTCCTGGGATCGAGTCCCACATCGGGCTCTCTGCTCAGCAGGGAGCCTGCTTCCCTCTCTCTCTCTCTCTCTCTCTCTCTCTGCCTGCCTCTCTACTTGTGATCTCTCTCTGTCAAATAAATAAATAAAATCTTTAAAAAAAAAAAAAAGATTTTTATTTATTTATTTGACAGAGAGAGAGACAGCAAGAGAGGGAACACAAGCAGGGGAAGTGGGAGGGGGAGAAGCAGGCTTTCCACTGAGCAGGGAGCCTAATGTGGGGCTCGATCCCAGGACCATGGGATCATGATCTGAACCAAAGGCAGACATTTAATGACTGAGCCACCTGGCGCCCCAACAAATGACAACTTCTAGCTACATGTTAGACTTATATAAAGTGATATCCACTTATTTTTTCCTTCGTTCCCTTCCTTTGCTCCCTCCCTTCCTTCCATGAACCTTATATATCAGGTACTGTGCCACACACTGGGGATAAATTCAACAAAGCCCTTGCCCTCATGAAGCTTGAAAGCTACTGAAGGGGACAAAAATATTCTGTGGTGTCACTATGAACATTAAGTTCGGGTTGCCTAGGTGGCTCAGTTGTTAGGCATCTGTCTTCAGCTAGGGTCATGGTACCAGGGTCCTGGGATCAAGCCCCACATCAGGCTCCCTGCTCGGTGAGGAGCCAGCTTCTTCCTCTCCTACTCCCCCTGCCTGTGTTCCCTTTCTTGCTGTCTCTGTCAAATAAGTAAATCTTTAAAAAAGAAAAACAAAAAAACATTAAGTTCAAGGTTTTAATGGAGGCATCCAGCTCAGACTGGATGAGGCTGACAGCAGAGAATGTCATTAAGAAAGGGTATCTTTGGGGTGCCTGGGTGGCTCAGTGGGTTAGGTCTCTGCCTTCGGCTCATGTCATGATCTCAGGGTCCTGGGATCGAGCCCCGCATCAGGCTCTCTGCTCAGCAGGGAGCCTGCTTCCCCGCTCTCTGCCTGCCTCTTTGCCTACTTGTGAGTTCTATCAAATAAATAAATAAAATCTTCAAAAAATATTAAAAAAAAAAAGAAAAGGTACTTTTATTTAAAAACAAAACAAAGTGAGGGGGGGCTATCTTAAAGGACAAAAAATTTAGGTAAGAGAAGAAGTTGTGGATAGAGGAAGCAGTGTGCGCAGAGGCAAACAATGTTCCAAGAACAGCAAATAGTTTGGTGTGGCTGAAGTAAAAGAAGTCATGAGTGATGAAGCTAATAAGGCAGATGGAAGCCGAGGCACAGAGAGCTTTGCCTGCTATACTACAGCACTTGGGGTGTGCTGAAGGCTACTGGGAACTATTTAAGATTGAGGCCAGAGAGTGACATGATCGGACTTGCATTTAGAAAGCTCTCTCTGGCAGCAGTGTGGAGAACATACTACATGAAGGGGTGAAAGACTGAGGCAGTAATCCAAGTAGAAGCACTTCTAATTGATCGACAGAATCTACATAATGGGAGAGTTGCAACATAAAATGACAGAAAGTGCTCTCTACAAAGTTTGAAACCAGGCTGTCACTGATAAGCTTTCCCTCTTGAACAATTAAATTACTTAATCTCTCTGGGCCTCCGTTTTTACATTCTGAAAAATTTGTTTGTGGAAGAATTACTAGTGGGCACACCAGACTAGGTCCAATATCAACAACCTTACCTTAATGCTTTAAAATTTGTAGATACAAAATTTTTTTTTTAAAATACATGTAAGGTGGGGCGCCTGGGTGGCTCAGTGAGTTAAGCCGCTGCCTTCGGCTCAGGTCATGATCTCAGGGTCCTGGGATCGAGCCCCGCATCGGGCTCTCTGCTCAGCAGGGAGCCTGCTTCCTCCTCTCTCTCTGCCTGCCTCTCTGCCTGCTTGTGATCTCTCTCTCTCAAATAAATAAATAAAATCTTAAAAAAATATATATATATAAATAAATAAATAAAATACATGTAAGGTATAAAGAATTATGATGGGGGGCTTGGTTGGCTCAGTCTCAAGAGTATGTTGTGACTTGATTTCAGGGTCTCTGAGTTCAAGCCCCACAATGGGTACAGAGATTACTTAAATAAACAAACTTTTAAAAAAATCATGATATAGCAAATATCAGTGTCCTTATCACCTAAGAATATCACCATTAGCTTTAAAGTCCCCTGCATGACTCTCCCCAAACCCATCTCCTTCCCTTTCACTCTGATAACACTATTAAGAAATATGTTTAACATTCCCTCATTTTTCTTTATAGTTATATCGTATCTCCATCTCTAAACATAGTTTGGTTTCCCATGTTTCTAAACTTTACATGAACCTAACATACATTCTTCTACAATCTTTCACTCTACCATTTGCTGAAATTCATTCATGCTGCTATACCTGCAATTTAGTCATTTCCACTGTTATATGGTATTCCATTGTACGGCTATACTATGATTTATTTTTCCAATCTAAAGATGATAGATACTGTGATTTCTCCCAGTTTGGAATTTTTGCTATCACCAACAGTGTTCCTAAGGACGTTTCTGTACATGTCTCCCAATACATATAAGAATTTGTTTTATGATTTTTTTTGATTTTATGATTTTTTTTTAAAGATTTTATTTATTTATTTGACAGACAGAGATCACAAGCAGGCAGAGAGGCAGACAGAGAGAGTGGAGGAAGCAGGCTTCCTGCGAGCAAAGAGCCCGATGTGGGACTTGATCCCAGGACCCTGAGGTCATGACCTGAGCCGAAGGCAGAGGCTTTAACCCACTGAGCCACCCAGGCATCCCAGATTTTATGATTTTTTTTAATGATTTTATTTATTTATTTGAGAGAGAGAGAGAGAGAGACAGTGAGAGTGAACACAAGCAGGGGGAGTGGATGAGGGAACCCAACATGGGGCTTGATCCCAGAACTCTGGGATCATGACCTGAGCTGAAGGCAGATACCTAACTGACTGAGCCACCCAGGTGCCCTAAGAGGTTGTTTTTTTTTTTTTAATAATTTTTAAAAAAATTTTTTATAAACATATAATGTATTATTAGCCCCAGGCGTACAGGTCTGTGATTGTGGAAGAGTTCTTGAGGGTGGATAGATACCTAGGAGTGGAATTGCTGGGTCATGGGGTATTTAAGTCTTGAGTTCTGAGATAATGCCAAACTGTTTTCCAAAGTGGTTTACACTTCTGCTTGCCAGCTTCTGGCTGCTTCATATCCTTACCAACATCTTTTGTCAGACTTTAGTTTCTGCCAATTCGATGGACATAAAAGAGTGTATCATTGTAGTTTTAATTTGCATTTCCCTGATGACTGCTAATGAAGCTGAGCACTCCTGACCCTTTTGGTTGGAAAGAGCTACTTTTTATTTTTCCAAAACACCAAGATCAAATACCTTCTCTGAAAGCCTAGAACGGCTGCAGGTCATTCAAAATGCTCTCTCCCAGTAATTAACCAGATAAAGATTGGTCTTCTTCAGCACTAAGGTAAAACTGTATAACCAAATCTCAGCCTTACTGACACCTGACAAAGAGAAAAATCTGAAATTTTTCACCTGAAAATTGAAGGTGAGTTAGGGATTTTAGAAGGACTGAGACTAATGGGGCGCCTGGGTGGCTTAGCTGGTTAAATGGCAGCCTTCAGCTTAGTTCATGGTCCCAGGGTCCTGGGATTGAGTCCCATATTGGGCTCCCTGCTCAGTAAGGAGCTGCTTCTCCCTCTCCCTCTACACCTTCCCCTGCTCATGCTCTCTCTTTCTCTCAGATAAATAAAATCTTAAAAAAAGAAAAAAAAAGGGAGGGGGGCGCCTGGGTGGCTCAGTTGGTTAAGCGACTGCCTTCAGCTCAGGTGATGATCCTGGAGTCTCGGGATCAAGTCCCACATTGGGCTCCCTGAGCAGGGAGTCTGCTTCTCCCTCTGACCCTCCCCCTTCTCATGCTCTCCCTCTCTCTCAAATAAATAAATAAAATCTAAAAAAAAGAAGAAGAAAGGCTGAGAGAAAAATTGAGAGGGAATGATCAGGGCAAATATGTGATATTTAAAACGCTTCAGTATCTGGCATTGACATACTTTAGCCTCCTTATGGCCACAGCTTTCCAGCGCACTTACACTTCAGCCACTACTCACCACAGAGGCCCTCCTATACTCTCACGTCTCTGTGATCATTCAAGACACTTCCTGCTTCCTGGAATACCCACCTTTTATCTGTTTTCATTTCCGCCCCCCTCTGCTTCTTGAAATGTTATTAATCCTTCTCTATCCAGTTCAAATGAATTGCTTCCACAAAGCCATTGTGACCCTATTCCCTAGAAAGAATTCAAGCCCTAGTCTGCTTTGATAGCATACTTTTATTCTATTACAGCATCCATCCCACATTACAGTTGTAACAGGGTTAGACTGTGAGCTCTTTGAGGGAAGGTACCATCTTTCAAATCCTAAGGTGCTGAGCAGCACTTCTGTCACCCATCAATCCCTCATAAAATACTAGATAAGTGGAAAGAAAGATGAGCAGAATCTGAGGAGGAAATGAGTCTCTAAACAATGGAAAGGTCCTTTCTGATTCTTGCTGACTATGAAGAGGAAATGAGAGAAAAGGCAAGAGAGAAGAAAGGGAGTGGGAGCTAATGAAGAATAAATTGTGACAACTAGGTCCCCTTAATACATTAAGATCCATGTCAGAAAAGCCAAGAAATGAAAATGTAAACCATGCAATTACTTTCTTAAAGGCGTTTCCAACAGCATGGAAAAGTAGAATTTATAACTGATTCTAAAACCTTAGGCTAGAAACAAACTCTTAGCACACTGAGGGTTGCTGGAGGAGAGAGAGGGTGACTTAAATGGGTGATGGGTTAAGGAGGGTACTTGTAGTGATGAGCACTAGGTGTTGTATGTAAGTGATGAAATCACTAAATTCTAGATCTGAAACTATTATTATACTGTATGCAAACTAACTGGAATGTAAATAAAAACTTGAAAAAAGGGAAAAATAAATAAAACCTTAGACTGTACCTTGAAATTCATCTGGGCATGGTGTTTTCTGGAAGAGAATTACAACTTCAATTTATTTAATAGTTAAAGATTTTCAAGTTTTCCTTGAGGCATCTTGGTAAGTTATCTTTTGCTAGAAGTTTGTCCATTTTATCTAAATTTCAAAATAAACCAAGAAAGTATTCATAGTATTCTTTAAACCGAGTGGCAAAAATTACTGTTATTAGGATAAAATGGCTAGAAAAATGGAATAATGGCAGGGGTAAGGATCCAAGACATAAAGATCCAAAGAGTCCACAATACTGCAACATTTTCATGTATCTCTGTGTTCCCAGAATATAGGCTTCTTTGCGACATGGGATTATGTCACGGTCATGCTGATCATTACCCCTTCATTTATAATGTATTCTCAAAAGTATTTGTTGATTTCCTATATCAAAAAATACAAAACTGGGGCACCTGGGTGGTTCAGTGGGTTAAGCCTCTGCCTTGGCTCAGGTCATGGTCTCAGGTTCCTGGGATGGAGCCCCACATCGGGCTCCCTGCTTGGCAGGGAACCTGCTTCCCCCCCTCTCTCTGCCTGCCTCTCTGCCTACTTGTGATCTCTCTCTCTGTCAAATAAATAAAAAATCTTTTAAAAATATTTAAAAAATACAAAACTGATAATTCAAGTCAGTATTATTTTAATAAGTTGATTTTGATTAACGCATGGTCGACCAGAGTGACACTTGCAGTTGTCTTTAAAATAAAGGTTCTTTTAAATTAAGTAAAAATTGGGGCACCTGGGTGGCTCAGTTGGTTAAGCAGCTGCCTTTGGCTCAGGTCATGATCTCAGGGTCCTGGGATTGAGCCCCACATCGGGCTCTCTGCTCGGCAAGGAGCCTGCTTCCTCCTCTCTCTCTGCCTGCCTCTCTGCCTGCTTGTGATCTCTGTCAAATAAATAAATTTAAAAAAAAATTATTAAAAAAAAAAACAAATAAATAAAATCTTTTTTAAAAAATTAAAACTGGTTTCAGAGGCCCCTCATTCATTAAATTAGATGTAAAAAAAATCTATCCCTTTAAATAGCAATTCACTGAATTTAAAGAAAAAATCATCAGAAGAAATTTAACAGCTTTGAACTATACAACACATGCTATTTTTTTTAAAGATTTTATTTATTTATTTGATAGACAGCGAGATCACAAGTAGGCAGAGAGGCAGGCAGAGAGGGGGAAGCAGGCTCCCCACCAAGCAGAAAGCCCAATGCGAGGCTTTCCCAGGACCCTGAGATCATGACCAGAGCCAAAGACAGAAGTTTAACCCACTGAGCCACCCAAGTACCCCAATACATGTTGTTTTTAAAAATAAAAATGTAAGTATTATTATTAAGATTACTGATACTATAAAAGGACATTTCATGATATATGAAAAAAAGTCATTTAAGTGGCTTTTAAAAATTATGCTAGTCATTTGTTTTACCTACTCCTTCCCCAAACCTTAAGCTACAGTAGCTAACTAGAAGGAAAACTACCTGATCTAAATTTCAGTGTCCTTGCTGTCTTTCCCTCTCCTGCTCTAGGGGAAGTACACTTGGTTAAATATATTCCATTTGAGGAAAAAGAAACAAAGAGATAGCTTGATCTTTAAAATCCAGAGCAGATTATACTAGAATAATTTGGAAAGCCTGTTTATAGAGATTGACCAAAAAATACTAGTCCTCTTATTAGTGAAGGTCAACATCTTTAATTGGACAGAGCTCCAGGACAATGAAACTGAAAATAAGTATGATTAGAAAAATGGGAATGAACACTATGTGGGAAACAGATCAATGAGACAGCACATCCACCTCTGATTCTACACTGGTATAATCCTTTTTTACTAACATTAATACAGCCTTCAGCACCATACAGTAAGGTTTTTCCAAACATCAATGGGAAACTGACAACAGTAATATTTCTTTGCCAATCTAGTAATATAGATGCATTTTACCAGCCCCTCTCTGCAGAAATCACATTAATAAAGATGTTTGGAGATTTATGGTTTTAAATGCCAATATTTTTTAAAAAAATGGACAAGTGTTACAGAAATTCTTATTGGTATTTTTTCAGTCTTGGAGGAAATGGGGTTTGACAAAGTATTTCCCAAGTGGTCTGGAAGGAAGCAAAAGAATTAGCAAAATTGAAAGAAGAAAATATGAAAATGCATCAGGTGAAGGCCTGAGGTTTGTTGGCAGAGAAAAAAGTGTCCGTATTGTGTAAACTAGGATCCATGATAAACAAAATTCAATTATAATGAAGCAATTATCATGTCTTGTCACATTGTTAAACATGGAATCTGCCAAACAGTATCCTTTTAAGGTGTCCATTCTTCTTGGTTTGTATCAATTGTCTTCTTGTTTGTATCAATTTCCAACAGAAATTATTAACAGTATTTCCTCTTACTCTTAAAAGTGAACTGGTTAAAAAAACAAAAAAGTGAACTGGTTATACAATAAATTAATTATAACACCATCCTATCCCTGAAGAACCAGGAGCAGGGCTGCTAAAACAGCTCAAAGTTCAAGATCCAATCATAGTCCCAACTAAAATTCAGTCCAGATTTACAGAACAGCAGAATAGCACTGTGATCAAAAACACAGTGGACTGGAATCAAATAGCTTGAGTTCAAATCTCAGCCCTAACAAACTCTTCAGCTCTGTGACCTCATGAATTTTTGTTTTGTTTTGTTTTACTCTTTATTTTAAAATAATTTCAATCTTGGAGAAAAGTTGCAAGAGTATTACAAAGTACTCCCTTAAGTCCTCCATTAAAGTTCACCAATTACTAACATTTTACCACATTTATTCCTCCCTTCTTTCTCTATTTTTTTTTTCCTTTCTTTTTATTTAGGGCGCCTGTGCGGCTCAGTTAGTTGAGCCACTGCCTTGGGCTTGGGTCATGATCCTGGAGTCTCAGATCGAGTCCAGCCTCGAGTCCTGCTTCTCCCTCTGCCTGCTGCTCCCCCTACTTGTGCTTGCTCGCTCTCTCTCCCTCTCTGTCAAATAAAAATTTTTAAGACATTTATTTATTTATTTATTTGACACAGAAAGAGATCAAGAGTGGTAACACACGCAGGGGGAGTAGGAAAGGGAGAAGCAGGTTTCCTGTGGAGCAGGAAACCCAATGTGGGGCTCAATCCCAGGAACATGGGATTACTACCTGAGCCGAAGGCAGATGCCTAACAAATGAGCCACCCAGGTGCCCCTCTGTCAAATAAATCTAAAAAAAAAAAAAAAAAAGATTTTATTTATTTATCTGATAGAGGGAGAGAGAGAACACACGAAAAGGGAGTGGAAGAGGGAGAGGGAATAGGGGAAGCAGACTCCCTGCTAAGCAGGAGCTGGCAGTGGGGCTCAATCCCAGGACCCTGGGATCATGACCTGAGCCGGAGGCACTTAACCGACTGTGACATGAGGGCATAGAGAGAGAGAGAGAGAAAGAGAGAGAATCTTAAGCAGGGTCCACACCCAGCGCAGTTCCCACGACCCTGAGACCATCACCTGAGCTGAAATCAAGAGTCACATGCTTAACCCACTGAGCCACCCAGGAACCCCTTATCTATATTGTTCTAATAATGCTTATAGTCTTAGAAAGCTTCTGGTTTAAAAAAGGCCCCTTTCATATCATCTCTCATTAATTCAATAAATATCTACTATGTCATTTGATTAATTAGCTGATTTGAATCTCACAAAAGTCTGTGATGCAAAAAGAACATGTATTACCACTCCCAATTTTAATTACCTCATTACAGATGAATAAATTAAGGCTCAGAGAGGTCAAGTGACTTACTTTGGGCCACAGAGCCAACAGGCAACACCACCAACCCTCACACACGTGGATCCTCTGTCCCTTAACATACACAATTATCTCTGATTGAAGCCCTAGAGTGATGCTACTACTTTTGAGGTAAAATGAACAAGCATTCTGAAAGCTCTATGCCACTCAAAAGCACTTCTAGCTTACTTTTAAGATTTTATTTTATTTTATTTATTTGACAGAGATCACAAGTAGACAGAGAGGCAGCCAGAGAGAGAGAGAGAGAGAGAGGGAAGCAGGCTCCCCGCTGAGCAGAGAGCCCAATGCGGGACCCAATCCCAGGACCCCGAGATCACGACCTGAGCCGAAGGCAGCGGCCTACCCACTGAGCCACCCAGGCGCCCTCTAGCTTACTTTTAAATGCAAGAAGTTACCTTCTGGTTGGCCAAAACTGCCAGATGTCTGACTTTCAGATGCTCTTCCTCTGCACTTTCTCAATATTCTTTCTAAAATTCTCTGAACTTTATGGCAACCCTTTATTAATATAGACTCCACACATTTGCAACTTGAGATAAATTCAGACCTGAAATAAAGTTTACCTCCACACTCTAATAAAGAAAAGGCTGGCTAAGAAAACAGTATAAATAAGATTTCAGGGGGCGCCTGGGTGGCTCAGTGGGTTAAGCCGCTGCCTTCGGCTCAGGTCATGATCTCAGGGTCCTGGGATCGAGTCCCGCATCGGGCTCTCTGCTCAGCAGGGAGCCTGCTTCCCTTCCTCTCTCTCTGCCTGCCTCTCTGCCTACTTGTGATCTCTGTCTGTCAAATAAATAAATAAAATCTTAAAAAAAAAAAAAAGATTTCAGGGAGAAATGTTTAATGAGCTGTTTTTAAGCATTTCAGGAGTCTAATTTACATACAATTAAAGTTAAATTGCACATCGTTCTCAGCTATTCATTAAACCAGGTACAAGGACCTCTACCTAACAAAATAACCTGGTAACACTATTAGCCTAGTTTCAGCTACTGTATGACTCAAACAGCTGCACCTAAAGAAAAACAACAAACAACACTCTCACAAGGATTTACCCCAATTAGCCCAAAATAATGAGGCTTGATTGTACCTCCAATGATGACCCACAAAACCTATCTTCCCCTGACAAGCTAGAGTAGAAGCTCAAATGCAGTTGAACCATCGGTCCCAGAGTTAAATCATCAGTCCTAGAAACTACGTAGAAGAAACAAGACAAAACAGCCACGGTATAGAGCTAAGAGCCAGAAGGCTAGGGTACTACCCAGATTACATTGCTGAATCTTGTGTGATCCTGGTTCAATCACTCTACTTCTCTAGCCTTCAGTTATCTCATCTACCAAATGAAGGAGCCAAGAATGTGGTCACTAAAAGGATCCAGAGCTCTTTGGCTAACACATAGGAAATGTGCAAGACAAGTCTAGAACTACATTAGAAAGCAAGAAACGCTAATCAAAGCCTACTGCAGTTACGTCAAAAGAAATCAGTAGATGGAGGGTGCCAGGCTCAGTCTGCCTTCAGCTCAGGTCATGATCCCAGGGTTCTGGGATAGAGCCTCACATCAGGCTCCCTGCTCAGGGGAGTTTATTTCTCCCTCTCCCACGCTCCCTCTGGGTGTGTGCTCTTTAAAAAAAAAGAAAGAAAGAAAGAAAGAAATCAGAAGCTGGGCGCGGCGTGGCTCAGTCGGTTGAGCATCCAACTCTTGATATATCGGCTCAGGTCATGATATCAGGGTCATGGCATTGAGCCCCATGTCAGCCTCCATGGCGAGGGTGCAGCCTGCTTGAGATCTCTCTCCCCCTCTCTCCCTGCTGCCCCCTCACAGCCTCCCCACAACCCAGCTTGCACACTCATGCACTCTCTCTCTCTCAAACAAAAAAAGAAATCATGAGCCAATGTGAAGAGGTCCCCACTGATCTAAGATGGAATAAAATGAACATCAGTAAAAATAACTACAATGGATTAAAACATATCAAATGTTAAAACCCATAAATTCATAATGATTCTTTAAGAAAAACAACAAAAAACAATCCACTGATCCCCTTTGCAGCATGTCAGGGAACTAACCCACTATTTTGAAAAATTGTAAATAAAGGAGAAAGGGAAAGAATCAAGTATTCATCCTGCCTTTCTTGTACAAACCAAACCTCATGGTAACCAAAGAGTTGATAAACGGAAGTTTTTCTTTTTTGTAGTATTTCAGCTAATAAATAAATAATGACAAAATATCATCATTTTGCAAACATCTAATGAAATAAAACATCTAGGTAATCATTATCCATGATGACTTACAACACAAAAAGAGACATCTGAATATTATAAGCCTCCTGATGGTACACCACTTATGAAGCATTACTGTCAAAGCAGGAAACCTGGGGGCGCCTGGGGGGCTCAGTCCTTAAGCATCTGCCTTCAGCTCCAGTCGTGATCCCAGGGTCCTGGGATTAAGCCCCCCATGGGGGTCTCTGCTCAGCGGGAAACCTGTTTGTCTCTCTCCCACTCCCCCGCTTGTGTTCCCTCTCTCTGGCTCTCTGTCAATAAATAAATAAATAAAATCTTTATTTAAAAAAAAAAAAAAAGGCAGGAAACCTAACTCAGATCAAGCCTCTAGAGCTATGCTGTCCAACAAGTAGCCATTACACACATGTAGTTATCGAGCACTTGAAATGTGGTTCACCTGAATTGATTATGTGCTGTAGGTGTAAAACACAAAATCACAAAGATTCAGTATTTCAAAAAACATAAGATTTCTCATTAATACTCCTTATATTAATTACATGTGGAAATGAAAATAGTTTACAACTGTTGGATTAATAACAAATTATTATTTTTTTTAAAGATTTTATTTATTTATTTGACAGAGATCACAAGCAGGCAGAGAGGCAGGCAGAGAGAGAGGAGGAGGCAGGCTCCCCGCTGAGCAGAGAGCCCGATGCGGGGCTCGATCCCAGGACCCCGAGATCATGACCTGAGCTGAAGGCAGCGGCTTAACCCACTGAGCCACCCAGGCGCCCCAATAACAAATTATTATTAAAATGAATTTCACTTGGCGCTCCTGGGTGGATCAGTTTGTTAAGCATCTGCCTTGGGCTCAGGTCATGATCCCAGGGTCCTGGGATCGAGGCCTCCCCCCACACTGGGCACCCTGCTCATAGTGAGCCTGCAACTCCCTCTCCCTCCACCCAGTTGCCATCACTTATGTGCACTCTCTCTTTCTCTCTCTCTAAAAAAAAAAGAAAAGAAAAAAAAATCCCAAGAGGGTGAGGGAGAAGGCAGCAAAGTGGTACAGATGAAACAAGACTGACCACGGGTGGATCATTGTTGAAGCTGAGCAATAAGCATACAGAGGTTCATTACACTGTCCTCTCCAAATTTATGTATGTTTGAAATTTTTCAAAACAATGTTTTCTTTTTACTGATTACTAAAAGTTTATATGTAAGTTTATCTACAAGCTTTTCAATTTACAGGTGTGTCCAGATAGCTCAGTTGGTTAAGTGTCCGATCTTGATTTTGGCTCAGGTCATGATCTCGGGGTCCTGGGATCAAGCCCCTGCAGCAGGCTCCATGCTAGCAGGGAGTATGCTTGAGTTCTCTCTCTCTCTCTCTGCCTGACCCTGTTCTCTCTCTCTCTAAAACAAACAGACAAATCTTTTTTCTTTTTTTTTTAGGATTCTGTTTATTGGGGAGCCTGGGTGGCTCAGTTGGTTAAGCGACTGCCTTCGGCTCAGGTCATGATCCTGGAGTTCCTGGAGGAGTCCTGCACTGGGCTCCCTGCTCAATGGGGAGTCTGATCCTCCTCCCACTCATGCTCTCTCTCTTTCCCTCTCTCAAATAAATAAATAAAACCTTAAATAAAAAAAAAATTTTATTTATTTTTCAGAGAGAGAGTGTGTGCAAGCAGGGGGAGCAACAGGCACAGGGAGGAGGAGGAGGCTCCCCGCTGACCAAGGAGCCTGATGCAGGCCTCAATCCCAGGACCCTGGGATCATGACTGAGCCAAAGGCAGACGCTTAACCACCTGAGCCACCCAGGGATCCCAAAAGACCAATCTTTAAAAAAAACAACTCTTGGGGCACCTGGGTGGCTCAGTGGGTTAAGCCGCTGCCTTCGGCTCGGGTCATGATCTCAGAGTCCTGGGATCGAGCCCCGCATCGGGCTCTCTGCTCAGCGGGGAGCCTGCTTCCTCCTCTCTCTGCCTGCCTCTCTGCCTGCTTGTGATCTCTGTCAAATAAATAAATAAAATCTTTAAAAAAAATAAAAATAAAATAAAAAAATAAAAAAAACAACTCTTAAAAATTTTAGAAATAGAAGTTATTCAGTCTACAAAATTTATGAAAATCACAAGGTTGGCCAGTACCTCAAGAGGCATTACATCTAGTTTTCTGCCTCCAGGAACATTATCTTCAATTTTACCCCACTCAACACATATTTACTGAGTTACTACTACACAAAGGCCCCAACACTGTGGATGTATAGAGACACAAGAAATAGTTTCTATTTAAGGAGTTCCGTCATATAGGAGAAATGAGAAAAGTGCACAAATATAAAACAAAATAAAAAGTGACAAAGCTGGGGCGCTGGGTGGCTCAGTGGGTTAAAGCCTCTGCCTTTGGCTCAGATCATGATCCCAGGGTCCTGGGATCAAGCCCTGCATCAGGCTCTCTGCTCAGCAGGGAACCTGCTTCCCCCCCTCTCTCTGCCTGCCTCTCTGCCTACTTGTGATCTCTGTCTGTCAAATAAATAAATAAATAAGTAAATCTTTAAAAAAAAAAGTGATGAAGTTATGGTTTACTTTTGGTTAAGTAAATCACAGAAGCATCACAGAGGAGTGCCATATAATTGAAAGCTAAAAATAAGCAGGATTTGGATATATGAGAAAAGAAGTACTATACTTGAGGTGGACAGACAATGTGAGCAGAGGCACATAAGCAGAAAATAATGAGACATCTCTGGGGAATGAAGAAGAGCACATTATTGCAAAAGTAGTGAGAAGCAAGGCTGGAAAGACAAGTAGGGCCAGATCACAGAATCTTAAACAGCCCGAGTTTATACTTTAGTCAGTAAGTGATGAGAGTCACACAAATGGAGTTACAGATTACAGAATATTTAGGAAGATGTTACACATCTCACTTAAGCAGAGAAGAAGAGAACAGAGCTGGAGAGGGAGACAAGAATTAGGGACAAGAGGGGCGCCTGGTTGGCTCATTCCTTAAGTGTCTGCCTTCTGCTCGGATCATGGTCCCAGGGTCCTGGGATCGAGCCCCACATTGGGCTCTCTGCTCAGCAGGAAGTCTGCTTCTCCCTCTCCCACTCCCCTTGCTTCTGTTCCCTCTCTCACTGTCTCTCTCTCTGTCAAATTAATAAATAAAATCTTAAAAAAAAAGAATTAGGGACAAGAGTCATGGCAAAGACTAACAAAGGATCTGAACTTCAGTAGTAGGAGAAAAAGACATGGAGGGGACCTAAGAGTCTTGGTATGAAAAAAGATAGGGAGTTTAGGAAAGTTAATAGTAACTAAAGCCTTACACCTGGATGAACTGGGAAAATAGTGGAGCCAATGCTTGGTATGTTGGCAGACATATAACACAGCCGTAAAATGTGCTGAGGGGCATCTGTGTGGCTCAGTTGGTTGAGGATCCGACTCTTGGTTTCAGCTCAGGTCATGACTCCAGGGTCCTGGGACCGAGCCCCACACTGGGCTCCCTGATGAGCGGGGAGCCTGCTTCTCCCTCTCCCTCTCCCCCTGCTTATGTACTCCCGCTCTCTGCCAAATAAATAAATAAAATCTTTTTAAAAATGTGCTGAATAGGGGTGCCTGGGTGGCTCAGTGGGTTAAAGCCTCTGCCTTCGGCTCAGGTCACGGTCCCACGGTCCTGGGACTGAACCCCATATCGGGCTCTCTGCTCAGCGGGGAGCCTGCTTCCTCCTCTCTCTCTGCCTGCCACTCTGCCTACTTGTGATCTCTGTCTGTCAAAAAAATAAAATCTTAAAAAAAAAAATGTGCTGAATAATTAACACAGTGAATGAATAAACAGAAATATGCGAGTCAGAATAACGGGCAGCAAGTCAGCAGATTTGGAGGTGAGGAATGAGCAGAAGATAAGCTTAGCCTTCTTCTCATTTTAACCTATGAGGAAGTCGAGGTCCTGAAAGAAAATGCTGCCCAGGTGTGCTAAATATATTTCCTAGAGAAGCAAAGCTTCCATCATTAAAACATGTATAAAAGGTATAAAAATCCATGCTTAAAAACCTGTAAGCATGTCTCCCAAGCCAAAGAGAGACAAGCTGTACCAATCTGACTATAGGTTCCCCAAAGCAAACAGTCCAAGAAAACCTGAAGGTACAGAATGATAGAGTGATCCAATAGAAATTCTGGGACTGGGGTTCAGAAGTGAAAAGACAGACTTGGGACTTTTACATGGAGGTTGGAGTTAAAGACATGAGAGTAGATGACTTCCCAACATAAAAGCATAAACAGAGAGGAAAGTTCAGAGGACAACTTAGAGACTGACAAAGAAGGTAGCATCAAGGAAGGCAGGAGAATCAGAACAATGCTTTGTTGTAGAGGTTAAGAGTTTCCAGAAGGAAGGCATGCTCAATCAATCCGTCCATTCTTCCTTGACCCACATACCTAATCCATCATGAAGTCCTATCTGCTCTACCTCCAAAATATATACTAACTACATACATCTACTTCGCTCCATTTCTTCCTTCACCACCTATTTCAAGTCTCTATCATTATTCAGACTTCTGCAATAGCCTTCTTTTTTTTTTTTTTTTTTAAAGATTTTATTTATTTATTTGACAGAGAGAGATCACAAGCAGGCAGAGAGGCAGGCAGAGAGAGGAGGAAGCAGACTCCCTGCTGAGCAGAGAGCCCGATGCGGGGCTCGATCCCAGGACCCTGAGATCATGACCTGAGCCGAAGGCAGCGGCCCAACCCACTGAGCCACCCAGGCGCCCCCGTGCAATAGCCTTCTATTACTCACTGCAATCAGTTCCTGCCTCCAGATAATTCATTTTCTTTGCAGCAACTGGATAAATCTTTAAAAAATGTAAATCAGGGCACCTGGATGGCTCAGTTGTTGGGCGCCTTCAGCTCAGATCATGATCCTGGGGTCCTGGTATCGAGCCCCACGTCGGGTTCCCTACTCAGCAGGAGGCCTGCTTCTCCCTCTCCCACTCCCCGTTTGTGTTCTCTCTCTCTCTCTCTCTCAATCTCTGTTAAATAAATAAGATCTAAAAAAATTTTTTAATTAAATAAATAAATAATAAAATAAAAATAAAAATGGAAATCATATGGGGCACCTGGGTAGCTCAGTCAGTTAAGCAACCAACTCTTGATTTCAGTTCAGGTCTTGATCTCAGGGTCATGAGACTGAGCCCTGAGTCAGGCTCCAGGCTGAACATGGAGCCTGCTTAGGATTCTCTCCTCCCTCTGCCCCTCTCCTTCCATCCCCTGCTCACACACACTCTCCTCCTTAGAAAAATAACAAAATAAAATAAAAGGAAAGGAAATCATATCATACACACCCACCCCCTGCTTAAAACTCTTTAAGTGACTGGATATTTAAAGATATCATGGGGATGAATACACAATAAATAAATAAATAAATAAATAAATAAATAAATAAATAAAATGGTGTGGCGACGCTAACATAATTATGTTCCGGGGCACCTGGCTGGCTCAGTCAGTAGAACATGCAACCCTTCATCTTGGGTTGTAATTTCAAGTCCCACGTTGCGCACAGAGATTACGTAAAAACAAAACCTTTAAAAAATATATGTTCCAATGAGGGAATACTTGTATTTTAAAGAGATACGCTGAAATACAAATGAAATGAAGTCTGAGATCTGCTTCATAAGTAATAAGGGCAAATATATCTGAACTTATTCTGTGAAGCCAGTATTACTCTGATATGACAACCAGACAGATTTTCCCTTCTAAGATCAGGAACAAGACTATGATGTCCAGTCTTATCACTTCTACTTAACAGTGTACCAGAGGTTCTAGCCAGGTCAATCAGACAGAAAAGGAAATAAAAGGTATAAAACTGGAAAGGAAGAAATAAAACTCTATTTGTAGATGAAATGATCTTGTATATAGAAAATGCTAAGGAGGGATGCCTGGCTGGCCCAGTTGGGGGAGCATCTGACTCTTGATCTCAAGGTCATGAGTTCAAGCCCCATATTGGGTGCAGAGATTATTAAAAAATAAAATCTTTGGGGCACCTGGGTAGCTTAGTTGGTTAAGCATCTGCATGCCACATTGGGATCCTTGCTCAGCAGGGAGCCTGCTTCTCCTGCCTGCCACTCCCCGTTTGCACACTCTCTCTCTCTGACAAATAAATATTTTTTTTAAGATTTTATTTATTTATTTGACAGTGAGAGAGCACAAACAGGCAGAGCAGCAGAAGGAGAGGGTGAAGCAGGCTCCCCACTGAGCAGGGAGCCCAATGTGGGGTTCAATCCCAGGACACTGGGATCATGACCTGAGCAGAAGGCAGTCGCTTAACCAACTGGGCCACCCAGGCGCCCCCAAATAAATATAATCTTAAAAAAATAAAATAAAATCTTTAAAAAAATGCTATGGAATCCACCAAAACAAAACAAAACAAAAAAAACCCTGCTAGGACCAAGGTAACAGAATATAAGATCAATATACAAAATCAATTGTATTTCTATGCATTGGCAATTAACAATCCAAAAATGAAATTAAGAAAACAATTTTGTTTACAATAGCATCAAAAAGAATAAAATACTAGGGTGCCTGGGTGGGTCAGTAGGTTGAATGTCTGACTCCTGATTTCAGCTTTGGTCATGATCTCAAGGTTGTGAGATAAGCCTGGCGTCCAGCTCCATGCTGGACATGGAGCCTGCTTAAGATTCTCTCTTTCAGGGCGCCTGGGTGGCTCAGTGGGTTAATAAGCCTCTGCCTTCGACTCAGGTCATGATCTCAGCGTCCTGGGATCGAGTCCCCCATCGGGCCCTCTGCTCAGCAGGGAGCCTGCTTCCTCCTCTCTCTCTCTGCCTGCCTCTCTGCCTACTTGTGATCTCTGTCAAATAAATAAAATCTTTAAAAAAAAAAAAAGGATTCTCTCTTTCAGAGGGGCGCCTGGGTAGCTCGGTCTGTTAAACGTTAAGACATTAAGCGTCTTCCCTCGGCTCAGGTCGTTATCCTGGAGTCCTGGGATTGAGTCCCACACTGGGCTCCCTGCTCAGCAGGGAATCTGCTTCTCCCTCTGCCCCTCACCCTGCTCACGCTCCCTCGCACTCTCTCTCTCAAATAAATAAATAAAATCTTTAACAACAACAACAAAAATGGAACGCCTGGGTGGCTCAGTCAGTTAAGCATCTGCCTTTGACTCAGGTCATGATCCCAGGGTCTGGGATTGAGTCCCACGTCAGACTCCTTGCTCAGCAGGGAGCTTGCTTCTCCTTCTGCCTGCTCTGCCTGCTGCTCTCCCTGCTTATGTGTGCTCTCTAACAAATAAATAAAATAAAACCTTAAAAAAAAAAGAGAGAGGTTCTCTCTCTCTCTCTGTCCACCCCCCACTCATGCACTCTCCTAAAACAAAACAAAAGAATAGAATACTTAGAAATAAAATACAAATAGAATAAAATGCTTTCAAATATACTCATAATATACTGTTTGTCCCTAGAAGCAAGCTTTAAACAAACAGGTGACTGAGGCTGTGTGACCAAACGGTGCTTGAGGATTAGCCTAGAAATGCACAAATACATTGATGTAAGTACCAAATTTTTAGAAATTTACCCTTTTTGGGGTACCTCAGTAGCTCAGTTGGTTGAGCTTCTGACTTTGATTCAAGTCATGATCACAAGGTCCTGGGATTGAGCCCCACATGAGGCTCCCCTGTTCAGCAAGGAGTCTGCTTGTCCCTCTGCCCCTCCCCCCAATTCGTGCTCTCTCTTTCAAATAAATAAATAGAATATTTTTAAAGAGTTTTTGTTTGTTTGTTTTTTACTTGACAGAGAGAGAGAATACAAGTAGGCAGAGTGACAGGCAGAGGGAGAGGGAAAAGCAGGCTCTCCGCAGAACAGGAAGCCAGTGCCATGCTGGGGCTCCAACGCAGGACTCTGGGATCATGACCCGAGCTGAGGCACCCCTAAGTAGATAAAATCTTTTAAAAATTTTCTTTTTCAGGGATCCTGTTAACTATTCAGTATAAATGTAGAGATATAGATTTGAGAAGAATTACTCAGAACACCAAGAACTAAGAACAACAAAACAATGATGCCCACCCATTTAATGCTCACAAATCACCATACCTGAGGTAGTTCTGAGATTTAAAAAAAAAAAAAAAAGATAAAAGAAAATATGAATAAATTTAACAGAAGAAAGATAAGACTTGTATGCTAAAAACTACAATACATAGAAAAATTTAAAGACTTAAATAAATGGACATTCCATACTAATGTATGAGAAGATTTAATATTGTTAAGATGGCAATACTCCCCAAATTAATTTGCAGATTCAATGAAACCCTTATCAAAATCCCAGCTGGCTTTTTTTGCAGAAATTGACAATCTGGGCCTAAATTCAGATGGAAGCAAGAGATTCAGCGTAGTCAAAACAATACTGAAAAAGAGGAACAGAGTTGCCTGGCTAGCTCATTCAATGGAGCATGCAACTCTTCATCTCAGGGTTGTGAATTAGAGCCTCTTGCTGGTGTAGAGATTACTTAATAAAAATACATCCGGGGTGCCTGGGTGGCTGAGTCAGTTAAGCATCCGACTCTTGATTCCAGCTGAGGTCATGATTTGAGGCTCCTGGGATCAAGTCCTATGTCAAGCCCTATGTTTGGCTCTGCTCTGACCATGGAGCCTACTTAAGATTCCCTCTCTCCCCCTCTGTCCCAACAGCCCTGTTGCTCTCTCTTCCTCTACAGTGAGTAAAATAAGATCTTTTTTTTTTTTTTTTAAAGTAAGCTCCACGCCCAGTGTGGAGTCCAATGCTGGGCTTGAACTCATGACTCTGAGATCAAGACCTGAGCTGAAATCAAGAATTGTATACTTAACCAACTGAGCCACCCAAGTGCTCTGATCATGCCCTTTAAAGCACAAAAGTTTTGGTTGCCTGGGTGGCTCAGTTGGTTAAGCGACTGCCTTCATCTCAGTTCATAATTCTGGAGTCCTGGGATTGAGTCCCACATCGGGCTCCCTGCTCGGCAGGGAGTCTGCTTCTCCTGCTGACCTCTCTCCTCTCATGTCTTGCTCTCTCTCTCTCAAAAACATAATAAAATATTTTAAAAATAAATAAAAAATAAAGCACAGGGGCGCCTGGGTGGCTCAGTGGGTTAAGCCTCTGCCTTTGGCTCAGGTCATGATCTCAGGGTCCTGGGATTGAGCCCTGCATTGGGCTCTCTACTCCGGGAAGCCTGCTTCCCCCTCTCTCTCTGCCTGCCTCTCTGCCTACTTGTGATCTCTCTCTCTCTGTGTCAAATAAATAAAATCTTTAAAAAAAAAAATTAAGCACAAAAGTTTTAAATTTTGATGAAATTTATCTATTTTTTGGGACGCCTGGGTGGCTCGGTTGGACGACTGCCTTCGGCTCAGGTCATGATCCTGGAGTCCCGGGATTGAGTCCCGCATCGGGCTCCTAGCTCCACGGGGAGTCTGCTTCTCTCTCTGACCTTCTCCTTGCTCATGCTCTCTCTCACTGTCTCTCTCTCAAATAAATAAATAAAATCTTTAAAAAAAAAAAAAGAAATTTATCTATTTTTTCTTGCTTTGTGTTTTAGATGTCATATCTAAGAAACTACTGCCTAATCTAAGATTGTAAAGATTTACACCTGTTTTCTTCTAAGATTTTTATAATTTTAGACCTTATATTTAAGCCTTTGATCCATTTTGAGTTAATTTTTATTTATAGTGTAAGGCAGGGTTCCAACTTTATTCTTTTGCATGTACCAGCTCCTGAGCCAGCCAGGAGACCCAATAATTTTTTTATCTTTTATTTTTTAAAAGATTTTATTTAAGGGCACCTGGGTGGCTCAGTGGGTTAAAGCCTCTGCCTTCGGCTCAGGTCATGATCCCAGGGTCCTGGAATCGAGCCCCGCATCGGGCTCTCTGCTTGGCGGGGAGCCTGCTTCCCTTCCTCTCTCTCTCTGCCTGCCTCTGCCTACTTGTAATCTCTGTCTGTCAAATAAATAAATAAAATCTTAAAAAAAAAAAAGATAATTAAAAAAAAAAAAAGATTTATTTATTTGAGAGACCAAGAGAGCAAGCGTGCACAGGTAGGGGAGGGGCAGAATTGGAGAAGCAGACTCCCTGCTGAGCAGGGAGCCTGTGCTATGCTGGGGCTCCATCCCATGACCCTGAGATTATGACCTATACCAAAGGCAGATGCTTAACCCATTTAGCAATCCATGTTTTATTTTTTTAAGTAAACTCTACCCCCAACATGGAGCTCAAACTTAAGACCCCAAGATCAAGAACAGCATGCTCTAAAACAAAAACAAAACAAAACAAAAAGAACAAAAAAGAGTACCACGCACACTCTAGCAGCTGGGTCAGTTGGTAGAGCATGCAACTCTATCTTGGGGTTGTGTGTTTGAGCTGCAGGTTGTTCTTAGAGATTGCTTAGTGAAATTAAACTACAAAAAACAACCAATTTTTTCCCCCAGAGAACTCATTTAGAAACAGGAATAAGACAGTTAGGATATAGGCCCCTTATAGATAAAGATGTATAAACAAAGGGGTCCCCCAGGGATTGATGCTGAAACTTATCCCAAGTAACATTTTTAGAAATTATCTCAAAAAAAACTATCTAGTAAAATCTTCTTTGTTGGCAGATAACTCTATAGCAGTAGCTAGAAGTATGATGGTACAAAGTTGTGTGTTGAGAAATGTGGAAAATAGCTTCCATGTAGATAAAAATAAGGTAATGCAGTAATGGAAAAATAGTCCAAACTATAATTATCAGATGATGAGCTCTAAAGCTACCTGTTACAACATATAAGAAAAGGGTTTCAGAGTCCCTAAGCTTATCCTGAATACAGCTACAAAATGCAACAAAACGCTGTTATTATAAAAGCTCTGGAAACACAGAACACATTATCCTGCCCTTGTACAAACCAAGTGTATCTGTACCTAGAAGAGAATGTGCAGCTGCGGTCATCACTGCACAAAAAAGGTAAAACAGATAAAGAAGGCCTATAAAGGTATCCAAAAAGACCAGAGGAGCTTCTGTATGCTTACAGACTTTAAAAAATAATATATAGGGACGCCTGGGTGGCTCAGTCGGTTAAACATCTGCCTTCAGTTCAGGTCATGATCCCAGCCAGGGCTCCTTGCTCAGCAGGGAGCCTGCTTCTCCCCCTGCCTGCTGTTCTACCCCCCCATCGGCCATGCTTGTGCATGCACTCTCCCTTTCTCTTTCCCTCTCTGGCAAATAAGTAAATAAAATCTTTTTTTTTTTTTTAAGATTTTATTTATTTATTTGACAGACAGAGATCACAAGTAGGCAGAGAGGCAGCCAGAGAGAGAAAGGAGGAAGCAGGCTCCCTGCTGAGCAGAGAGCCCCATGCAGGGCTCGATCCCAGGACCCTGAGATCATGACCTGAGCCGAAGGCAGAGGCTTTAAACCACTGAGCCACCCAGGCGCCCCCCCCCCTTTTTTTAAATTATAGATAGAGGGCGCGTGGCTTAGTGGGTTAAAGCCTCTGGTCATGATCCCAGGGTCCTGGAATGGAGCCCCACATAGGGCTCTCTGCTCAGCAGGGAGCCTGCTTCTCCAACTCTCTGCCTGCCTCTCTGCCTACTTGTGATCTCTGTCAAATAAATAAATAAAATCTTTTTAAAAATTATAGATAGATAGGACACTAATATAAAACAAAGAGGATGTGGGTACCTGGGTGGCTCAGTTGTTAAGCGTCTGCCTTCGGCTGAGGTCATGATCCCAGGGTCCAGGGATAGAGCCCCGCACTGGGCTCCCTGTTCAGCAGGAAGCCTGCTTCTCCCTCTCCCACTCCCCCTGCTTGTGTTCCCTCTCTCAATGTATCTCTCTCTGTCAAATAAATAAAAATAAAATCTTAATAAATAAAAAAATAAAACAAAGAGGATGTGAAATGGTAAACACAGATTCTGCATCAAACCTTAGAAATTATAAAGCAGTTAGAAGTCTAAAGAAACAATAACTTTTACTAAATTATTTTTTAAGCCTAGATTTTAGAATCAGATAGAGGAATTTTATGTCAAAAAAAACAAAGGGTGGAGGGGAGAGAAAAGGAAAGGAAGGAAGGGAGGAAGGCTCTGAATTCTAGTACCAGGAGGTTTGGCTGTGACTAAGGGCATGCTACTTAACTTCTTCCAGCCTCAATTTTCCCAACTGTAAGTAACAACTAATTTAAAGGACTGTTGTGAGGAGGAATGTACACACTGTCTGGCACATAGTATACATTTACCACCCAGCAGCTACTGCTTTTATTAGGACAAATAAAAGGAAACAGTTTACTACCCAATCCAGCATATAAAGTAATAAAACTCATTACTCAGATGAGGTGTACAGAATACAAGAAAAAATAATTTACATAGTCTAGATAAATACACAGGTAACATTTCCATAAGAAATTCCTAAGACAAATTATGAAGTTTGGGCAACACAGTCCTAAATTTTGAAGGTGACATTTTCATCCCTTTCCCATAAGCAGAATTTGGGGCTAGACAGATGATGTATCCACCCAAATATGCCATTTCCTAATTTATAACAACTGTTAACAAGTACTGAGCACTGGACCAAGTAATGATGTCATTTAATTCTTCTAATATCCTTTGAGATATGTTCTGTATTTTATAGAAAAATTACACAGGTCTCCATTTTACACATTAGAAAACTGAGGCTGAGTCACTACCCAAGATTTCATACAGAGCTAGTAAGTGAAAGAGCCTACATTTGAACTCAGATGGACTGACTGCAGAATCTACACTCATAACCATAGAATGATACTGTTTCCTAGTATGCAAGGCTTATTCTCTCTCCCGCTCCCTCTCAAATAAATAAAAAATTAAAATAAATAAATAAATAAATAGGGGCACCTAGCTGGCTCAGTCCCTTTGGCTTAGGTCATGATCTTGGCAACCTGGGACTGAGCCCCCATTCGGGCTCCCTGCTAGGTGAAAAGAGCCTGCTTCTCCCTCTTCCCCTCCCCTCCACCCCGCTTGTGTGCTCTCTCTCTTTCAAATATATAAAATCTAATAACTAAATAAATAAACCCAATGAGGCCAACCTAGCCAAGATGACTGCCAGCTACTTAAATTTAGGATGGCCAAAAGCATGAACACTGAAACAACAAAAACTGACTAATGTGGATGTGACAAACCTGATGAAGAAAGGAAACCTAAAAAACCCTAAACTATGGACTCAGCTATGGTAAACAAAATGCAGAGAAAAAGGAAAATATGTCAAAATGTTAAGTGGTACTGCACACCCGGGTGGCTCAGTCGGTTAGGTTAAATGTCTGACTCTTGGCTGCGGCTCAGGTCATGATCTCAGGTTTCTGGGATCACTCGCAGGGAGCCTGCTTCTCCCTCTGCCTGCCATTCCCCCTGCTTGTGCTCTGTCAAATAAATAAAACATTTTAAAAAATAAATAAATAGGGGCACCTGGGTGGCTCAGTGGGTTAAGCCTCTGCCTTCAGCTCAGGTCGTGATCTCTGGGTCCTGGAATGGAGCCTTGCATGGGGCTCTCTGCTTAGCAGAGAGCCTGCTTCCCCCCACCCCCTACCTGCCTCTCTGCTTACTTGTGATCTCCGTCAATAAATAAATAATCTTTAAAAATAAATAAATAAATGCTAACTGGTAGGATCATGGATGATTCTCATTCTCTGCTTCACACTTTTTGGATTTGGCAATTTAAAAAAAATTTTTTTACAAAGAGCACTCATTCTCATCATTCGAAAAAGGTATAAATAAAAATAAATCTAAGGTAACTTTCACTCTTTATTCACTTCTAATTGTGTAATTTGTTGCAATGAGTATGTATTACTTTTGCAATTTCACAGAGATTTTAAAAACAAATAAATCTAAGGTATTAGAAAAGGGAAGTAAATTACATGCAAATACCAAAGCAAAAAAAAAAAAAAAAAAAAAAAGGATGTGATATAAGATTAAGCAAATTAGAGGAGCAGCAGTTTGTTGGGAAGAACTCTAGATACACATCAAAACCCTGAGTTCATGGGGCGCCTGGGTGGCTCAGTGGGTTAAGCTTCTGCCTTCGGCTCAGGTCATGATCTCAAGGTTCTGGGATCGAGTCCCGCATCGGGCTCTCTGCTTAGCAGGGAGCCTGCTTCCCCCTCTCTCTCTGCCTGCCTCTCTGCCTACCTGTGATCTCTGTCTGTCAAATAAATAAATAAAATCTTTAAAAAAAAAAAAAAAACCCTGGGTTCATACTGACATACATTAATGTGGATGAATCACAAAAACTGTAGATTGAACAAGAGAATTCAGACACAAAAGAGTGCATATGGTAGGAGTCAAGAACAGGCAAAATTAATTTGTAACAACAGAAATCAGAACAGTGGTTGCCCCTAAGACAGTGGAGACTGGAAGGGTGTGTGAGGGAACACTGGAAGGTTATAGAAATGTTCTATCTCTTGACTGGGGTGTTGGCTACACGTGTTTACACTTGTCAAAACTCATCTAATTATATACTTGTGCTTCCACCCATTACACAGTATGTAAACTGTATCATTAAAAAATCTGATTAGGGGGGTGCCTGGGTGGTTCAGTGGGTTAAAGCCTCTGCCTTCGGCTCAGGTCATGATCCCAGGGTCCTGAGATTGAGCCCCACATCGGGCTCTCTGCTCCCTGGGGAGCCTGCTTCCTCCTCTCTCTCTGCCTGCCTCTCTGCCTACTTGTCATCTCTGTCAAATAAATAAATAAAATATTTTAAAAATAATCTGATTAGGGAGACTGGGTGGCTCAGTTGGTTAAGTGACTGCCTTCAGCTCAAGTCACAATCCCAGGGTCCTGGGATCCAGTCCCACTTAGGGCTCCCCCTGTTCTGCAGGAGCCTGCTTCTTCCTCTCCCTCTGCCTGCCACTTCCCTGCTTGTGCTTTCTCTCTGTCAAATAAAAATAAAATATTTTTTAAAACATAAAATTAAAGGGGCACCCTGGGTGGCTCAGTGGGTTAAGCCTCTGCCTTCAGCTCAGGTCATGATCTCAGGATCCTGGGATCGAGCCCCGCATCAGGCTCTCTGCTCAGCAGGGAGCCTGCTTCCCCACTTTCTCTCTCTGCCTGCCTCTTTGGCTACTTGTGATCTCTGGCTGTCAAATAAATAAATAAATAAAATCTTAAAAAAAATTAAATTAAAAATCTGATTAAATTCAAATAAAAAAAGAAAAAAATCTCACTAAAAAAATAAAGGACAGGGGCCTATGGGTGGCTCAGTCAGTTAAGCATATGACTTAAATTCAGCTAAGGTCATGATCTCAGTGTCCTGGGATCAAGCCCCACTGGGGCTCTGTGCTCAATGTGGGAGCACATTGAGCTTCTCCCTCTCTCTCTGCCCTTCACCACCCATGCCTTCACACATGTGCTCTGCTTTCTCTCAAATAAATAAATAAATAAAATCTTTTAGAAAATATTAAAAATAGGGATGCCTGGGTGGCTCAGTAGGTTAAATCCCTGCCTTTGGCTCAGGTCATAATCCCAGGGTCCTGGGCACGCACCCTGCTCAGCCCTCTGCCTGCCACTCCCCACTGCTTGTGTGCTCCCCCGGCTTGTATATCCTCCTTGACAAATAATAAATAAATAGGTTGATTAATTAATCAATTAATTAATTACAAAGTAAAAATAAAGAACTGGGAGGATGGGCAAAATGGGTGAAGGGAAGGAGAGATATAGGCTTCCAGATATGGAATGTATACATCACAGGGATGAAAGGTACAAGGTAGGGAATATAGTCAACTGTATTGCAATAGCCCTGTTATGATGACAGAAGGTAGTTATACCTGTAGTGAGCATGAAGTTATCCAATCATTATGCTGTGCACTTGAAACTAGTGTAACATTGTGTGTCAACTATACTTCAGATAGATAGATACACAGAGGCTGTAAGAGTACAAAGAAGGGGGGAAAAAGACACTGTTCGACTCAAATCTACTATTTATTAGTTGAGTGACTTAAAGGAAGTTACTTAACCTTTCTGAGCTTGTTTACCTGTAAAATGTAGCTACTAACATAATATAACTTATCTTAAGTGCTGGGGAGTGATTGTAATGGTATATACCAAAGTGGGAGCACTGTGCTTTGCAATTTTTCATTGCAAATGAATGCTAAAGGAGTTTTAAAAGTAAAAAGGGGCAAAATTGTTCTTCAACATCTTACAATTCCACAAATGATTTTGGTATCAGGAATACTATTCTTTAAAGACTATCAATATTCTACAAAGGGAAATTTAGAGTTCTCAATTATGAACAGAAAGGAACATCAATGGGCATGACCTAAGGCCTCCTTCTACATAGTTAAACACAACTTCTCAAGATATTATTTCAGGGCACCTGGGTGGCTCAGCTGGTTAAGCATCTGCCTTGGCTCAAGTCATGATTCCAGGGTCCTGGGATCAAGTCCTGCATGAGGCTCCCTCCTCAGCGGGAAGTCTGCTTCTTTCTCTCAAAAATAAATAAGTAAAAATTTTAAAAAGAGAGAGAGAGAGAAAGCATTTTATACTGCTTTTTAGTACGTGCTACAATGATGGCATAATCAGGGGAGAAAAATGTCTCACTTTTGAATACCCGAGAGTAAAAGAATTGTTATTTTATTATGTCGATTACAAACTTTAAGTATCACCATAAGCCACATCATATATACGTGTGTATATGTGTATGTGTGCTTATACACACACATATTCACTCAAATTGGAACTAAGCTGAACCACTACTTCTTTTCAAAAGGGCTTCTATATTCTAAAAATAAGAACCTTACTTCTGTTCAACCAGAATTAATCTTACAACTAACAGAGTATGCTTCAGACTCTCATATTTTACCAGAAAAGAAAAACAGCTTGAAAAGTAATATTACAGGCAAAGTTTAATAGCCTCTCCCATCAATCTCAAACTAATTTTCTTTATTGGTGTGTAGAAATCATGAAGAGCAAATTTTTCTGAGATATTTCTATATCTGAACATTATTTCCTCTGCAAGCATTCAACAATTCTTGTTTCTATTCTTCTCTTTTCTAATTCAATTCTGTTTGGTTTCTAAGTTAAGAAGTGTGCTTCATTTGCATAAATGGTAACTATTCTGAGATACCATTCATAACTATACATTTGAATTCTCCAGAGTACCATTCACAACTTCAAATGGAACAGGAAAAAACTCATTCAACATCACTTTAATGGTGACTAAGACATGAATGATTATAATGTTATATTGTGGAGGATTGGTCAAAGGACAGTGAAGTCCCCAAATGTTACTACTAACTTGTAATCACTTTATGAATGCCCCAAGGGAACAAGAACCATCGCCTTGACCAATCTACCTATCACAAAAAAAATACTGAGCTTAGAAAAATACGCCCATTAGCTTAACATAATTTTTTTAAAATTATAAAAATGCAGGGCCATCAAAAATTATCAAAGAAGAATCCTGACAAGTCCTGGCAAGTTTTCTATAAAACCAATACTGATTCTTCTCTAGGTGTTAAACTTTTCAGCTGTGAGCTTTTCTGAGAAAATCTTTTATGCAAGGTAGTAACAGTCTAGTAGTTCTTTACTCCACTAATCAGTGGTAGAAACTAAATTTACATAAATCTGTATAAAAATTCAGCTATCTGGGGAGCCTGGGTGGCTCAGTGGGTTAAAGCCTCTGCCTTCAGCTCAGGTCATGATCTCAGAGTCCTGGGATCGAGCCCCGCGTCGGGCTCTCTGCTCAGCCGGAAGCCTGCTTCCGCCTCTCTCTCTGCCTGCCTCTCTGCCTACTTGTGATCTCTGTCAAATAAATAAATAAAATCTTAAGAAAAAAAAAATTCAGCTATCTATCTATACTGCTCTAATATATTTATTATTATTTTTTAAGATTTGGGACGCCTGGGTGGCTCAGTTGGTTGGACGACTGCCTTTTGCTCAGGTCATGATCCTGGAGTCCTGGGATCGAGTCCCACATCGGGCTCCCAGCTCCATGGGGAGTCTGCTTCTCCCTCTGACCTTCTCCTCGCTCATGCTCTCTCTCACTGTCTCTCTCTTCTCAAATAAATAAAAAAAAATCTTAAAAAAAAAAAAAAAAGATTTTATTTGGGGTGCCTGGGTGGCTCAGTTGGTTAAGCAGCTAGCTGCCTTTGGCTTGGATCATGATCCCAGGGTCCTGAGATCAAGCCCCACATTGGGCTCCTTCCTTAGCAGGGAGCCTGCTTCTCCCTCTCCCTCTGCCTGCCATTCCACTTGCTTGTGCTCTCACTCTTACTCTCTCTGTTAAATAAGTAAAAAATAAAATCCTTAAAAAAAATAAAGATTTTATTTATTTATTTGAGGGACACAAGCAGGGGGAGTAGGAGAGGGAGAAGCAGGGTTCCCGCTGAGGAATAAGGGGCTCTGAGCCAGATGCAGGACTTGATCCCAGGATCATGACCCAAGCCCAAGGCAGACACTTGTAAGCACCCCTGCTCTAATATATTTAAACCAGATAAAATAAAATTTGGACAGAAAAAGAAAATAATGGGGCTACTTTAAAGCTGTCACTTCCTGGTTTCCCTCATTTTTTTTCCAAGATTTTATTTATTGGGGCGCCTGGGTGGCTCAGTTGGATAAGCCACTGTCTTCAGCTCAGGTTGTGATCCTGCAGTCCCAGGATCGAGTCCCGCATCTGGCTCCCAGCTCTTCAGGGAGTCTGCTTCTCCCTCTGACCTTCTCCCCTCTCATGCTCTCTCTCACTCTCTCTCTAACTAAATAAATAAAACCTTGAGAGGAAAAAAAAAAAAAAGATTGTATTTATTTATTTGAGAGAGCATAAGCAAGGTACCCAGGTGCCTCTAAAGATTTTGTTTGCCAGAAAGAAAGAGAGAAATAGTGAGAGAGCACAAGCAGCTGGAGCAGCAGGCAAATGGAGAAGCAGACTCCCCGCTGAGCAAGGGGCCCAATGAAGGACTCAATCCCAGAAGCCTGGGATCATGACCTGAGCCAAAGGCAGACACTTAACTGACTGAGCCACTCAGGCATCCCCTCGTTTTTCTTTCTTATCTTACCCAAATCTTATTCGTTTTTCTTTCTTATCCAAAGTCATAACAAGAGATTGTGTAACTAGAAAGAAGGAATAAAAGGAGAGTGTACACCTAAGAACATCTACATTTAACTTCCCTCTATGATTCCACCACCTCTACCCTCTATATAACAGTTCTCAACAGGGGGCAACTGTGCCCCTGGGGAGACATTTCACAACATCTGGAGACATTTTGGTTGTTAGAGATAGTGAGAAGAGGGTACTAATGGGTAGTGAGTAAAGACCAGCGATACTGCTAAACATCGCACAACGCACAGGATAGTCCTCCACAATGACAGATGATCCAGCCCAAAATGTCAATACTGTCAAGGCTGAGACACCCTACCCCAAGGCCTAAGACCTACCTCTCAGAAGACACTCAATAAATGTTTGCTGATCTGAACTGAAAAGACCATGAACTGGAAGAAAAGCAAAACTTACAAGAACAAAGTAGAAGACAGAGGCCATGATTTAAGCATTATTAGCATCTACTAAGCCTTTACTGCGTGTTGAGTAGTATCAGTATATAGTACCAGTCCTACCAAAAATGAACGATTCCGGGGCGCGTGGGTGGCTCAGTGGGTTAAAGACTCTGCCTTCAGCTCAGGTCATGATCCCAGGGTCCTGGGATCAAGCCCCGCATCGGGCTCTCTGCTCAGCAGGGAGCCTGCTTCTCCCCCCCTCTCTCTGCCTGCCTCTCTGCCTACTGTAATCGCTGTCAAATAAATAAATAAAATCTTAAAAAAAAAAAAAATCAAAACTTAAAAAAAAAAAAAATGAACGATTCGGGGGCACCTGGGTGGCTCAGTGGGTTAAAGCCTCTGCTTTCAGCTCAGGTCATGATCCCAGGGTCCTGGGATCGAGCCCCACATCGGGCTCTCTGCTCAGCAGGGAGCCTGCTTCCTCCTTTCTCTCTGCCTGCTTCTCTACCTACTTGTGATCTGTCAAATGAATAAATAAAATCTTTAAAAAAAAAAAAAAAAAAAGGAGGGACGCCTGAATGGCTCAGATGGTTAAGTGTCTGCCTTCGGCTCAGGTCATGATCCCGAGTACCGCATCGGGCTCCCTGCTCAGTAGTGAGTCTGCTTCTCCCTCTGCCTGCCACTCCCCCTGCTTGTACTCTCACACTCTCACTCTGTCTGTCTCTCTGGCAAATAAATAAACAAAATATTAAAAAAAAAAAAAAAAAAAAAAAAAAAAGGAGAGAACATACAAAGGAATCACTCAATTTTCCCCCAGCAGGCTTCATGGAAGAGATGACATCTTGTTCAGTTCAGAAGAGCAGGAAGTATCTTGTTTCATAGCTTATGAGCCTCTTTCCAAATAAAGAACCGCTCATTTCTTCAGTCAACAAAAAACACCCCCCCACCCAAATCCCAAACAATTACTGCACTTTGCACCTATTCTCAGTTTAGCAACTGTCACCCTCATCAGTCTTACTAAGTAAAACCACTACCCCAGAAATAAAACTTTCAGTTGCCTGCAGACACAGACTCTGTCTAATCCTGCCTAAGTCACAAAATCACAGCCTACCAACTAACTGGCAATGATCTAACTATGGGCCCACATCTACCAACTGCGTCAGTATCTTAGAAAGCTATTTTGCTAGGATGCTTGGTTATCTCAGTTGGTTAAGAATGTTAACTTTGGGGCGCCTGGGTGGCTCAGTTGGTTAGGCAACTGCCTTTGGCTCAGGTCATGATCCTGGAGTTCTGGGATCAAGTCCCGCATTGGACTCCCTGTTTGGCAGGGAGTCTGTTTCTCCCGCTGACCTCTCTCCTCTCATGCTCTCTCATTTTCTCTCTCTCTCTCTCTCTCAAATGAATAAATAAAATATTAAAAAAAAAAAAGAATGTTGACTTTGGCTCAGGTCATGATCTCAGGGATGTGAGACAGAGCCTTGCATTGGGTTCTCTGCCAGGCATGGAGCCTGCTTAAGATTCTCTCTCTCTCCCTTTGCCCCTTCCCACCCCTGCCATCACTTAAAAAAAAAAAAAAGTCCATTTACCTTACCAAAAAATGTGGGTCCTCTTCCACCCTACCCAATGCATGCCAGGACCAGCAACAAAGTAACCAATATATAGGGGCACCTGAGTGGCTCAGCTGGTTAAAGCATCTGACTCTTGGTTTCGGCTCTGGTCATGATCTCAGGTCTGTGGGATCAAGTCCTGTGGCCAGGCTCTACACTCAGCATGGGGTCTATTTGTTCTTCTCCCTCTACTCCTCCCCCCCTCTCTCTCTTTAAAATAATAAATAAAAATTTTTTAAGGAGTAACCAATAGAGTGCCTGGATGTCTCAGTTGGCTAACCAACTGCCTTCGGCTCAGGTCATGATCCTGGAGTCCCGGGACTGAGTCCCGCATCAGGCTCCCAGATCCATGGGGAGTCAGCTTCTCCCTCTATCCTTCTCCCCGTCATGTTCTCTCTCTCTCTCAAATAAATAAACAAAATCTTAAAAAAAAAAAAAGTAACCAAAATATATTTATTGAGCACCTACTATATGCTTATGTCAATGGTTCTCACCCCTCGCTATGTACTGACATCAGAGCTCCCAACCCAGATATGAATATGTCTTAATGGTAAATTCTAATGCAAGATAAGTAGGGGCGCCTGGGTGGCTCAGTGGGTTAAAGCCTCTGCCTTGGGCTTAGGTCATGAACCCAGGATCCTGGGATCAAGCCTCGCATTGGGCTCTCTGCTCAGTGGGGAGCCTGCTTCCTCCTCTCTCTGCCTGCCTCTCTGCCTACTTGTGATCTCTGACAAATAAATAAAATCTTAAAAAAAAAAAAAAAGTACAAGACACAGTCAGTTCCCGTCCTGAAAAGCTCATCCACAATCACAACAGGCTAATTTGGAAAAAGATGTTAGTCTACCAATTGTAGTCCTTTTACAATACTATCAGTGCTTATAAAATAGAAGAAACTGGGATAGTCTGGAAATGAACTGCTCCTATCACCTAGTCCGGTTGTACACCGAATCCACCTGCAACTCCTGAAATGCTGTTCTATACCCTTTCTATCTCCTAGACAGTAAAGTACCATTCTCAGGAGCTATGGAGACATCCCAAGTAGGAGAATGAACTGAGGCCCACAAATCAGGAAGCTACAAGGTAACCTGAAGGCCAGAATCTCTCAAATTCACGCCATCATGGGGCTTCTCTTTTTTTTTTTTTTAATTTTTATCTACTTATTTGTGAGAGAGAGAGAGAGAGAGAGCGCGCGCAAACCAGCACAAGAAGGGGAAGAGGCAGAGGGAGAAGCAGTCTCCTTGCTGGGCAAGGAGCCTGATGGGGGAACTCGATCCCAGAACCCTGGGATCATGACCCCAAATCAAAGGCAGAGGCTCAACTACCTGAGCCACCCAGGTGTCCCATGGGGACTCCTTTAAAGAGAAGAAATACTTCTTTAACCTCCAACATGACCAGTGTACCTCACTGTATAGCTGAAGTGTCCAATAAGAGTAAAGAATAGAGTTTTTTTGTTTTTTGTTTTAGATTTTATTTATTTATTTGGGAAAGCCAGACCCAGAGCAGGGTGAAGGGCAGAGAGAAAAGCAGACTTCTTGCTGAGCAGAGAACCTGATGCAGGGCTCTATCCCAGACTCCAAGATCATGACCTCAGCCAAAGGCAGACACTTAACCGACTGAGTCATCCAGGCACTCCAAGAAAAGTTTTTTAATTTGCTCTTAGAGGACCTGGCCATTTAAAGAAATCACCCAAATTCATAAGGCTGGTAAATTCAAATTTCTCATATAACATACACTTAAAATAAAAATACTCTAAATTAAATATATTTCAGTAAACTCCTTACCAAGATATCCAAATTGTGAAAGCCTCAAAAATTAAAAATTAAAAATATTGTTAAGTAAACTCTACCCCCAAAGTGGGGCTTGAACTCACACTCTCATGATCAAGCATCACATACTCTACTGACTGAGCCAGCCAGGCATCCCCAAAATTAAAAATTTTTCAGTCGGTAGAGGATTCAATTCTTATCTTGGGGATGTGAATTCAAGCCCCACATTGGGCACAGAGCTTACTTTAAAAAACAAAACAAAACAACAAAACAAAAAACTTACTTCAACCTAAATCCTACCCAGCAGTGATGTCCTCATACTAAAGACCACCCTGAAGAGACCATGAGCTTTTCAATTCTGCAAACATAAACCTACAGATCCTCGCCTAACTAGTCTCTCTCTGAATCACACAGAAAAAGGTATAATTCTCTTGTTACACAAAAACTGGTGAGCACAAGACCCTATAGATTCCTTTTTTAGGGGTGCCTAGGTGGCTCAGTCGTTAATCGTCTGCCTTCGGCTCAGGTCATGATCCCAGGGTACAGGGATGGAGCCCTGTGTTCAGCTCCCTGCTCAGTGGGAAGCCTGCTTCTCCCTCTCCCACTCCCCCTGCTTATGTTCCCTCTCTCTCTGTCTCTTCTCTCTCTCCGTCAAAAAACAAATAAAATATTTAACATAAATCAATAATAAATTACTTTTAAAAAAAGAGGTATAGAAAAAAATAAAAATAAATTAAAATTAAAAAGAGAGGGCGCCTGGGTGGCTCAGTGAGTTAAAGTCTTCTGCCTTCGGCTCAGGTCATGATCCCAGAGTCTTGGGATTGAGCCCCGCATCGGGATCTCTGCTCAGCAGGGATCCTGCTTCCTCCCCCATCTCTTTGCCTGCTTCTCTGCCTACTTGTCTGTCAAATAAATAAATAAACAAATAAATAAATAAATACTGCCTGATCTCTGTCTGTCAAATAAATAAATAAAATCTTTAGGGGCGCCTGGGTGGCTCAGTGGGTTAAGCCGCTGCCTTCGGCTCAGGTCATGATCCCAGAGTCTTGGGATTGAGCCCCATATCGGGCTCTCTGCTCAGCAGGGAGCCTGCTTCCTCCTCTCTCTCTGCCTGCCTCTCTGCCTGTTTGTGATCTCCTGCCTTCGGCTCAGGTCATGATCCCAGAGTCTTGGGATTGAGCCCCGCATCGGGATCTCTGCTCAGCAGGGATCCTGCTTCCTCCCCCATCTCTTTGCCTGCTTCTCTGCCTACTTGTCTGTCAAATAAATAAATAAACAAATAAATAAATAAATACTGCCTGATCTCTGTCTGTCAAATAAATAAATAAAATCTTTAGGGGCGCCTGGGTGGCTCAGTGGGTTAAGCCGCTGCCTTCGGCTCAGGTCATGATCCCAGAGTCTTGGGATTGAGCCCCATATCGGGCTCTCTGCTCAGCAGGGAGCCTGCTTCCTCCTCTCTCTCTGCCTGCCTCTCTGCCTGTTTGTGATCTCTGTCTGTCAAATAAATAAATAAAATCTTTAAAAAAAAAAAATCTTTAAAAAAAAATTAAATTAAATTAAATTAAAAAGAGGAGTAGGGGGACGCCTGGGTGGCTCAGTTGGTTAAGCAGCTGCCTTCGGCTCAGGTCATGATCCCAGTGTCCTGGGATCGAGTCCCACATTGGGCTCCTTGCTCAGCAGGGAGCCTGCTTCTCCCTCTGCCTCTGCCTGCCATTCTGTCTGCCTGTGCTTGCTCTCTCTCCCCCTCTCTCTCTCTCTCTGACAAATAAATAAATAAAATCTTTAAAAAGAAAAAAAAAAAAGAGGAGTAGGGTGCCATTCAATGATCTAAAAGAGGGAACAAGGAGGGTATTAAAAGGTAAATTTGGGAACTTAAGGAAAAATGTAATTGGAACATATTAATTACAATAAGACAATTACATGAAGCATTTTCTATGTACTGTTTTTAGGACCCATAGTTTTGAAATTAGTTTGGTTTACAGTATTTCTCCTTGTAACTGTCCATGTCATCATATAACTTTTATCCAAACTTATATGGACCCATGTAAATTTTATCCATTTATCCACAATCCCTTAACTTCAATTCCAAAATATAAAAGGCTGTAAAAATAAGATTTTCGTTATTCATTTGGTGGCAAAACCCGACATGAAATGACATGAGGCTATTTATAATATTTATTTATACCAGTTGCTGTGAACATTCTGACATTTTACTATAACAATGGGAATGTGTTTGATTACAAGGTGCTGCCCTGATCTCTCTGGGACGTTACATAACATACAGTACATGTACCATATTCCTTTTCTAAAATCCCAAAAACTCTATATTCAAAATACATCTGGTCCCAAGAACTGTTGTGGGGTGGGTTTTTTTTTTTTTTTTTGGCTCCAAGGTACTATAGACTGGTATGCTAATTAAGACTAAGTCTTGGGGCACCTGGGTGGCTCAGCGGGTTAAAGCCTCTGCCTTCGGGAGCGCCACGGGTGGCTCAGTGGGTTAAGCCTCTGCCTTGGGCTCGGGTCATGATCCCAGTGTCCTGGGATCGAGCCCTGCATTGGGCTCTCTGCTCAGCAGGGAGCCTGCTACCCCCTCTCTCTGCCTACCTCTCTGCCTACTTGCGATCTCTCTCTCTGTGTCAAATAAATAAATAAAATCTTAAAAAAAAAAAAAAAAAAAAAAAAAGAGCCTCTGCCTTCAGCCTGGGTCATGATCCCAGGGTCCTGGGATGGAGCCCCCTGTCCGGCTCTCTGCTCGGGGTGGGGAGGGGGGCCTGCTTCCTCCTCTCTCTCTGCCTCTCTCCCTGTCAAATAAATAAATAAAATCTTTAAAAAAAAAAAAAAAAAGACTAAGTCTTATACAGAAAATATAACTAATATAGAGAATGAAGGTAGATCTTCAGATCAATTCAATGCCTTAACAACTATTCACACATACACAATCCTGTAAAACAAAGCATTAACAAGACTTTTAACAAATGCAAAACTCAAACACACCCTTACACATTTTTTCAAGTGATGGTGATATTTACATCATCCAGTATCTAGATCAATCCTACTTAGATTGAAATTCACTAATTTAAATCACAGTTAATACAGACCAAAAGACTGCAATTGGCAATTAAGTTGAGAAAAAGAATCATCCACTGGTAAATAAGAAACTCAGTAAAATGTTCTGATTTTTAAGAAATTTATCTCAGAGGGTTTCATATCTAAAATTATCATTCTAGGGACGCCTGGGTGGCTCAGTCAGTTAAGCGTCTGCCTTGGGCTGGAGTCATGATCCCAGTGTCCTGGGTCCTTTGCATCAGGTTCCTTGGCTCAGCGGGGAGCCTGCTTCTCCCTCAGCCTGCCACTCCCTCTGGTCGTGCTCTATCTCAAATAAGTTAAAAAAAATTATAAATAAATAAAGTATCATTCTAGAATACAATTTCTAAACTTTGAACAAATTACAATTGACTTTTTCTGTGAAAGCAGGGCCTTGGACAGGGAGCAACTTAAAGATATCTGAATTGGAAGAAGAGTTTCACAGTTCTTTCCTTCCTTCCTCCTTCAGTTGCTGCTTTTCTGGTTTTAGAATTTCAAACAAAGAAATACATATTGGCTCCACTGCTAAGAAACGCCCTCTTTCTCAGCAACTTCCTCTTCCAATTTTCTTCCCTACCTTTGACATATGAGAACAATGAACACTGCCGGTCCTACCATTTTGATTAACCAAAAGTTGAGGCTTAGAAAAATTAAGGGCTACAATTTATCATATCCAACTACTTACTAGTCTCTGACTCCAGGTCCACAATCTTCACTCATCTAGAAGTCAGATAACAGGGAACACAAAGAAAGGAAGGAACATTACACTGCATCACAGGCAGGGTACTGAACCTTCGGTTCCAGGAATCCAAAAAAATTTGAACAAATGGGAAATTTCTCTCATCCAGAGAAAATTTAGGGAGGAGAAACAGTTACTGGGCTGGCTCCCCTTTGAACCAAGAGTCAAATCTATACACCAACAGTTGGTGAACTTCTACAAGCCACCCATTCAAGATTCAAACTGAGTTCTTTGAGGTTCTGACAACTTTAAAGTAACTTTACAATTTAGAAACGGTCCTTTCCAACTCACAGACTGAAAAAAGGGGATGCACTTATAATTAGCCATCCAGAGTTCAAGGTCCAGCCTGTCTCCATGCCAGAGGTCAATTCAAGTGTCTGGGACCAGACCTCTCCCTCCATTTGTGACACAGCAAACTTCTTTTAAGTGGATAATGACTTCCCCTTTGTCTGATGATTCTCAAAGGAAACCACCTTACGAATGGTTGATAAGTTTTGTGTGACCTTGGACAAGTTACTAAATTTCTCTGAAACTCGGTTTCCTTAAGTGTAAACTCCCAAAAGCGGCTGTAAAAATTCCCAAAAGCGGCTGTAAAAATTAAGAACATAAGCCTAAACAAGGGCTGGCACATAGTAGGAGCACCATAAATGTTTCCCCTCCCACTCCTAACCCCCCTTAAATTGTCTGGGGCCTAACTTTCAATCACTGCCCCAAGAGGTTCCAAGGATAGTTTCCTCTCCTCCCACGCTATGGAGCCCCAGTGTATAAAACTTTGCCATCTCAAAGGCTCTGGGTCCCTAGAGGACCAAGACAACCAGAATCTACCTAATTATAGTCTGGGGTCCATCCAGCCTTCATGGAAGAGCCCCCTTAGCCAACTCGTCTCCTTACCCTGCAGAACCATCCTGTACACATACATACATACATACATACGTACATACATACATACGTCCATACACACACTTACGTACACACAATCCTCTGCGCCACTCCTCGACCCAGCAGGCCACGGATCTCAAAGAGCCCTACAATTCCTTCATGGCCCCACTTTGGAAACTAAAGCTCCGCCTGGAGAACAACTTGCCCGAGATCTCCGAGAACATCTGAGATCCAACTCATGTACAACTGCCTGCAAAGCCTTCGTTTTACAAGTAGGGAAACTGAGGCCCTGAGAGGGAAGTGACTTGCCCAAGGTCACACAGCGACTTAGTGCCAGCGCCAGGCCAGGATGGGGGCACTTTCGCAGCCTCACAGATTCGCGGGCCCCTCCAAGTCTCTGAGGGGACCTCCAGGACACCTCCTCCCTGGGGAGGGGAGTGTAGAATAAGAGGCCACCCCGCGCTGACCGCTCCCCCGGCCACTGCCGGTCCGCGGCAGAAGGTGCGCCACCCAATCCTCCGGGACCCCGCGAGGCTCGAAGCAGGGGGTGGGGGGGGTGGCGCGGCCGCGCCCGGCGCCTCACGGCGGGGCCCGCCCGCGGGGACTTGTTGCTCACCTGGTCTCGTGTGGTCGCCCTCAGCGACAGAGAGGCCTACCAGCCGCCCTTCTCCGCACGGGGTCTGTTCCCGTGGGCCGCCTCCGGGAATGCCACACAGCCAACCCCCCCTCAGCTCGCTACGCCCCCAGCCGCGCTCACCCGGCCCGCGTCCGCCATTACGCGATTCCCCGCCCTGGGACACAGCCACACCCCGCCAACGGCCCTGATTGGCTCTCTGCCCCACCCTCCTGGGGCTTTGGGGCATTCCATTGGCCCGAGTGGAATGCCAGTTAAATAGCTACGCAAAAGACGTACTCAAGGGTACAGTCTGGGGAGCTCCACCCGAGCTACTTCCGCAATCGGAGTAAACAGCGAGAGGGCAAACCAAGTGAAGTGGGGGTGGAGATTAAACTGAATCAACTCCTAAATTCAAGGTAGGAAAATCCTACCTAAGAAAGTGTAAAAACTCCTACAGAGTGTGTTTAAATATGGATTTCACTTGTTAGAGTTCAAACAACCGGGGTTTTTGGTGGAAGGAAGGGGCCAAACCCATGAACTTTCTGCGGATACCCCTCAAGTTGCAGATAGTTTTGCCCGGGTCTCGGGCCGGACCGAAAGTAGGGTGGGGAGAGTGAGTCATAGGCTCTGGCCCGCTGCTAAACGAGTCTTCCGGGGCGAGGTCTGGGGTCCTGGGACTGGGAGCTGATTCTGAAAGGCCGGGGTCAGGTGAGCAAGACCCTGGTCAGGCGTCACCTCATTCTGCGACCTCAGACGACTTCCTGAACTTACCTGGGTCTCAGTTTGTCCTTCTGCAAAATAGGAGTAGTCATGTCGGCCTCATGTCCTGGCGTTTTGAAGCTACACGCCTGAGTTGGGTATATGTGCATCTTGTTGATTATAAAAGGCTGCAGCTGGATACCATTTGACAAATTCACAAGTTAGCGAATATCTCTCATTTAGTTCTTTTGAGCAACTCTGTAAGGCGGATGTTGTCTTCATTTTGCAGGAGAGAAAACTGAAAACTCCATGACTTACCCTGGGTCACCCAGGGAATTTGAAACAACCCCAGGACTCAAACTTGTATCTTTTGTCTTCCATTTCTGTATTTCTCCTCCCAGGCCTGGTGACCCCTGAGAAAGACGTTCTTCCACCAATCCTTTAGCATTCTGGGGAGTGTCGTGAGAGTGCCAGTACAGTTCCCCTCTCTCCGGTCACCCTAGGCCCCAGCTGTTTCTAGGGTCCTAGGAATCAGGAGGTGAGTAGGGGATGACAGGTGGGTCAGCAACCCAGACAGAATCCCAAACAAGGACACAGGGGCAGTGACACCACTGTCACTCAATGGTGAGTGGCATTGGCCCTCAGCAGGGCAGCCTCCATGCCAAGACTTAAATCCAGGTCTCTTTGCTCTCAGAACAGGGCTCTTTTCATTACAGGATTGTTTTTCCCAGAAGGGCTGCCTTGGCTGTAATTCCTAGTCCTTTTCCCTCTCTGTAAAGGAAGGAGGCCAAGATGGGAGGGGGAGGGGGAGGGGGAGCTGTCTAAGTCTTTAGAATGGCAGAGACCACCAAGTGCATGGTGCTGAAAAAGCCTTAGTGCTGGCTGAGTCAGTGACCTCCAGGCTCAAATTGGGACATGTGGTCTGACAACCAATGACTATTTAAATCATGACTGTGGCCAATGGGTACTGGGAGGCAGCAGGTGCTGTGCAGAAGTCAGTGGCTTCGGGTTAGCCTGACCTGAAATTGAATCCAAGCTCCACCACTTTATAGCTTTTTGAGCCTCACTTATGTCTTCTCTAAAATGGGGACAACAGGCCGTCTGGGTGGCTCAATCGGTTAGGCATCTGCCTTCAGCTCAGGTCATGATCTGGGGGTTCTGGGATCAAGTCCTGCATGGGGCTCCTTGCTCAGCAGGGAGCCTGCTTGTCCTCCTCCCTCTGCCTGAGGCACCCCCCCCCCGCTTGTTCTCCCTCTCTCTGTGTCAAATGAAGAAATAAAATCTTTAAAAATTTTCATATATATATATATATATATATCTCCACATCAGTGCAAAAAAATATGTATATCCACATCACTGCTAAAAAAAATAAAAAATTAAAAATAAGATGGGGACAGCAGGGCAGTTGTGAGGATTCAGTGAGTTAATTGTGAAATTAATGAGTCATGTGTAAAAAGTACCTGGTATTTATCTATTCATTCATGGATTCATCTATTTAGTAAAAAAATTACTAAGTACCGGGGTGCCTGGCTGGCTCAGTCGGTAGAGCATATGACTCTTGATTTTAGAGTCAGTGAGTTCGAGACCTATGTTGGGTGTAGGGTTTACTTTAAAAAAAAAATTGGGGTGCCTGGGTGGCTCAGTGGGTTAAGCCTCTGCCTTCAGCTCTGGTCATAATCTCAGGGTCCTGGGATTGAGCCCCGCATCAGGCTCTCTGCTCAGTGGGGAACCTGCTTACCCCTCTCTCTCTGCCTGCCTCTCTGCCTACTTGTGATCTCTGTCAAATAAATAATAAAATCTTTTAAAAAAAGTTACTAAGCACTGACTATGGATAGGCAGCCTGCCAGTGGTACAGCTACAATGGTGGGCAAAAAAGACAGACCCTCATGGAGCTTAGAGTTTAGTGAGGAAGTAAGTCATAAAACAAATGACCAAATGAATCAAAATAGAGTTAGAAACTGGTAAGGAACGAGAAGGCAAAGTACAAGGTGTTTATGAGAGTGCATGTTGGAATGGGGTGGGGCCAGAAGAGGCTTCCTGTAGAGGTGATATCTCGGGGTGAGTTGGTGAATGGGGCTGAACCAGGCAGCTGATCTTTGGGAGAAGGATTGCAGGCCAAGAGAAAGGCATCCAGGCCAGTTGGAATAGGTGGCAATGGGAAGGGAGGACAGAGCTCATGCAGGGGCCTAAGCAAATGAGGTGTTAGAGGGGAAGGAACCTGACTTTGAAATGAGGCTCATTTCCAAGGGTCTGTGTACTTTTCTGGTAGGCCCTGAATACAAGCTTTGAGGCCAACCCAGGGTTTGCATCCTGGCTCTGCCATCTCACTTCAGACTGTGTGACTTTGTCCAGTCACCACACCTCTCTGTGCCTCATCTCCTTTTCTAAGAAATGGGGATAATGATAAAGTGTCATGGGGGGCAGTGAGGACTCAATGTGGAATGTGTCTAAAGTGTTCCGGCACACAGAAGGCCCTCCATAAAAGGTGCTCATTCTTGCCAGCATGGAGGGAGGTGAGCCCGAGGCAGCAGATCCATCAGATAAGTTTAGGAGAGAGCTGATGGAAGCATCCATACACTGGGCAAGTTGTCATCTGACCTTAATTGTTTTGCGAGACTTTGAAGCCAGGCAAGCCTGGGTTCAAATCATAACTATAGCACTTTCTAGCAGTGTGACCTTGAGCAAGTGACTTTGCCTCTGTGAGCCTCAGTTTCCTTATCCGTAAAATGGGAATCATAATTGTTTTTAATCTCCTGGAACTGTGAAAGTTAAATGAGATAATAAATGCAAAGCACTGGGGCGCCTGGGTGGCTCAGTTGGTTAAGCGACTGCCTTTGGCTCAGGTCATGATCCTGGAGTCCCGGGATCGAGTCCCATATCAGGCTCCCTGCTCAGCAGGGAGTCTGCTTCTCCTGCTGACCTCTCTCCTCATGCTGTCTCTCTCTCTCATTAATAAATAAATAAAATCTTTAAACAATCAAACAAACTTTAAAAAAATAAATAAATAAATGCAAAGCCACAGTGATTGGCACATAGTAAGCAGCTGTTAAATATTAACTTTAATAATATTGTCATTAACTCTATTAGTAATTTAATAATAATTATTATTGTCGATATCAGCATTACCACATGTCCTAGGTAAGATTTTGGAGCTTTTGCTTGAAGATTGTCTGACAACAAGAGCCATAGTTTCTCCTTTTAGGCAACGGACATAGACAAGTTGCTTTCTGAGGGGATGGTACTGAACACTTGAGGAATCATATTAATAAGCACTAACAGAGCATTTCTTATGTGTCAAACACATGCTAAGTGCTGTCCATGCATTAACTCATAAATCCTCCTAGTAGCCCTATGAGTGAGGTCCTGTCATTACCGTCATTTTACAAATGAGACAAAAGAAGCACTAAGAGGTTAAATGACTTGCCCAAGGCCACCCAGTCTGCAGGCGGCACAGCTGGAATTCGAACCCAGCCTCTGAACATGAATGGACTTAACTGCGCTTGAGGGTAAGCCCTCCCTCCTCTACCGCCGCAGGGATGACATTATCCACTGCCAGTAGCCAAGTCCCAGGCTCTGAAGGCCAAACCCGTTCCTTTCCCACCAGGTTTGAAAAGTAACCCCTGCCTGTTTGTTCCCTGCCCTCTGAGGCAGCTTAGAGCAGGTAACAGACCCTCTTCCACTGCAAGGGAAAGCAAAAAGTCATTTAGAGTCTGAGTCCCAACAGTCTTGGCCAAGTCACACCCCCTGTCTGAGCCTCAGTTTCCTTATCTATGAAATAGGGATGATAGCAGCTTGCTTACAGGGCTGTTGTGAGGAGCAGAAAGAATAAGGCCTGCGTAAACTATGAAGTGCTGTCAGCACAGGCAGGCCTCTCATTGTTGCTATGGAGATGGCAAACACCCCGGGGAAAGCAGCCTAAACCAGTACAGCTGGCAAAATTGCCGTCTCTAGAAAAAGTCCTGGGTTTGAGTCCAGGATCTGCCTGTTACACCCTGTGTGACCTTGAGCAAGTTATAAAACCTGGCTGAGCCTCAGTTTTCTCATCCATAAAATGGAGTGAATAATACCAATTGTACAGCTGGGGCGAAAAACACTGAGGGAATGCATAAAAGGCCATGAACCAATTCCTGGTACAGAGCTGGCAGAACCCAGTGTGTTAAGGGAAGAAACAAATCACAAGGACCATGAAGAATCACAGTGACCCCTCTTCACCACCCCTGGCTGAGGGGAAGAAGATGGAGACCAGTGTGTTCAGAGCCCAGGACAGTCTGCAGCCACTTCCCTACCTCTAGCATCGTCAGCTCTTGCTGGGTCCACTGCATCTCTCTCTCTCTCTCTCTCTCTCTCTCTCTCTCTCTCTCTCTCCTTCTCGTCAAACAAGTTCTTCTCCACTGAGCAATCCCAGGGGGCCCTGAACCTCAGTTCCAGCCAAGCTCACAGGCTTTCCCCGCCTCCACGTCCTTAATCCACAGCCTTTGCATTTGCCATTCCTTCCACCTGGAATGCTCTCTCCTCCCGGAGCGCTTGTGATGGGGAGAGGGGGGGTTGCTGAAGGAAAAGGATCTGGAATGATGCTCCCCTCCCTCCTCACTCCACTCCCCTACATCTCCCACGCTGCATGCCTGACCTCCCCCCCCCCAGCGTGGGGGGATGAAGCAGCATCAGGAGGGGGAGGAAAAGGGGGAGGACTCCATGAAGGGCCCTCTGTGGGGTTTTTCACCTGCTCAGAAGAGGCAGACAGAAATGAAAGCTCTAGAAAAAAAAAAATGCCTGCCGCTCTGCTCCGGAGGCCCCCCCGCTCAGGGAAGCCTCCCTGCCTTCCCACTGTGCCATCTTCTCTTCCTCCCCCTCCTCCTGCAGGCAGGTGCCACAGTCAAGGAACATGGGTGGGCGGCAGGCCAGGGAGACATGGGTTCAAATCCCATTCCTGTCCCTTACCGAGTGACTGGCCTGGCCTTAGCAAGAACCTTTGGCCCCCATACACCTCATTTCTCAGTAAAAGGACAAACAGCCCTGCCTCTCAGGCGGCTGTGAGGGCTAAGTGGGGTGCCAGATGAAAATGCCTGGCACAGCCAAGGTGCTAAGCCATGGGGCAAACTCACAAGCACCATGCGGGCCCGGCCCAGCTCTCAGCACCTTGCAGATACTCGCCCATTGAATTCCCGATAAGGTAGGTACCCTTAATCTCCCCTTTTGACAGATGATGAAACTGAGGCACAGAGAGATGATCTACCTTGTCCAAGGTCACACAGCCAGTGAGAGGCAGAGCTTCATCTCTGTTCTGCCCACCACACTATGGTGCGCTCAGTACTGGCAGTCACGGGTATTGTTGCTTTTTTTTGTTTAGTTTGATTTGTTCTTATTGGCGCTGACTCTGTGCCCTCAGTGAGTACATGTTATTCTTCCCCCACATTCAAAATCTTGCCTGAATTTTTCCTCCGTCATGACATCCTCCAGGTTGTTTCTTTAAAGAGCATACATTGCTCTCTCCTCTGGCCAGGCCAACCCAGGGCTCTAGGGACCAGTGATCCATCCACCGAGTCTCTGTTTTTCAGCAGCTCCCAATCTGGTGGGGAAGAAAATACATACATTAAAAAAATATTTGTTTCAAGTTTTTTTAAGTTTAGGGGCGCCTGAGTGGCTCAGTCATTAGACGTCTATCTGCCTTTGGCTCAGGTCATGATCCCAGGGTCCTGGGATCGAGCCCTACTTCGAGCTCCCTGCTTGGTGAGAAGCCTGCTTTCTTTCTCCCACTCCCCCTGCTTGTGTTCTTGCTCTCGCTGTCTCTCTCTCCGTCAAATAAATAAATAAAATATTTTAAAAAAAAAAGATTTTTAAAAAATTTATGTATTTGAGGGGCGCCTGGGTGGCTCAGTGGGTTAAGCCTCTGCCTTCGGCTCAGGTCATGATCTCAGGGTTCTGGGATCGAGTCCCGCATCGGGCTCTCTGCTCAGCAATGAGCCTGCTTCCCCTCTCTCTCTGCCTTTCTCTCTGCCTACTTGTGATCTCTCTCTCTCTCTGTCAATAAATAAATAAAATCTTTAAAAAAAAATTGGGGGCGCCTGGGTGGCTCAGTGGGTTAAGCCTCTGCCTTCAGCTCTGGTCATGATCTCGGGGTCCTGGGATTGAGCCCCACATCGGGCGCTCTGCTCCAAGGGGAGCCTGCTTCCTCCTCTCTGCCTGCCTCTCTGCCTGCTTGTGATCTCTGTCTGTCAAATAAATAAATAAAATCTTAAAAAAAAATTTTTTTTTATTTATTTGAGAGAGAGAGAACACAGGCAGGGTGAGTGGCAGAGGAAAAACAGGCTCCCCGCTGAGCAAGGAGCCCAATGTGGGACTCTATCCCAGGACCCTGGGATTGTGACCTGAGCTAAAGGCAGAGGCTTAACCAACTGAGCCACTGAAGTGCCCCTACATACATAAAAATTACCATAAAAGAGGGAGACACCAATTGCAGCAGGAGCTGTAAGCTCACAAAACCCTCAACCTAACACAGCTGAAGGATTGAGCAGGTTCATAGAGGAGGGGTCATTTGGGTGGGGCCTTGAAGGGTGAGTAGGAGTTCCTCAGATACGGTTCTTTTTTTTTTTTTTTTCTTTTTTCTTTTAAAGATTTTATTTATTGGGGCGCCTGGGTGGCTCAGTGGGTTAAAGCCTCCGCCCTCGGCTCAGGTCATGATCTCAGGGTCCTGGGATCAAGCCCCTCATCGGGCTCTCTGCTCAGCAGGGAGTCTGCTTCCCTTCCTCTCTGTCTGCCTCTCTGCCTGCTTGTGCTCTCTCTCTCTGTCAAATAAGTAAAATCTTTAAAAAAAGAAAAAAAAGAATATGATGTGTAGTGCAGACCCTGCAAAGGGGACTGGATAAATAAAGGTTAGAGAGTAATATATTTTGGGTCAGTTCTGTGCCAGACCCTGTACTGTATATGCTGCAGGTATAGAGGTGGAGAGAGAGTAATTGGGCCCTGAAGATGCTTCCAGACTTGGTGTGGGGCGGGGGGGCGGGGGGCGGGTGGGGCAGAAAGCCACAAGTAAAGCAAAGATATCCGTATTAAAGAAAAACCCAGAGGGGCTTTAAGACTACCTAAAAGAGAACTAAACTTGTCATGGGGTCAGTGAAGGCTTCCTGGAGAGGTGCTGATTTCCAGGCTAAGACTCAAAGAGCAGAGCCCCATGATGTTACCTACCGCCACCCAGCCACAAAAACAGTGCTGGCGGGGCGCCTGGGTGGCTCAGTGGGTTAAAGCCTCTGCCTTCAGCTCAGGTCATGATGCCAGGGTCCTGGGATCAAGCCCTAAATCATCTCAGTGGGGAGCCTGCTTTCCCCTCTCTGCGTACTCGTGATCTCTGTCAAATTAAATACATAAAATCTCTAAAAAAAAAAAAAATTAAAAAAAAAACAGTTTTGACTATAAAATAAGAGTAAGAAACCCCAATAAAGTTCTATTTTTTCCCATGAGTGCTCTTTAAATTTTTTTTAAATTATCAAACATCAAATTAGTTTGTTTTTTTTTTTTAAGATTTTATTTATTTATTTATTTGACAGACAGAGATCACAAGTAGGCAGAGAAGCAGGCAGAGAGAGAGGAGGAAGCAGGCTCCCTGCTGAGCAGAGAGCCGGATGTGGGGCTCGATCCCAGAACCCCGGGATCATGACCTGAGCCGAAGGCAGAGGCCCTAACCCACTGAGCCACCCGGGCGCCCTGAACATCAAATTCGTTTTAAAAAAAAAATAATAATATTTGGGGGCGCCCAGGTGGCTCAGTGGATTAACCATCCGCCTTCGGCTCAGGTCATGATCTCAGGGTCCCCAGATCTATCAGGCTTCACACAGCAAGGGGCAGGCACCCTGCTCAGCGAGGAGTCTGCTCCCCTCCTGCCCCTCCCACCTCATACCCCCCCAAAAGTCAATAAATAAAATAATATTTTTTAAAAATAATATATGTAGGGCGCCTGGGTGGCTCAGTGGGTTAAGCCGCTGCCTTCGGCTCAGGTCATGATCCCAGGGTTCTGGGATCGAGTCCCGCGTCGGGCTCTCTGCTCAGCAGGGAGCCTGCTTCCCTTCCTCTCTCTCTGCCTGCCTCTCTGCCTGCTTGTGATCTCTGTCTGTCAAATAAATAAATAAAATCTTAAAAAAATAATAATATATGTATATTTTTTTAGTGTCTCTGCTTTGCTGGTGCCCTAAACACGTGCTCGGTCTACTGATTGGGTAATCGGACAGGGTGATAGGCCAGAGGGAGTCATCCAGGTGAGAGGTGGAGAGGTGTGTGGAAAGCAGAGGGAATTTCACAGGCAAAGGCCCGGAGGCAAGAGGAAAGATGGCACTTTGGGGAAAAAGGAAATCCTTTGATGAGAGCTGGCAAGTGGGAAGAGGTGGCAATAGAGAATTGGTCTGGATTTTCAGGGAGCCGGGGAGGCACGAAAGGGCTTTAACTGGGATACACCATAATCCAGGGTCCCTTCTGCAAGAGCTCACTCTGAATATTTCTAGAGACCTATTTCCGGTTTGAATGCATTCAGTCCAGAGACCCCGTGTACCTACTAGGCTTCAAGCACTGACCCAGGTGCTGGGGCTGCAGCAGATAATTAAGGGCTTGGCGGGCAGGGACACTGATGGCCACCGGACAGTGGGTCTGGCTGGACAAAGGCTTGGAGCGTGGAAGGCCCTGCAGAGAGAGAGAGCCAAGCCCGGTGCCGGACAGTGAGGCCCTGAGGTGGGAGATGCCATTCAGGCTCTTTGCTGTGATGAGGCCAGAGGTTCCTAAGATAGGAGAATAAAGGAATGAAAACGGGGGCAGAGGCAATGGGCGAGGGGTGTAAAATCCTTGTCTTGTAACCTCCCAAGAAGGCGGCCAAGTAGGCAGAGGGGCAAAAGGCCCAGCCAAGCCCTTCAGCGCCCCGTGCTTTCCCAGGTCTGCCAAACCCTGCAGCTTGGCTCCTCGTGGCTCCAGAAGACAGACCCAACCCTGAAGGAGAGCAGAGGCGGGTGAGGAGGGCGAGAGGGACAGGCCCCGGCCTCTGCCCAGCAGGGCCTTCCCTCCCAGCGGCTGGAGCCAACCGGGCTGAGGAGCCAGAGGTTACAGGGAAGGATTAAGGAGTTGGTTGCTTTTTTACCCAAACTGTGGCTGCATTTCTCTCTCTCTCTTTCTCTCTCTCTCTTTCTTTCTTTCTTTCTTTTTTTTTTTTTTAAAGAAAAATGTTCCTGTACACGCACCCGGAGGCTTTTGCAGGAGGCGGCTGTTGGAGAACCGGGAAAACAAGCCAAGAAACAAGAGAGAGGAAGAAGACCACGCCTCGCCTGGCAGATTCCTAATGGCCCAGGAGACCTGGGGCTTTACTGTGGGAGGCGGTGGGGGGGATGAGGGGGTTGCTGGCTCGGGTGGGAGGGAAGGGCAGGCCGAAGGACAGCCACTTGCTGGTCGGTGACCTTGGGCGGGATGCTGCCTGCTTCCCTCTGGTGAGAATGGGGAGGAGGGGGGCAGGGGCAGGGCTGGCCGGCTGAGGTCACAGGAAGGCCCCTTCCAGCCTGAAACGCGATCTCGGGATGTGGGGCCTGCCAACCTGCAGCGACCCTGGGCCAGCAGAGATGAAAGGCTGCCTGTCCCCAGCTTCCGGACCCCCGAGGCCCCAGTGCCTCAGACTTGAAGGGCAGCAAAGCTGCTGCAGCTGGCTGGAGCCGGTTCCTGGACTCCCCACCCCACCTGATGTCATCCAACCCTCCCTTCCCTGTTTGGCTGGGGACCCTCAAGCCCAGAGATGGCTGTTGACCTACCGGAGGTCACACAGCAAGTTGGAGGCTGAGCCAGGGCTCACCACAAAGTCTTTGGGCTCCAAGTCCAGTTCGCATTCCCTTTCCCAGAAACTTGGCTGCCTGGGGCCTTACCCCAGGGAGTGGGAGAGACCCAGGGTTAGGGGAGACAGTTGGAAGCTGTGTCCTTTGAAGTCAAGACTTAATGTTGACTAAAGTGCTTTTCTTTTCCTTCTTTCTCTCTATCTCTGTCTCTGTCTCTGTCTCTCTCTCTCTCTTTTTTTTTTAAGACAAAAAAGAACGTTCCAGGCCCCTGCCATGAGCCTGGACTTGCTCTGTTGGCAGGGGAAGGAATGCAGCTCTGGCCGCCACAGCCGCTGGTGGCCAGCTGCAGCCTCCGCTCCTGCCGCTCCCACCCCAGTGGGCTTGGGGACAAAGGCCTCTTCTCAGGCTGATCCCCTCCAGCTCCCTGGATCAGTGGGGGCAGAGCATCGACCCAGAGGCTTGGTTATAAACCAGCTAAGATGCCGTCCCTCTCTGGGCCATAGTGTCCTTTCTAGAAAATGGGAGCCAAGGATTTGCCTGACCTACTTCTCAACATTATGTGGGGGCTCCGAAGAGGTAAAGTTACAGAAATACAGACCTCTCTCGGCGCCTCCTTCTGCCTGAGGGTCTGCCTACTCAGACAGCCCTCTGCCTCACCCAACCCTCCCTTCCTCAAGCTTCACCTGGCCAGCCCCAACTCACTCAGCTCGGCTTAGCAGGACCGTCCCTCGCTCTGGGGAGCCTTCCCTCACCTCCAGACCACACTGCTCCTTCAGGGTATTTATCACTGTTATAATTAAATAATTAATTGTGTAATTGGATCTGTCTCCCCACTACAATGTGAACTCAAGTAATAGCTGACACCCAATGCTTACCCAGTACCGGGGACCTTACTGGGGACTGCCCACTGAGTCCCTGTGGCAGGGACTATCCATTCCCCTGTCTTAATGGATGAGCCACCTGAGACAATGAGAAGTTTGGTGACTTACCTGAAGTCACAGCCAGCTGGAGGTTCGTCCAGGACGGAGAACCAAAGAGTTGCAGAACCGGGATTCAAATCCAGACCCCAGGCTGTAACCATTACCCCTCGAATAAGGCAGGCTGAGCTTGTTCCCCGCTCCTCCCCAGCTCCCAGAACAGCCGGTATACAGTAGGTGCTCAGTGTGAATGAATACACAAATAGATGAGGAAGATACATTTTGGAGAAGAACAAAGCACCTTCCAGGAGTGCGTTTTGCAGGTGCCAAGTGTGGAGGTGAGCCATGGTTGGGGGACAGGGTGCCCAATAAATTGTGAAAGACCAATTATTGGCTTCCCTCTGGAGGGCACACTTGGGCCAGAAGCCCCAGAGGCCATCTTTGACAACTCCTTCCACCTCATCCCCAAGTTCTGCTTGGTTTCTCCTCAGTGCACCTCCTCTTCTCCATCCCTCAACTCTCATCTCTTTCTTGGATTTTTTTTGAGTAAGCTCTCTACCCAATGTGGAGATTGAACTCATGACCCAGAGAACAAGAGGCACATGCTCTGCTGACTGAACCAGCCAGGCCCCCTTTTCTTGGATTTTTTTTAACAACTGCTTTACAGGTTTCTCCATCTCTAACTTCTCCTCCTTCAAAGTGGGCTCTCAGTGTAGAAAGCTGAGTGCAGGTGCTGTCCCTCTTTACCCCCTCCTTCACTAATGAGCCTTCCATGGCCCCACGGCTCTCTGGATAAAGCCCATACTCCTCACCAAGGCTTCTGCCACCAAGCCCTGCCTCCACCCCTCCAGTTTTCCCTCCTACCCCCCTCCTCCACATGTCCTCTGTTCAAGCCACTCTATGTACTAGATGTTAAGAGCACGGAAGCAGGGGTGCCTTGGTGGCTCAGTGGGTTAAACCTCAGTCTTCGGGTAGTGATCTCAGGGTCCTGGGATTGAGCCCCACATCAGGCTCTCTGCTCGGCGGGGAGCCTGCTTCCCCCTCTCTGCCTGCCTCTCTGCCTACTTGTGATCTCTCTCTCTGTGTCAAATAAATAAATAAATAAAATCTTAAAAAAAAAAAAAAGCACAGAAGCAGAGAGACCCGGGTTCAAGTCTTGGTTCTGCCAGTACAGCCGTGAGAGTCTGTAAGCAAATCACTTCCCCTCTCTAAGCCTTGAGTTACTGCATCTGGAAAATGGGCATTATTCTAATACCTACTCCACAGAGTCATTGTAAGGAGTCAATGAATACAGAAGGTATTCTGAGCCCAGTATCTGACATCAGAAGGTATTGGCTGAGCCCAGTATCTGACATCCACAATGGTCACTATAATTCTTATACTCTCCACTGTCACAAAGAGCATTTCTTTCTGTCTGTTTTACTTATTCTTTATGACCCAGCTCAAATGTCACCTCTTAGAGGAAATTTTCCTTGATATTCACACTCTGTTCGCAGGTGAAGTCAGTCTCACTTTTTTTTTTTTTTTAAGGTTTTATTTATTTATTTGACAGAGAGATCACAAGCAGGCAGAGAGGCAGGCAGAGAGAGAGGAGGAAGCAGGCTCCCCGAGAGAGCAGAGAGCCCGATGCGGGGCTCGATCCCAGGACTCTGAGATCATGACCTGAGCCGAAGGCAGCGGCCTAACCCACTGAGCCACCCAGGCGCCCCTCAGTCTCACTTTCCATACTTGCTTGCATTTGCTCCTGTATAAAGCCCTTGTAAATTTTGCTCTCTCTTTCCCCCATTACCCCAAGATTTCCTGGAGAGGAGGAATAAATACCGTTTTCCTTAAGGCCCTGCCCAGCACACAGCAGGTGCTCAGTAAATGTTGGTTGAATTGAAGGGGGTCACCGTGGCTTGGTGACCACCTTGCAGGGAGAAGGCCTGAGTGGTGAGACAGCTGGAGTCTGCGGGGGCCTGGTGTTGGGGATACTGGTGGCAGGGAGTGGCAGGTGGAGGGGGCGAAGGAAACTCCTGACCTCTGGGCTCTTCCTGGTGAGACCCTTTGGTCCTCCAAGGAAGGGAAAGAGGGAAGAGGATATGAGTAGGTCCAGGTGCTGAGAGGGGGTGAGGTGGGTGGGGCTGTAGCAAGAGCTGGGGCATGGGTGGGAGCTGGCAGACTCCAGCTCCTTTAAGACCCGGGCTGGGCCTGGCAGGACAGGGCCTCGCAGCCCAAGTCCCCGCCTGCCATACCCAGCCTCATCCTGGCACCTGGATTAAGTGACTTTTCAAGTTGTAAAGCTACATCTTGATTTGCAAGGAAACAAAACCCAAGCCTGGCTTTGTCTTGTTGCTGAGCAGGGAGAAAGGGGGATGTTCTCTTTCATTCGTGGTTCTACATAGACTATATCTTGTAGTCCTGGGCACATCAAAGAGGGTAATTCTTGATTTTGCAAACCCAGGTGACGGTCATATTATCCCTAACTGTTGTTTCAATTGCTGCTTCTGCCACTCCCCCTACTAAAAACCCTTCTCTTGGGATGCCCGGGCTGGCTTAGTCAAAAGGGCATGGGATGCTTGATCTCGGGGTCGTGAGTTCAAGCCCCATATTGGGTGTAGAGATGACTTAAATTAAAAAACAAAGAAAAGAAAAAAGAAAAAAAGAAACTTAAAAAACCCTTCTCTGCCTGCCTACCACTGTCAGGATAATCTCCTAGTTCCTAACCCAGCTTATAACACCCTGGACTTGGCTTGGACCCCTACCTCCTCTTGGATTTTCTCACACTTCACTCTCCCCCTGCCTTTGCTTCTTCTGGCCTTTTCTCAGTTTTTCTAACATACCTTGCCTCTTCCTTCCTCTGGGCCTTCACACATTGTTTTCTGTGTCTTGAATGCTTTTCCCCATCCCCTGACAATTCTGTTTTATGTTTAGTATTTTTGGTCCCTAGGAAATTTTTGCCTATCCCAAGATCATGGAGATATTCCAATACATCTTCTTCTAGAAGCTTTATAGTGTTAACACATTTAGGTTTGTTATTCATCTTGAATTCTTATTTTTTTAAGTAAGCTCTACGCCCAGTGTGGGCTCAAACTCACGACCCCAAGATCAAGAGTCGCACGCTCTACCGCTGAGCCAGCCAGGCGCCCCATCTTGAATTAATTTTCGGGTGGTGTAAGGTAGGGGTTGGGAATTATTCCTGTTCTCTAAATACCTGGTCACTCTGTACAGTTCAGCTTATCCCTCACTTCCTTTGAGACACCTTCCCTGACCACCCCGACGTGAGCTAAGGGCTATTCCACGGCACTTAGCACCCTCTACTTTCATTGTAGCGCTTGTCACAATTGTAATTAATCAATTATTGGTGTAATTAGTTAACATCTCACCTCCTCTACTATACTGTAGCTCTGTAAACTCAATGCTTGTGACTGTTTAAAAAAAAAATGTTTTTAGGGGCATCTGGGCGGCTCAGATGGTTGGGTGTCTGCCTTCAGCTCAGGTCATGATCTCCAGGTCCTGGGTCGAGTCCCACATCAGACTCCCTGCTCCACGGAGAGTCTGCTTCTCCCTCTCCCTCTGCCTCTCCCGTTGCTTGTGCTCTCTCTTCTTTCTCTCTGTATCTGTCTCAAATGAATAAATAAAATCTTTTTTTTTAAAAGATTTTATTTATTTATTTGACAGACAGAGATCACAAGTAGGCAGAGAGGCAGGCAGAGAGAGAGGGGGAAGCAGGCTCCCTGTGGAGCAGAGAAGCCCGATGCGGGGCTCGATCCCAGGACCCTGGGATCATGACCTGAGCTGAAGGCAGAGGCTTTAACCCACTGAGCCACCCAGGTGCCCCGAATAAATAAAATCTTAAAAAAATTTTTTTATTTGAAATATACATTCAGAAGAGTGCACATACCAAAATGTACAGCTCAATGAATTTTCACAAACTGAACACACCCATGTAGCATGTACCCAAATCAAGATGCAGAACATTTCCTGCCCAGGAGCCCCCTCATATCCCTACCAGCTCTGACTATCTTTTTTACCCTTATATTCTTAGCAACCGGCATAGAGCCTGGCATTATTAGACTCTCAAAACACACACACACACACACACACAACCCCTTTGTTGAATCAATGGATTAGTTGGTGATACTTAATTTTTCTTCAAAGAACTTGACATAGAATCCAGTCTTGACTCTAGCCCCAACTTGGTGTGACCTTGAGGAGGTCCCTTCTGCTATTGGGGTCTCAGTTTGCTTGTTTATGAAATGAAGGTAGATAGAGGGAGGTTGGATTTGGGACTTTTCCAGATCTGGCATGTGAGGCAGAATTAACGCCCCAGGTTCTGATAATACATCGTTGGGAACTCTTTTGGTCTCCTGCCTGAAAATGAGGACCCGGGAGGATTAGAAACTTGCTTCAGGTCGAGTGTCAGAAACCTGCACCTGAGAGCCAGAAGACCTGGGTTTGAGTACTGGCCTGGCCTCTGGGTGACCTTGGGCAAGTCCCTTCTCCTCCCTGCACCTTCAAGTTTTCTTCACCTAAGAGGAGGGGTGCTTAGATCTCAAAAGCTTAACAGTGATGCTGGCTTCAGTTATCTGAGCACCAAGGTTCAGCATCTAGGGTATGGGCCACTCTGGCTCTGGGCTCCTCGCTACCTGGCGCTGTGGGGGGAGAGGGAAGCACACAATGTGATAACCGCCTTGGGGAAGAGAACTCGCAGTCTGGCCAAGGAGACCCAATGTTCAGCCAGGAACCAAATGGAAAATGGGCTCATGGTCCAGATGATTCTCTGTGTGTGGGGCTGAAGGGAGAGGAGCTGGAGTGTTCCAAGTAGGGGTAGAAGACCTGGGGGTGCGGGTGGGAGGGAGGACAGAGAAGGCTTCCTGGGGGAGAAGACTTTGGAAATTGGCAGGGCAGCCCAGGGGCGCTTCCCAGAGATGGGAGGAGGCAGGAAGGAGGAAATTGGGTCCAGGTGACCACAGAGCAGCAACTTGGCTGGGGAGTAGGAGAGGCGGGGCTGGTGGGAGCTTGGGCAGCCGCCCCACAGCTGGGCCTTGGAGAGGAAGGAGGGGGGCTGCCTCCTCTGCCTCTGGCCCTGAGAAAACTCTGTGTTCTCTGGCCACAGGCTGGGAGGGAGGGCACAGTAGTGAGCCCAAGCCAGAGGGGCCTCTCTCTGAGCCACCCCCAGGGCCCTGCTCAGCTATCCTGGGCCTGTAGGGCAGGGGGGTGAGGAGCAGAGGTAAGCCCCACTCCCCCAGCAGCTGCCATATGACCCTCCTTCAGCCTGGATCCCATCTCTGCCTCTTCCTGGCTTTATGGCCTTGAGGTGAGAGGCATTTTTACCGTACCCATTCCTCAGACAGATGACTGAGGCAGAGTGGTGGCCAGCCAAGTTAAGGAAGCCAGTTATAACTCTGGTAATGGTAAGATAGCAGAGCTCAACGTTAAGAACTGGACTGCCAAGATTCAACCCCCAGCTCTGTCACTTCCGAGCGGCATGACTTCAGACAAGTCCCCTAATCCTTCCGTGCCCCGGTTTCCTCATCTCTAACGTGGGATGCCAATATTGCTTTATCAGAAGGTTGTCGTGAGGATGAAGTGAGATGAGAGACCTAAAGCATGGCCGCCTCAGGGCCAAGCCAATGAACAGGATTTGGAGTCGTTCCTCCAGTCTGAGCCTCAATTTCTTCTTCTCTGCAACGGCACCAGGAATTCATTTGCAAAGATCAGTAAGGGCAAGCTTGTCCCTAATGAGAGTGTACCAGAGGCCCTTCTTCTCCTCCACTCCAACCATGCTCTACCCCCAGCAAGTTCAAGGTCTATTCACCCACTCCCAGCAACCAGCTGTCCCTCGGTCACCCCTCAGCCCTGGAAATCTACACTGGCAATGAGGTTTGGATTCGGCAAGGACCGATCCAGGCACTGGGAAGCTAGCTCAAAGGATTATGGGATCTGGGAACCCAGAGATGGTCTAGAAATGGGTAGAGGTGGGTGTAGCCTCTTGCCCTCTCTGACTCCTGGCTCCACAGGGAAGGGCCCAGCAGAGGAGGGCCAGAGTGGGCTCTGAAATGCAGGGGCTCCCACCTCCCCAGTTGCCTGGCTTAAGGGTTACACTACTCAAGAATAAACGACAAAGCCCAGCACAGCATGTAGTAGACACATGGGGAATAATAAGAAAGGCTGCCATTCATTATCTTCACCACCAACATTTAAAAGCAGCCACTACTGGGGCACCTGGGTGGCTCAGTTGGTTAAGCAACTGCCTTCGGCTCAGGTCATGATCCCGGAGTTGCGGGATCGAGTCTCGCATCAGGGTCCAGCTCCATGGGGAGTTGTCTTCTCCCTCTGACCTTCCCCACCTTGTGCTGTCTCTCTCTCTCTCTCAAATAAATAAATGAAATCTTAAAATAAAAGTGGCACTACTGAGCCCATTTTGAAGATGAAGGAACTGAGACTCAGAGAGGTAAGCCATTTGTTTGGGGTAACACAGCTATATGTGGGGCGTCTGGGTGGCTCAGTCATTAAGCGTATGACTTCGGCTCAGGTCATGATCCCAGAGTCCTGGGATCGAGCCCTGCATAGGGTTCCTCGCTCGGCGGGAAGCCTGCTTCTCCCTCTCTCTCTGCTGCTCCCCTGCTTGTGTTCCCTCTCTTGCTGTGTCTCTCTCTGTCAAATAAATAAATAAAGTCTTAAAAAAAAAAAAAAACAGAGCTGAGATTCAGAGCTGGATCCATCTGATTCCAAAGGGGCTGTTCCCTAAGGGATGGGAATCTCGAGGTCACCAGCAGACCCTTATTGGCTTTGGGCCAGGAGCTAGGTGCTGGACTGGGCTCAGTGTCTGTCCCAGAATGATGACCAGACCCACTCAGGACGGAGGGGTCTAACCCATCCTCAGAAAGCTGTCTTTAGGGGTGCCAGGTGGTTCAGTCGATTGAATGTCTGACTCTTGGTTTAGGTTTGGGTCATGATCTCAGGAGGGAGTCCGCTTGAGATTCTCTCTCCTCTCCCTCTGTCCCTCTTTCTCTTTCTCCAAAATGTGCGCTCTCTCTCGCTCTCTCTCTCTCCAAAATAAATAAATAAATCTTAAAAAAAAAAAAAAAAGAAAGAAAAGAAAAAGGAAAGCTGTCTGTGTGCCCAGAGTGCAACCCTATAGTAGCCTTCTAGCTCATTTTTTCTTCGCTCTACACACATTTTTACCTGCTCCTATGTGTAGAGCCATATGCTGGATCCTGGGGAGCCTAGATGAATTGGACTTGGACGCTGACCTCCACGTGCTGCTAGTCTGCTCAGGGAGGCACGTACATTGCTAGAAAACCTTATTAGAGGGTGAGGGGGCCTAGGGATTAAGCACATGAGCTGTAGCAGTCAGCCGCCTGGGGTTGAGTCCCTGCTCTGTCACTTTGGAAACTAGGTTAGTCCCTTCAAGTTTCTGAGCCCCAGTTTCACATGAGTAAAACAGGGCTGATGATAAGACACGTTCCTAAAGAATATCTTGAGCATGAAATACTTCTGTAAAGCCTAACAGAGAGGAAACAGCATCCACTGAATATTAGCTCTCTGTCATGAAGTGACATCGGGGCATAGAGGAGAAACTTACTCTTGCTGGGGACAGGGGTCAGGAGAGGCTTTGGGGAGGAGGCCCATCTGGGTTGGGTCCCCGAAGCATGAAGACTTCACCTGGAGAAGTGGGGGAGTGCGTTCGGGGAGGGGAGCACTCCAAGGACAAAGGACAAGCACTCCAAGGACAAAGGCCCAAAGCCAGGAAAGGATATGACCTGTTCGGGTGTGGCTGAGCAGTCTGCCGGCAGGAGGAGCGGCAGGAGAAGCGATAGGAGGAAATGAGGCCAGTCAGTGTGAGGGTTTCAAGGGCCACGAATGACTTGCTCCTCAGTGTTTGGACTTTAAAAGACTGGGGACAGAGCAGGATTTTAAGAGCTGGGAAGGGGCATGGTTGTGCCAACTGTAGAAAGATGATTCTAGCCAAAGCTTATAGAGTGTAATGGATAGCAGATCTGAGGGTGCGCCCCTGTGGGTTCAAGTCCCCCAGTGGCCCCCTCCAGCCTGCACAGGAGACTCTGACTCTCTTACTTCTGCCTGCCCACGTGGCCTGCCCACATGCTCTTTCCTCCGCGTAGGCTACCTTCCCCTTCTCTTTCTGCAGCAAATTCCTCACCCTCCCTCAGGTCTCCGTTTAGCCACTTTCTCTTGGAAAGCTCTTCTAGGCACCCCTGTCCCAGATTAGGTCCTCCTACTCCTACTGCTGTGGACTTGCCCGTCTCCTGGACGAGACTCAGGGATTGTGTGCTTCCTGCTCACCGGTGCATCTGCAAGGCCCAGCCTCGGGCCCAGCACATAGGGGGCGCTCAACGCATGATCAGAGCGACAAAGGAACTAGCGAGTGAATGGATAAACTCCTTAGTGGGCAGGTGTGATTGGGGTGAAAAGGATGGGGTCCGAAGTAACAATGAGGAGAGAGAAGACCAGCGGAAGGTGGTAGAGTTGACAGGACATGGGACTGATGAGAGGTGAGCATGGTGGAGGTGGGGGTGTAGGGGTGGGGAGACAAAATTGGTACTAACTTGCAGGTCTCTTCTTTGAGTAAGCCTGATGCTTTAACCAAGACAGGAAACATGGCGGAGTGTGGGCGGGGGGGGCGCCTGTGGGATAAACATTTGCTTTGAGCTCAGGTCATAATCCCGGGGTCCTGGGATTGAGCCCTGCATCAGGCTCCCTGCTCAGCTCCCTGCTCAGCGGGGAGTCTGCTTCTCCCTCTCCCTCTGCTCCTCCCCACCTCACTCATACTCTCTCTCTCAAATAAATAAATAAAAACCTTAAAAAAAAAAAAGGAAACATGGGGGTGGGGGTGGGGAGAGGAGCAGGCCAGGGCGAGAGACTGGGGCGCTGGCCCAGGCTCTTCCCTGGAAAGCTCTTCCTCCCTGTGTCCCCACTGGTGGATCACTTCCCTCGCAGGAAGTCACGCTGACTGTCCTAGGTAGGCCAGCCCCCCTGCATTAATCTCTGCCCGCACATCCTCTCCATTTCTTCCCAGTCCTTGCCATGCTTGTAATCAAGTATCTATTGATTTGTATTTTGTCTAGAGTGTGTCTTCCTCACTAGATTGGAAGTTTCAGGACGGCAGGGATCTTGCTGGCTTTACTGCCCGTGTGTACCTGACAGTCTCTCGGGCACATAGCAGATGAGCGAGCGAATGAAGAAATGAATGAATGAAGGCCTTGAAAGCTGCGAGAAGGAATTTGACTCTTGGCCTGGAGGGAATGAGGAGCCATGGAAAGTTCTTAAGGAAGGCCGGGTCAGAATTCAGCTGGTGTTTTAGAAGGCTCCCCCCTGGGGGCTGTGTGGAAGATTGATTGGGAGGGAAGGCAGGGGGAATTGAGGAGCCACTGGGGGAGACAAAGACACAGCACCTGGGCCCGGGCTTGGGAGTGCTTCCCCACCCCCCCAACCCCCGGGGCCAGGCCTGTTGTCTCTGAGCCCAGCAGCGGGCGGTGGGAAGAGCAGAGCTGGCAAAGCTGACACTCACTAATCACGGCCCTCACCCCGGAGCCGCACTGACTGTCTGGTCTCCATGGAGACACGGCAACCTCCGGCCACTTGTTAATGGCAGCTCAACAAGACTGCAGCAACGGGGACAGGCCTGACCGGCGTGTCCCAGCCCCGCACCACCTGTCCCAGCCTGGGCCTCTGCAGCAAACCCCAGGGGCGCCCGAGTTGGGGGACAGGACCAGAGGTCTGGTGGCGGGGAGGCTGCCCCTCCCCCGCCCCTCCCCGGCCCCGCCTCCCTTGGCACTGCCAAGCCGTGAGAGGGCAGAGGCAGCCTCTGCCCCGGCTGACTCCTCCGCAGGGCTGCTGGGAAGCTGAGCTCATGCAGGTCACCCCAGCAGGGCCAAAGGGCTGGAGGGGGATGGTGAGCAGAGTGTGGGGGGGGACCCGTTTGCATCCCACACTCAAGAGGAATGGAGGGGAGGGCGCTTCGCTTGCCCTGACAACCCTCTGCTCTGCTAGCCCGAGGCAGGGACCCGATTGGGAACCATCTGTCCAGAACCTCTTCCCTAGTTTGCTGTCACTACATCTGAAATCTGAAATGCCACCATTAGCAATTCACTCCTTCGGGAGGCAGCGTGGCATAGCACAAAAAAACACTGGCTTTGCAGTCAGGCGGGCCTGGACATACTGCCTGGCTCTGTCCCTCTGCTCCTGAGAATTGATTTCCCCATCCGCAAAATGGGAGGGTAATTGCACCCACTTGGACACATACTGGAGCGCGCTCCCTTCCCCGGGCTTGCTCTGACTGCTCCTGGAAGCCTGCGCTCATTTTCTTCCCCCTCCCAGATGAGCCAGGAGCCTCCTCCACAGGCCAGGTGACTGCTCCCTCCACATTGACCACCCTCCTCTAGCTGCCCCACATTTGTCCTCCCCAAAGACTGCCCTGCAGGGTGGGGCAGAGTGACCTTCAAGAAAGGTTTGTCCAATAAACAAAGGAGGTAGGTAGTCTGAAAGCCTCCCTCTGCCTTTTGTCCTCTTTCCTCCTCAGGGGGTGCTTTGCCCCTAGGACACTGGTTGAGGGCTTCTGCTCCCTTCTGTCTTTCATACTTTTGTTTGTCCACTTGTCTGCCCATGCATCCATCTTGCAAACACTCTCTGAGTGGGACTTCAGAGAGGACTTAGAAGTGAACCCAGCCTACAAGCGAGGCAGAGGCCAGATTCTTGGGTCCAGACACCTGAGACACACCCATGGCCTACCGGGGACCTTGATACAGCTGCCTCTCCCCACCGTGTTTCTCCTTGGTCACTCCCTAGGCAACCTTCCAAGCCAAAAGGGCCCCTGGAACTCGTCTAGTCCAATCGACCGTGGCCAGATGAAGAAACTAAGGCCCAGAGAGGACTGTGGCTTGCCCAGGATCCCACAGCATCTCCGGTTTTGAGTTGACAATGTACCAATTATGTGGGTCTGCTTCGGAGGCGGCTTTTGGCTCTCTTGGCCCTGCTGACAGCTGTGTTCCCAGTGGCAGCTGGAATGCTGGTGGGAGGCCTGTCTGGCCTTTGAACCCTCACTCCCCAGGGCAGAACCAGGTGGCTCTGGTGGGGCCCAGGGCTGGGAGGTGGGGAGCCTCAGGGGGGCCAGCCCAGATACCGGTGGGGGCGTGGGATGACTGAAAGATGAGGAAGCAGCCTTGATTCTTAGAGGCAAACTCCTAAGGCCAGCTCCTGTCCCAGCTCTGCCAGTCACTTGCTGGGGAGCCTTGAGTGCATCATTTGACCTCTCTGAACCTTAGTTTGCTTATCTGTAAAATGGTACTACCTTTGTAGCATGAAAATGGTTTGTCAACAGTGAGAACTGTAGAGATTTCAGGAATTTTTACTGTTGAACTGAAAGGCCAAGTTTCTGAGGTGGGGAGGGACCTGCCTGAGGCCACAGAGTGAACTCACATCTCCCTCCTACGAGCTCCCTGCTGCACTGAATTGGATACAAGGTCTGGGAGATGAAAGAAGTGTCCAGTCCAGACTGTTCACTGAAGGAGGAAACAGGACCAGAGTGGGGAAGCAAGCTGCCCAAGGTCACCCAGTGAGTCCGGGGCCAGTGTGGGCCCAGAGCCCAGGCTGGGCACAGGGTCCCCCTGCCCAGCTGCATCGCTTGCTCATCCAGCCCCCTTGGTTTTGTCTCCCCCAGTGAGTGGGCGCAGAACAGGCCCAGCTTCCTTCCTGCCGCCCTGCCCGCCGTCTGCCACGTTGGCAGCCGCCTGCACCCTTCTCGCCCCTGCTGCTGCTGCTGCTGCGGCGGCGGCGGCGGCATCAGCCGAGACCAACCCGCCGAGAATTTGCCCAGAACAGCCAGGGCTGCTGGAGCCGGGGCTGGGTTGGCCGACTCTGCCAGACAGGAGGGAGCGAGCCAGCCGGCAGAGGGAGGGAACAAGGGCCGAGCCAGCCCCCCAGCCTTCCTGGTCCTTCTTCACCCTCACCAGCCGAGGGAGGGAGTCTGGAGCCTAGGGTGGGGACCCGGAGGGCTGGAGGGTCCTTGTGTGAGGTTCAGAGAGCTGGGTCTGTCGGGGGGGAGCACGCATACTTTCGTACACGGAGAAGAGCATGTGGGGGCGATTTGTGAGTCTGGGTTTGCCTCGGGGTGCACAGATGCTACCGTGTGTGTGTGTGTGTGTGTGTGTGTGTGTGCTGGCTCGCGCGTACACAGGGGGTCACTGTGTGTCTGTGTAAGCACCAGGAGAAGCTACATGTGTTCTGAGTCTGAACACATGCCTGTGTTCCCAGAGATGCTGTGTCTAGCAGTGTGTGCACGTGGAAGCCAACTGCGAGTGATGAGGAATCCGTGTGTGTGCTGAAGGGTCAGTACGTGTGCCCGAGTTCACGCACACCCCGTCTGGGTGTGTTGGGGCCCCTGCGAATTTGTTGTTGTCGACAAGAGGCTAATGACACAATTGTGAGTCGAAGCTCATCTGCGTGTGCCCAGGGGGCAGTGGCTGTGCGTGCCCAGAGGAACACCGCACGTAGTTGTGAGTGTGTGCATGTGTCCATGACTGTGTGGGCTCCTCCAAACGTCCCTGGTGTGGCTCTGTGGTGTCCCTGTGCCCAGCGGCCTTTGTCAGAGCGGTTACCTAAAGCGAGGCAGGGAACCGCTGCTATGTGGGACTGACATGCTGGGCCGCGTGTACGGGGCACAGGCGTCATGTCGCCGGGCTGCGTCTGCCTGGGGTGGCGATGGCGGTGGTGGGCATGGTGGCGGCGGCGGCGGCTGTGGGCGCTGTGCAGGGAGACAATATGCTATGGGTTTGCACTGGTTTCTCTGTACAATGAGGCCCCGTGTGTGATCATGTTTGTGAGTGTCTGTGAGCACCGTGTGCTGGGAACCGTGTGTGCTTCTGAGTCGGTGGTAAGCTGAGTGTGGGAAGGAGGGGGAGGACGTGGCTGTGTTTGTACTTGTCTGGGAGCCCGGGGTCAGATGTGCTCCACGTGCTACCTCCTGTGTGCACAGGTGGCCGCTGTGTCCAACCGTGTCTTTGTGTGTTTCGGGTCGTCTGAATGTGCACGGGAGGAGGACACGGAGGGGGATTGGAGTGCGTGCCTGTGCAGGCCCCTTTAACGTGGCAAGTCTAAGAAATGTCGGCCTTCTTGGCAGCAGATCTGGGCTTGGTTCCACTGGGGGTGTCTGCAGAGAGGGGCTCTTAGAAGGGACGTGCTTGAGCGAGAGAGACAGGAAGGGAAGGGGGGGCCAGCCCCAGCTCGGGGTTTCCAGGAGGGAAAGCCAGACATTGGAACTTGTCAACGCTACCTCCTTCCCCACCCCCACCTCCCCGACTGCTGCCTCCCCTCCTGGCGCCTGAAGGCTGCTGGCAACCAGACAGACAGACAGACAGTGCACACATAGACTGGCTCACCGGCACAGAGCCCAAATGTGAGCCCCAGATACACAAGCCTGGATGCCAAAGGTCCAGAGAGGGCAGAGGACATGGCCAAGGGTTGAGGGGAGCTCATGTGTTTATATGTGTTGGGGGGGGCAGGGGATGCTGTTGGCCTCTCAGAAACCAGGTCCCGAAGGAGGAGGCTGCTCTGGTTGGGGAGCTCTGGGGAGGGGGCTTTCTTTGCTCTAATCAGACTCCCAAGGCTCCAGGCCTTCTCCCTATTTATACAGACACTGCAGTGCCTCTGAGAATCTCACTGCCTCAGAATCATCCCCTGCAACTCCCTCTTTGTACAGAGGCAGAAGGGAGACCCAGAGAAGAATAGCCACTGACCCAGGGTAACACAGCAGACCCGGGAACACACAGGGCTGCTTCTCCCAGCTGTGCATGCTAGCCCATGGGCCCGTTGGTCCTATCCTTCCTTTCCTTGGCACATTCTTTCTTTCTTCCTCCCAAGACTTCAGAATTTGACAATGACTCTTGCTTTTTTGCCTTTTTTTTTAATTGTCTTCTAGGGCAGCAGAACCTGGAAGAGAAGAAAATTTGGTTTTGGGCCAAGGGCTACTGGGGAGATGGGATGGGGAGATGGAGAAGTAGAAGGAAAGAAACTCAAGGAGCAAGGAAAGAGGGGAGGGACGTGGAAGGAGGGAGCAGGAGGTAGATCTGAAAAGCATTGCTTCTCCTTGGCCTCCACCTCTAGCCTGGGCACCAGGGGCAAACTCTGAGCTCAGAGGGAGTCCTGCCCCTTGGGGACTGGCATGGAGACAGCAGGATCGGAGTCTTGGAGGTGTTCTGGGTACATGTATGATCTGCAGTGACCACACTCACCTCATGAGAAATGAGGGAGGGACTGTGGGTGGAAGAGCGGGTCTATGTTGACTTAAGGTACGTCGTGGCCTCTTTAGAGCGTGCAGGTGGGGTGTGTCTGAGTCGTGAGTGTGCCAGGAGTCCCTGTGTTTACCCATGAGCGTGTGGCAAGCAGACCTGGACTTCACTGGGTTGGGGCAGGATTATGGGAATGTGTGCATGTGTACGTTAGCGATAGGCAGAGGGAGAAATTCGACCCGAAGGAATGGTGTGCACGTGTGTGGGGGGTGGGCATGGTTGTGTGATCCTGCACTTATGGGCTCTTGTGGAGGCTCTATTCCACGTAGGTGGGTAAGGAACGTGTCCAGCTCTGCACAGTGTGTGTGTGGCTACATTTGTGCCCTGTGTCACGTGTTCGAGTTGCATGAGTGTGAAGCGTGTAACTGCAGATGTGTGTGGCAGTGTGTGCGTGTTGGTGACTGTTGTAAGTGTGGAGTTGTCTGTGTGAGTCTTGGCCACGGGCTGTGTGTGCTGTTGTGTGTATTTGTCGGGGAGTGAATGTTAGGGAGCCGTTCACATATATGGTTGTATATTTTGGGGGATTGGGTTATACATGTGGCTCCTGAAGCAATACTTTGCTTATTTGTTTTTTGTTTGTTGTCAAACTTCCTACTTCCCTCATGGGTACATAACATAAACTCCGTGAGGGATGGAGAATTTTTGCTGAATTTGCTCACAGTCTCCCTGGCGTTTAGAAGAGTGCCAAAACTCAGTCGTCACCAGATCTGCCTTCTTGAGTGAATGACAAAGGAGTGTGTGTACACTTGGCCAGGTGTGGGAAGTGGGTTCTAGGTATGAACTGTGTGTGTATCTGGGTGTGTGAATAGACACGTGTTGTGTCTAGGTGTGTGAGGTCTTAGGCGTAAGCGGCCTATGAACCAAGTGTGTGCACAGGTGCACACGTGTGTGTCTAGGTGTGTGACTGTGGGCCTGAAGCTGCGGCCCTCATGTGAGCACGGGGGTGCTGGGGGACGGGGCTGTGTGTGTGCACAGTTGTGTGTGCGTGTGCATGGGGGCGGGAAGGCGCTGTCGGCTGCTCCCAGCCTTCAGCACTCACTCAGCTTCACCCCAGGTCGCCTGCTGCGAAATGTCAGTGGCAGAGAAGCTAAAAATATCCACTCTCCTCCTCTGCTCACTGCTTGGGCTGCTGGGGCTGTGGGGCCTGGCCGGCCCCTGGGGCCCTGGGGGGAGCAGAAACTGCTGGATGAGGGGCGGGGTCTGGGGTAAGAAAAGGAGGCTCTCTCCTCAGCACACTCCCTCCCCCACTTCTTCATGGGCTCCAAAGTCAGGTCCCAGGCTCACCTCCATCAGGAGGCCCTCGAGAACCCCCCAGGAGCTGCCACATGCTCTCTCACACGTGCATGCGTGTGCGTGTGTCCGTCCATCTGTGGTGTCCAGAGCTGCCTGGGAGAGAGATATGGCCTCCATCAGACAGGAGCTCATCTGAGCAGGACAGTGCCTCTTTTGTCCAGGGATTCCAGAGGACGTCGCTTCAGACAGGGGCTCCCAGGGTGGAGCGGGGGTGGTGGTGAGCGTGATCTTTTCCCTCCGTCTGGGGGCTCCCAGTAAGAGAGCTGGTGGTTTTCTTCCTAGAGCTGAGGGTCAGGGGATAGGCACAGGACACATGGGCTCATCTGGCAGTCGTCCTGGGGCCACTCGGGCTCTCTGACCCCAAGGCACAGCCGCTGACGCTCAGGGCTCTGGGCCGGGAGGAGTCTCTGCTCTGCCCACACCCTGGGCCGGCATGTGTTTGTGCTACAGTATTTGTGTGGGAGCGGGTGGGACAAGTCAGGGCCCGTGGTCTTTCAGGGACCTGTGCCTTTTCACGTGTCGGGCTCCTGGGTGTGTCTTTGCCTCTGTCAGCGGTGTCAGTGACTGTCTGCCTTGGGCAATCAATAAAGCTTTGGGGAGTTGCGGGTTTCTGTGTGCTGTGTGCATGTGGGTGACTCTGTATGCGGGCCCCGACATAGACCAGCACACTCTAGCTGGGATAAACTGGGTTCGTGGGACAGTCGCTGGTGTGAACACATGGAGGGGGCTTCTGTATATATGTCAGTGTGTTTGTTTTTAAAATTTTATTTATTTGTCAGAGAGAGAAAGAGAGAGAGGGAGAGAGAGCACAAGCAGGGGGAGCAGGAGGGAGAAGCAGGCTCCCTGCCTGATGTGGGGCTCTATCCCAGGAGCCTGAGATCATGACCTGAGCCAAAGGCAGATGCGTAACCGACTGAGCCACCCAGACGTCCCTGTCAGTGTGTTTGACCATGTCCCCGTCGGATGGTCGGTACCTGTTTATCCCCTGTATGAAGATGTCTGTGTGTCTGGGTTTCAACCACTTCAATTACTTCGTTTCTCTGTGTTGGTGTGTCTGTCTGGGTATCATGGTGTCAGTGGGCATCTCTGTGCCCATGTGTGTGTGAGTTCCTAAGTCGGTTTAATTTTGTGGGTCTGTATGTGCACATGTCCCTGAGAATGTTGGTGTTCTCTGTGTGGGTTGAAATCTGTGCACAAACTGGGCACCCCCTCCCTAGTCCCTTTCTTAGTCTCCCATCCTTTCTGTGTTAAAGACCTCAGGTTGAGTATGTGTGTGTGGTTGTGTGTGTGTGTGTGTGTGTGTGTGTGTGTCCATCAACTTTCCCCAGCTCCAAAGCCTCCAGGTCTGAGATCTGCCCTCCCACTCTCTCCTGGTTGGACTTGAGGTGGGAGCTGAAGCAAAGAGGGCAGGCAGGCACAGAGCCCACCCGCAGCCGGGGGCCAGGGCCAGGCTGCCACGAGGGCCCTGCCTCAGCTTTCCTCCAAGCAAGTGCTAAGCCAGAGCCTCGGTTACATGTAAACACCAGCTGTGTCAAGACAGCGCAGCTTCTTCTAGGTCAACAGACAGCTGTGGGGTTGCTAGGCAACCGCCTGGTTTCCGCCCCCCCATTAGGCCCCCCTCCCACTTTCTCTACCTGCAAACCCTCTGCTGGCTCCCCCCGCCGCCAGGGTACCACCGCCAGGGTACCACCGTGCCCCTCCATGCCAATTAAAACAGTGGGGCTAAGGGGGCAGGGGTCAAGGCTGTATGAAAGGGGGACTCTGGGACTGGGATCGAGGTATGGGGAGGTGTTAACCATTCCAGTGCCTCTGCCCCTGTCCCCTCAGTCCTCAGCGCACACCGCATCACCAGGCAGACTACAGGCAGAACTGAAGTGTTGGGATCTGATGCCCTCCTCGCCTGCAGGTCAAGCCAACACTGGAGCAATGAAAATGGAGAGGGGTGTGGATTGTACTACTACTAAGATCGGTCAAGTGTCCTTGTGGCTCTCCCCCCACCCCAGCCAAGCCTAAGAACAACCCTCTGGCGACAAAAGGGTTAAGTTCCCCCCTTTATTTCCCACCCTCCCAGGATAGCCACCCCCATTCCAAGGCAGCACCTGCGCTCCCAGCTGCCGAGCCTGTTTGGTGCCCGCGCCCAGGCTGGGCAGCCCCTGCAGCGTCCCAGGCCCTCGCTCTGCCCTCGCACCGCTTCGCACCACCGGCCTGGGCCTTCTCCCGGGAGGCCGCGAGGGTCCAGGGAGCCAGGTTTCCTGACCGTCCCCCAGGGCTCAGGCCTTTGGAGTGGGGGTCGCCGGCCGGGGCCGCGGGCCAGAGTGACTTCGGAGGAACTGGAAGAAGGAGCCGGAGGAGGGAGCCGGGCTGGCCAGGGGGCAGCGCCCCTGGCCGGCCCATTAGTATGCTGCCGCGCTCTGCGCTCCATGGCAACCGCTCCCCCCGCAATCCGCGCGGCGCCAGCCGGGCAGCCCCGGGCGCAGTGCGCACCTCTCCTCCCACAGGTGGCGGCGCGCACGGGCGGGTACGCACGCACGCACGCACCGGCACGCACACTCGGGGCGCCTGGGGGCTCGCCGTGGGCGCCAGGTGCGCTGGGGCCGCGTTGCTCCCCACTCCAGGCTCCCGCCGCCTGTGGGCGTGTCCCCAGGTGCTCCCGAGGGAGCCCCGAGGGGGGTTGTGTACCTGGGGATGTTCCGCCTGTGCTGGGCGTGTCCCTCAGTGCGCCTGTCTTGCCCTGGTTCGGGTTGTCCTTGAGGGTATTTGCCTGTCTGTGCTCATTTGCGTCCCTATCCTGAATGTATGTGGCTCTGGGTGTTGATAGCTCAGGTGTAACAGAGTGTACCTGGGCCTTTGGACATCTGTGTTCCAGTGAGTGATTGTGTCTGCTATCTTTAAGCCTGTGTGTCTGCCCAAGACGGAAAGTGTGTGTATGTTTGTTTCCATTTGTGTGCCCATGGCTCTGGGTTTTCCTCTAGAAAAATGCCCTGATTGTGCCTGTGACTGTTTTGGTGTGTGTCTGAATAAGTATTCATCAGTTTGTGTGTGCATGACCCCTTGGTATCTGCATATGACCCTCTGTCCGGCACCCTTGGGTTTCTGGGCTTAGCTGTGTGTTGAACTGCGCACCTGTGTATATGTCCCTGAGAACCCATCTCTCCATGTATGTCATTGTGCGTTCCTGTGAGCGACCCCAGTGTGTCCTGGAGTGTGGCTGTGTGTCCAGGGGCTGCTGGCTCTGTGCCCTCCTTGGCTTCACTCCCTGCTGCCTGAGTGAGCTGACACCTGCTCCCTGAGCACTGGGCCCCTTCCCCCCACCTGGCAAGGACAAGGAAGGACACGGAGACAGAGTCAGACATGGAGGCAGAGACAGACTTGGAGTGGGGACAGAGAGCCAAGTAGGCTGGAGAGGTGGTGACCCAGAGTCATGTGATCAGCCTCCGAGCCCAAGACCCAGAAGAAAGAGTGATGCCAATATCCGGACATCAGAGAGAGGGAGACCCAGAGTCACACAGAGACCCAGAGCACCAAGTCCGGAACTGCTGAAACAGACCAGAGATCAAGGATGTGGCTCCCCAGCCTCCCTCCCTCGCTCTCCCTCCCTTCCTCCCACTCTGGAGTTTCCAGCCCCAGCTGTGACTCCTCCACATGCCCAGAGCAGGAGCAGAGTTCTCCTGGCCCTGGGAGTCGGTGCCCTGGGACTGGAAACCAGTATCCTCCTTGCAGCAGCTGGCTGTATGTGTGTTTGTGTGTGTGCATGTGCTCTGGTGCCTACCTTGTGCACAGCCCTTCCCCATCACACCCCCTTCATCCTGTTGTCTACCTTTTCACAGGTCCAGCTCATGCACATCTTTACACACATGCCACACAGGCAGCCACACGCATTCAAAGTTAGAAACATGCCCTAGGTCTCCTTCTCTAACATATCTACACGTAGGGCCAGAGGCCCCCAGTCCCCCAACCCATGCACATAGCAACCAGCATGTCTCACCCTCCTAAGATCTCCCAGCCAGACATTCACCCTTCTGCAACCTCCAAGGGCAGCTATCCCCCTGCCACACATAGGCAAAGACAAAAGACCAGTCTGTCAATTCCAAAAGATGATACACTCAAAGGCAGGGACCCCATCTGTTTTGTTCACTGTTGCATCCCCAAGTGCCTGGGCTATTGCCTGGAATCCTGTAGGTGCTTAAGACATATTTGTTGAATGAATGTGTTTATAGTGCCTCTGACAGTCACTCGGGAAACCCATAGTAATTTACAGCCACTCGGTGAAAAGCACTAATGGATACCACGGTGCATACACAAGGAAAGCATCTCACAAACACCTGAACACCTAGGACAACACATTAAATATAGGTGTGTGCACACAGGTGGCTGCTTGTGTGTAAACACTCAGCACAATAGCTGGGTTAGTGGTTCTCCACTTGGCACATCAGAACCATCAGTGTAAGCTTTTAAAAATCTCATCGCCCAGACCCCACCCAGCCCAATGAAATCAGAACTTCTGGGCTGAGAACCACTGATCTCCATGAATGGACCTGAAAATGTAGACATGTGGGTTATTACCAGGGATGTGGGTAGAGTAGGTTTTCACTTTTAACAGGACAGCAAAGCAAGCAGACTCCACAACCAGATTATTTGGGTTTGAACTCTCCTTTTATCACAGTGAGTGGTCTTTGTAAATTACCTCTCTATGAGTTGAGTTTCCGGTCTGTAAAACGGGAGAATAATTACAATAAAGCCTTATCATAGAATTGTTGTGGAGACGGCATGAATTTTATATAGTTTAGAATAGTACCTGGCACATAATTAAAGAAATGATTTCCTATTCTTGCTTTTTACTTAACCTTTAAGCGAATCTTTTTTCTGTGTGAATTTTTTCAGCAGGATTTTTTTCTTTAAATTGTTATGAAAGAGGAAGGCTCAGACTACTTCTTCCCACTTCCCATGTGATCTTGGACAAGTCACTTACTCCAGGTCTCTGAACCTGTCTTCTCATCTATAAATGGGATTAATATCTTCTCTACCTCAAGGATTGTTTTGAGGAATAAAAACAGGGAAGTATTTACTAATGGTGGTGAAACCCAAACATCTGGGACCCACATTGTCTTGATGCTTTTTGCAATCAGGTGCAGGGCTGTGGCTGTGGTAAAGGCTGAAATTTCTGAAAGAACAGATCAGAATAGGGTGACCCCCCATCCCTGCCCCACCCACCTGGACAGGGTCAGAGAGCCTTCCATCCCAAAGGCAGGGCCCTTGGTCCTGGCAGATCTCCCAAGTCTGCTCTCCAAGATGCACCTCTGCCCTCCTCACCCCTTACTAAGCCACAGACTGAGCCCCCTCCTTTCCCTGAGCTCCTATTTTCTCCTCCCCCCCCCCCCCCGCCCAACTTCATTTTCCAGGAGCTCCCTCTCCCAACTCTCTCTCCCAGCCCAGAAACTGTAGCTCTACTCTTTACAGTGAATCCCCAACCTTCCTCCAAAACCCTCTTCAAGTTAATGAGCCCCCTTGCTGGGCTATAATCACCTCCCTAAACTCCCATTTCCTTCATGGGTCGTCCCTCCCAACCCCCACCAATTCCTGGGCACACAAGCTTTCATTCCCTCTCTCCCCATTTCAAGTAGAGCCCTAGTCCCTTCCACTGAATTCCCCCTCCTGCCCCTTTCCTCACAGAAACTTCTCTGGGCACCCTCCCCCTACGGAGCCTTCAGAGCACCGCCCCCCCAACCTGCCCCAACCTGGACAGTGACCCCAAGCTGCTTCTGCTTCCTCAGCAGTGCTGAACACACTTATTTTCTCCCTGCAGGCGATTCAGGGGCTGAAAACAAGCTTCTGTCACCTCCTGCACCGGTTTCTTCCATGCCACCTACTCCAACCAGCCTCCGCGGGGCCCCAGAGCGACCTTGCCAAGCCCTCTCCCTGTCCTCTCCCCTCCGCACAAAGTGCAGACCTACCTACGGGTGGTGGCCACCTGCCCCCCCCCCCCCCCCCCCCCCCCACCCCCAGTCCTTTGTACATGCTGTTTACTCCTCTGGGAACAAAGACTCCCTTCCCGACCCTTACTGGGTCTTACTGCTCCCTGCCCCCACTTGCAACAGCATACTGGATTGCGGCCTTGAGCTTGTGTTGTTGCCTTTGCCTCACCAGGGAGTGTGGTGACAATGTCTTCATCTGAGTGTTGGGGACACATAGAGGGGACTTGGGGGGTGGCTAAGCCTCACATTCAGCACAGAGGCTGTGGTTTTGGGGGATTGTTTTACCTGCCCCATCTGAATCCTCTGACATCCTCTCTCAGGTAAGGGTCTCCAGAAGCTGGGGTGTGTGTCCCCCTCAGAGGGTTCCTCAGGGTCTCCCTGATCTTCAGTGGGGAGACAGAGAGCCACAATCAGCAGCGGATCTATGGGAAAAGCTGCTTGCTAAAGACCAGGCGGCCAAAGTGGGCATTAACTTGATCAAGGGCAGCCAAGAGCTCCCAGAGTCAGGGAGTGGGGAATAATTTAGTCTTTCCAGGTCCACCAGAAATAGGCACGGGATTGAGTTTTCTTTATACATAGTTTACAAATGCTGGGAGGAAACAGACCCAGCATTTGGGGTTCAGGATAAGAACGGGGAAGGCAGAAATATTGGGGTTACTGGCCTAGTCAAACTCTGGAATTTGCACAGGCAGAAGCAGGTACATCAGGTGTGCTGAGGCAAAATGGGGGGCCTGGAGGCCAAAGGACCTGGGGTGAATGAGAGATAAACAGGGGGTACTCTAGTCCTTGTGGGAAAGGGGGTTCCCCCCATAAGAGTTCTTGGGCTTAGGAAGGCATGAGCATCTCAAAGACAGGTGTCCCTGAACCAGAGGAGAACTGTAGGGCCCAGAAGTTGGGGTGACACTGTACAAATCAAAGGGCTGGAGTCAAGAGACCTGGGACCTAGGATGGAATGAGAGGGTCCAGAAGCAAAGAAACTCGAGACTTGATTTATAACAGGGATCCCTCCAGGAGAGGACACCTAGGACTTGAGGGGAGAAGAGGGGTCTGAGAGGCCAGCATTCCCGTACTTGTGGGATCCTGGGGCATGGGACACAACATGGGTTTCAGAATCAGGGGAGACCCAGGACCAAGACAGGGTCTAGGAGGCAGAATCCCTGGATCTGGGACCTAAAGCATGGGCAGGGGCCGCGAAGCCCTGGGGAGCAGGCTGGGGATCCCCGTGTGGCAGGGGAGACCCAGGGCCTGGGTTGTAATCTGGGAGGGGTCTGGTACCCTCCAATGCAAAGTTGACTCAGATCTCTGGCAGAAGGTGGGAACACATGAAGGGGTATTTCAACTCTGGGGAGCCAGTGTCTGGTGACAAAACCCAACCATGCCTTCCATTCCATCCACCCTTCACTCACCCCCTTTCACAAGACACGAGGTGGTTTTTTTTTTTTTTTTTTTTTGCTTTTTTTCATTTCTTTTTAATACAAACTTGGATCTTTGGGTGTGTCCTGCCAAAACAGAAAACAACAACAACAACAGAAGAGAAAACCCAAAAGAGTGAAAAATAAGAAAGAAAGGGAAAAAAAAAAAAAAGCTCCCGCAAGAGGTTCTGCCCCTCCCCCCCACCATGCGAATTTGCACACCACGGGACCACAGCAGGTTTACAGAATGCAATATACAATCCACGATTTATAATAAAACAGTATATACAATAAATAGGATATTGTTCATTTTTGTCAAACGACCTGTAGATAAATGTCTCAGTGCATACTTGCAGGGGCTCTGGACACCTCGGGGGCCCCCGCTCGCAACCTCTTGCACACGCTCGCGCGCTCTCTCGCTCTCTCTCTTTTTTTTTGTCTTTTTCTAAAACTGTGTTTTGTTTTTAAGTTTTGTACATTTTTAAAAAGTATTTACAATTGCTGGTTTTGTGCAGAAAGGGCTCACCTTCGGCTTCTGCGTGGAGATGGGCGGGGAGGGGTGGGGGGGAGATGGTAGTGCAAGGGGGACAGGTGGGGTGTGGGGGGGAGGTGGAGGGGCAAGCGCTCCTGCCAGAGGACAATGCGGACGCTGGGAGGGGTCTTGGCGTTGGTTTTCTGAAAGCTGCAAAGAAACACAAAAGAAGAAGCAGAAGTCAGTGGTGGACACAGACACTGAGCTCTAAGAACAGAGAGGCTAAGAGCGGGACCCCCACTCAGTTCCTACCAGGATTCTGGGAGAAGCTAATCACATTGTTCCTTCTCCCAGAACACTCCAAATAGCCCCTCATGAGACAATGGACTGTTCCTAGTCTTCTCTGAACTCAATTTCCCCATTTGTAAAACAGGTCTGCATCCACAGCCTGCCTCCCTGAGAGGTAAAGGAGGCTCCTGGAGAGGAGCTGGGGTTCCAGGCAGCGCAATCTGCCAGGGACTTGGGCTCTTAAGTCAGATACAGCTGAGTTCGAATGCCAGCACCACCCCTGGACAGCTCTAGCATACTGGGCAAGTCAGTGAATCTCCATGAGCCTCAGTTTACTCATCTGTAAAAAGGGGATAACCAAATTATCCCATAGGTTTGTTGGGAGGATTCAGAGGCTTAAGATGGCTTAAGCCTGGTACTGGAAACATAAGAAATGATGCTGATTATACACCATTATTATTTTCCTGGGGCCTGAGCCAGCTAGGTGCCCCAATCCTCAGTTTCCTCATGTAACAACGAGTTTAGTACTTCCTCCAAGCTAGGCTATTTGAGGAATGACACAGTGGGGAGCAAAGGGCTTGAGCACAGACAGGTATGAACTGCACACCCGTGCACTTTCATTTCTTCTAATTCCAACCCTTTCCCTGTGCCCTCCAATGCCATTCGGTTCTTTCCAGAGGCAAGGTGACCGGGATGTTTGTCTGAATAAAGGAATAAAGAAATGGCCCAACACAATACCATCTGTGTTTGGCTGCTGAGGCTCAGAAACTTCCAAGCTCCCAGACCCTACAGTCACCAGATGCTGGAGCTCTGAAGTACCCCTTCTCCAGGCTTTGCAGAGGCTAGTGGGAAGATGCCCAGAGGGACAGGGATGGACTCCGTTATTCTCAAGACCCTGTCCCCGCACTCGGTGAGTGACCAGCCCACCAGAATTAAGGGGTGGGGGGAGCTACAACTGCCTTCTAACACCCCCTAGCAGAACACCCCCCTCCCCCACGCCTGCAGGAAGCAGGCGGCCACAGAAAGCCTTTCCTCTCTTGTCCTTTCTTGGCTCCCCTTCCCAACAGGGCCACATTTAAATTCTGCTCAGCCTCGGCTGCTGTCTGCTGGGCAGTCAGCCCTGGGGAAGACTTTTGTCCTGAGGCTGGACTTGCCAGGACTCCCCCCCGCCCCCAACCCAGGGCCAGGGGAACCAGGTGGGCTCCCAATAGGTAGAGGCAGCCCCCATCCCAGTCTATCAGCCCAGGTGGCAAGCAGAGGCTGGAGGGAGGGAGGGAGGGAGGGAGCGGAGGATGGAGTATCAGCCCTAGGGGGAAGGGGTGCGCCTATTAGGGTGCAGTTGTATCAAAACCGGGGCGAATGGTGGAAAAGCAGCTCTTGGGGCCGGGGGTGCCAATGGGATGGACAGTCCTTCAGTTTGGGTGATAAGCAGACCACCTGGAGCCATAAGGAGGGTATCCATTAGGGCCAGGACGACTGTATCTGGGGGAACGTGTTCAGCCAGGGCGGGGGAGGGGGGGCGGGCTGGAGGCCTCTTCTGTAGGGCAGCTTTACTTCAGCTAAGGAACAGCTGCCAAGCTAAGGAACCTCTGTTGGGGCGACAGGTAGAGTGTGCCTGGGTGACAAGTGAGGGGGAGATTCAGGACCGGCTGCCCCAAACCACTCAGCAAGTGGACTGTACTAAGCCCCAGCCTTCCCTGCTCCCCAGAAGGGCCCCGGGGCAGGCTGGGAGCCTCTGCACAAATCCCTGTCGCCCCCGCCCCCTCCGGCCCTTAGCCACTGCCAGTGACCCTCTCCAAGCCAGGTCTCCATGGTGATCTCAGCCCAGCAGGCAGCTCCTGCCAGAACTGTGCCCGCGGCCAGGCAGCAGGGAGGCTTTCTCGCCCTCTGCTCAGCCCTCCCTGTCTCACCTTCCTCCTCCCCCTGCCCTCCCCACCTTTCAGGACTTGGCCAGCATCTGGGGGATGGTGGGGATGGTGGGGGTGGGGGCGGGGGAGAGAATCAATTCCAGAGGGTCCTGAGCCTGGAGAAGGGAGGATGCCCCGTAGCCCCGTGAGACCCTGACCTCACTGGGTTCAACTCCACAAAACAGAACTAAGGCTGTGGTACCAGGCGAGGCCCCGCGCTGGGCACTGGGGACACAGCGGAGGAGGCAGATCTGGCCCCTGCCCTTGAGGGGCTCATGGAGTCCAGAGGGAAGCAAAGCAGACCCCAGAGCCGGCAATCCCAAGGCAGAGAGATGGGGGCGGTGCCAAGGGATGTCCGGAGGGCTCCAGGAGCACCGAGTGGGGCACCTAACCCTGCCTTGGCAGGAGGAACTCTGGCTTTTCAGGCCACTGTTGAGCATGGTGCCCAGCACACGCTGGGGTCGAGACGGTGCTGACTGAATGCCAGAGTGATGACCGCTCTAAGTCTGAGTGGCGTGGCACGGTCCAGCTCAGGTCTTGCACACCTCCAGGATGCCTCCTAAGGCCACCCTGTTACCATAGCTACTGGTGCACTTCTCATTCCCTTCCACGCTCCTCCAGGGCAGAGACCTGTATGCGGTACCTCTCTATCCCCAGTGCCAGCCTGCGCCTGGCGCCCCAGGACACCAGCCATTGTTCCTGAGACTTAACCTTTTAGTGCCTCTATAATCGAGGACTGCAGAGCCACATTCTACATAGCCCTCAGGGCCCAGCGGTTTTACCGGCTGAGGTGCCGAGGTGGGAAACGGTCTCTGCCCGTCAGGAGGGGCTGGCACTGGGAGCATCAGGGGCTAGCTGAGCAGGCACTCGCAGTGCTCAGCTCACGTATAAATCAGGCCGTCCGTGGAGAGCAGCTCTCCCCCCAGAAGGCGCACACATCCGTGCACTCATTTCAGCGACCAGCAGACATGTATTCATGCCCACTGACTGCCAGTCCAGGAGCTATGGTCTCACTTCCACCTGCGGATCTCTGCCCTCCAGAAAGGGGTCTAACACAAACAAGGCAGTGGAGCAGAAGGCAGAGAGAACGCGTGAGTGTCTAGCCGGGTGTGCTGTGTCACCTAGGGCAAGTCCTCTCCCTCTCTGGGATTCAGTCTTTAAGTAAAGTAGGGGGCTGAACAGGTCACGGGGGAGCTGAGGAAGACAGGGAACACGCACAGGAATGAGCAACCAGGCTAAAGGAGCCGATGATGTGGTGAGGACATTCCTGGGAAGGGCTGTCATGGATGCATAAAAGGCTGGAGATTAAGTGGGCCTGGGAAAGATCCTGGAGCGCTTCTTGGAGGAGGTGACACGTGAATGAAAGATAGGAACTGACATGTGGGAGATGGATGGTGGGCAGGAAAGGGGGAGCCCAGACCAGGGAAAATTAGGGATAAGGCACAGGGCACACTGGGGTAAAGAAAGCTCCCTCCTAATTCCACATTCTAGGGCTGGAAAGGGATGGTGTGTGAAGAGGAGGTCAGGGCAGAAAAGGAAGAGCAGAATATCTGGACTACCAGGCTAGTGGCTGGGCCCTTACTTTGTAGGCAAAGAGACTGGAGGGGCGGGACCGGGGGGGGGGGGGGGGGATGCAGTCGACAGATGGGAAGCAATGGAGGCACAGGAGAAAATGGGCTGGAATCCATTCATCCAGTAAATATCTGGGGGACTCCAGACACCATGCGTCCAGAAATGTTGAAGAACAAGCACTCTGGGGGCCACAATGAGGGGAACAGATGGGGGCTGGGGGCAGGTGTCAGGGCAGCAACAAGGCAGCCACTGGATGACTGACCCAGGACTACAGTTCTGAAGCCTTAAATTTGTTCAAGACCCACTTTCTTTTTTCACTTTCTTCTTTTTTTAAAAAATAAAATAGGCTCAGGGCACTTGGGTGGCTCAGTGGGTTGGGCCTTTGTCTTCGGCTTGGGTGGTGATCTCAGGGTCTTGGGATCGAGTCCCGCGTCGGGCTCTCTGCTTAGCAGGGAGCCTGCTTCCCCTCTCTTTCTGCCTGCCTCTCTGCCTACTTGTGATCTCTCTCTGTCAAATAAATAAATAAAATATTTAAAAATAAAATAAAATAAAATAAAATAGGTTCTACATCCAGCGTGGGGCTTGAACTCATAACCCAGAGATCAACACCTGAGCTGAGATCAAGAATCGGACACTTAACCGACTGAGCTCCCCAAGCGCCCCCTAAGACTCCTTTTCTGGGGCGCCTGGGTGGCTCAGTGGGTTAAGCCGCTGCCTTCGGCTCAGGTCATGATCTCAGGGTCCTGGGATCGAGTCCCGCATCGGGCTCTCTGCTCAGCAGGGAGCCTGCTTCCCTCTCTCTCTCTCTCTCTGCCTGCCTCTCTGTCTACTTGTGATCTCTGTCAAATAAATAAATAAAATCTTTAAAAAAAAAAAACTATAAAAAAAAAAAAGACTCCTTTTCTGATTTTCTGGCTCCAGGAAGCTTTTGCAGCCTGCCCTGCTCATAGTTCAAGGTGGGGGGTCCCTGGAATTTCCAGGGGGCCCATTTCAGACCCTGTCCTGGAGAATGATGCTCCCACAGAGACTTTCAGTGGACACCTGTTGACAGCCCGTGAACTCCACGAGGGCAGGACACCACTGGTCGCATTCAGTGGTCTCCCCAGTAGCAGATATAGTGCCTGGCCTGGGGCAGGTGGCTGGTTCACGTGTGTTGAGTACAGACTTAACCTACTTCCTCCTGCCCTCTAGCACAGAGGGCACTACGTCAGCAAAAGTGATGGCGACAAAGATGGCAATTCTGCCAAGATATAACCATGGTGCATTTACAAAGACACGAGGCACTGAGAGAGGGGATTGGTGTAAGGACCTGTGTGGGAAGGGCTTCTGGCTGACCGGGGTCATGTAGAGGTCTGGGTCCTGCTGCCCATCAGGCTTTAGGTCTCTTGGCAGGGAGTGGGGTGTGTATGTATCGGTGACTTACCTTGCCTCGGGGCCCCCCAGGGAGGAATCAGCCCAGTTGCTAAGGCCAAAAACTAGGTGGTGATTCAGAGCCTCCCACCAAAGAACCCACACCCACGTGAGACACAAAATCCTTCCTAGGAGACAACAGGGACAGCAGGTGAAGGAGGCTGGCTACCCACAGAGTCCTGAACGAGGAGGAAAGGGTCAGAGGTGTGTATGAGTCACACAGACTGGGTGACAGAATTCAGCTGGTGGGAGGCATTCATCCACCCATGTACCATCCACTGACTATGTGCTTACTGTGTGCCAGGGACAGGGCTTCATGGGTAATCTCATTAATTCTCACTAGAGACACAGCAAGGTGATGTGACTCACCGGGTCACATAACTGGTAAGGGATGGAACCAGGCCCTGCACAGACACTGGTCTGTGCCTCCAGGCATGCTCCTTGCTGGCCCCCTCTATTTCCAGGGCCTCACTCCCTTGGGCTCTTCCGGGTCCACAGGGATGTGGGGAGATGGGAGAGGAGTGTGAGAGGGTATGTTCACAGGGAGATTGTATTTCCAGGAAATGAAGGCTCAGAACAAGAAGGCTTGGCCTGAAAATGGCCGCAGGAGAGGCAAGAAATAGGATGGGAGGGAGGACGACCTCAGAGTGTGAAGAGAAGCCCACAAGAGGCAGGGCAGGGATGGCTGACCCCTGACGTGAGGGCTCCTCGCTCAGAGCCAGAGGCAAGATCAAGTGACCTCTTGAGGCTTCAAGACTCAGAGAGACAAAGCCCAGAGCAACTGGGGCCTGGCCCAGGTCCGGGCATGCCTGCTGATCCTGGTTGGCCAGAGGCCTTGGAAACTGCTTCCTGCTCTGGTTGGGCCCCAGGCTGGTGTAACCTTGGAGGACCTGTGACATTTCTCTTGGCCTCAGGTCCATGCCTGAGAGGGAATAAGGAAGAGAGGGGGACTCAAGATTCCTGAGCACCTTGGAGGGCCCTTCCCAATGGCACAGGGTGTGGTAGGACTGACTTCAGCCATGAGGGCCCAATGTGGAGTCAGTCTCCCTGGTTGGGTTTTCTACCTAAGCATCTGGAGAGGTCTGCGCTGGGACCCGAGCACACCCCGCCCTCTACCTCTTCCCTCTGTTCTACCAGCTCAGCTCCCAGACCAAGGGGTTCCCACATTCTCCATTCGGGGCTCCCCTGAGCTTTCCTCTTCTAATTCACAGTGGGGTGTGACCCTCCCCTTGCCCACAGTTCCCTCTGCCTAGAACACCTTTCCCCTCAAGTCTCTGTCCATCCAAATCTTGCCTATTCAAGGTTGAGCTTAAATGCAGTGTCTTCTACAGAACCTCAAAATCCGCTTAAAATGTCAGACCCAGGGCGCCTGGGTGGCTCATTTGGTTGGGCAACTGCCTTTGGCTCAGGTCATGATCCAAAAGTCCCGGGATTGACTCCCGCATCCGGCTCCCTTCTCGGCGGGGGGTCTGCTTCTCCCTCTGACCCTCCCCCCATGCTTTCTCTCTCGCTTTCAAATAAATAAAATCTTAAAAAATAAAATGTCAGACCCCGAAACATTTGAGTGTCCAACCAAAGTGTCATTTTGCAGATGGGGAATTAGTAGGTGTGGGGCGTTGGGAGAGTGGTATGGCAGGGTACCCAGGTTCTGGGTGGGAGATGCATTACTGGGTTCGAATCCCGACTCCACCAGACTAACTGTGGATCCCCTGGGCAAGCTTCCCAGCTGCACCCCCTTCCTCAACTCTCTGATGGGGTGACGAGGGGCGGGCACTACCGTTTCCAGCCTGCCATGAAGGCTCAGTGGGGCAGTGTTGCATGAAGGGCCCAGCACAGACATAGGTCCCTTTTCTTACCAAAAACTCTTGAGAGATGACCTGTGACCTGAACACCCACCTTCCTGGTACACAAATTTTGTTTCTCCCTGCCTTTGGGCACCTGCCACTTGCCACCAGCTGTTTTCTGGTTCTTTGCGTACCTGTTTTATCTTCCTGGGGTGGATGCTGAACTCTTGAGGACAGGACCGTGTCTGCTTTGTCTCCTCTATGCCTGGCACCAGGACAGGCAGCAAAAGGCTCAAGATGTGGGGCGGAGCTGAACCCGTGCTTCTCCAGTGCCCCACTCCCGAATGCTCACTGCCTGCTGGCGAATGAGGTCTCCCTCCTTCAGCCCTTGCTCTGGGGCAGGGGGGGTGGTGTATGTGTGGGTATGGAGGTTAGCCTTCTAGCTGATAACTTCAGTGGCTCCCCACTGGGTTTGGAATATAGTTCAAACTCCTTCCGGTGCCCTGCCCACATGATCTGACCCTGCCTGCTTTACCCGCTCACTCAGTGAGTAATTACTATCCTCTTATCGGTTCCTCAAGGTTGAGCTCCTTCCTGCCCCAGGCTTCACCCGCTGCTGTTCCCTCTGCCCAGAATGCCCTTCCCACTCCCTGTCTAGCCGGTGTCCCTTCATCCTTCAGGCGTCGGCTTCAGGATCTGGTCAGCCTGCTGCAGGCTCCCGTAATCTCCTCACAGTCCTTCCTATAGTAATCCTTACCAAATGCTTTGTGTCAGCCTACATACTGTCTTTCTCTCAACTGGAAGCCCTCTGAGGACCAGGACTTCATCTGTGGTGCTAAGTGGGGTGTCCCCAACGCCTGCTTCGTGGCAGGGGCTGGACAGATGTCTCTAGAACTGAATGCATCAGTCTGAGGACAGCACTGTCAACTCCCAGCCCTGAGTGGGGAGCGTGGCCAGAATGTGGGGCTGGATGGCATCCCAGTTCCTCCTGTGTTCAGGCCTCACTGGATGGTTCCATTATGTATCTCACTGAGCTGTGACCTGCTCAAACACCCAGCCCCCACACTCGTTTTATTTTCCCATCCAGAGCCCAGGAGGAACGGTTTTTGGATTATTTCACATTTCTGGATTATCCACGAGACATCTCCCCTCCAGTGAGGAGGATCAAGAGTTTGACATTTTAAACCCTAAGCAGCTTCTCCCTGGCCTGCTTCAGATCTGCAGCTCTGCGGCTTGCAGTGAGGTGCATGGGGAATGGAAGGCCATTTTAATCTTGGCCTGGCTTCATTTAGGAGGAAAATATGGTGCCAAAAAAAAAAAAAGAAAGAAAAAAAAAAAAAGTTTGGTCCACCGTCCGTGCCACGCAGAATTGCAAAACCTATGAGATTATCAAAGCCAAATTTCTTGAACAGATGGGGAAACAGAGGCCCAGGGCCGGAGGGAGTAAAAGTGTGGTCAAGGACACGGAGCATGTTGATGGACAATTGGGGAATGGTCCTTCCCCAGGCCTCCTGATTCCCACGTGCTGCCCCTGGCCACCTTCAGGCACCAAGGGACCTGGGGTCAGGCAGAAAGGGGATAGTAAGTTTCCACTGACACGACTTGAGGACCTGGAGTCACCCTGGCCTTGAATGGCCTCCCCAGCACAGGGATGGGACTTTCCAGGAGCCCTGCTGTTCCTTCTCTAGGAAGAGGCTCTCCCAAGAGGCTGCGGTGGCAGCAGGGGTGGAGGGCGAAGGGCTCAGACAGGCCCCTAGGCCACTTCCCCAGCACCCACCACATCCGGGGCAATTCTGTCCAAACAGAACTGTCCGGACAGTGGGATCTGATAGGCCAGTTGTGGCTGTGTTTCCTGGGGCACCTAGTGCTTTGAGAAAATGATTCTTTTGACCTTGTCCCTTTTAACCCATTTTGGGGGCGTTTCCCCTCTTTTATTTTCCGTTTCTGAAAACAAAACCTTGAGAATACTAAAACTTTGACTCTACCTCATGAGGACATCATGCCTGATAAACACAGGATCAAAACATCCAGCAAAATTTAACTGAACTCTTGGAAAAGCATTTGGCTGTAGAAAAGGGAGACTGGCTTTTCTTAGGCAGGAACTATCCAGCCTGGGGATGGAGCCGCTGGGTGGGTGGGGGCTGGCAGGAGCTCAGCCTCCCTTGTCCACCTCCGGATCCCCATCCCACTTGCCTCCGACCACTGTGAGCCCCGCCTCGGGTCAGAGACAGTGAAAAATAATCTTTGGGTGGGCCCCAAGGGAGACCAGGAAAGACAGGCCATTTTGTAAAGCCCTTGCAGAGTGTGACCGAGATATAGTGACCACACCCTCAGCCTGGCCCTGGCCAGAGTGCACCCTGAAGTAAACGCAGCTCCTAGAGAAACTAGCGAGCCAGGCTGGGTCAGCACCCTGGGTGGGCCCTGGAGGCCAATTATCCACCCTGCTTCATTCACTCTCCACTCATCTCCCAGGGGGCCATGCAAATGCCCTCCCTGGCAAGAGGTCATGGGGTGAGTGTTTCCGGGTATTCAGGTAGCACCTGCCCAGGACCTAGCACAGGCAAGGGAAATAAATATTTGACGAACTGAACCAGATGGCTCCATCCAACCTAGGGTTCTCCAACCATCTCAGTGACTGAATGTCCGAGTGGGTTCCCCACCTGAGCACCCCATCTCTTCCCGAAGACTGTCCCCAACATCTAATCCCAGGCGCCTTCCTGAATCCCAACTTCCTATTATTGGGGTGCCCTATCTTGTCCTTAAATCCTTCCTGCTCATCTCTGTACCCCTTCCCCTTGCCTGAGCGCTAATGTCCTCATCGCTGCCCCCCCACCCTGCCACGAGACGCCTACCCAGGCCTCTCCCCACTCCACCCACACTCCCGGACTCACCCAGGAACAAAACCTCGAGGTCCAGTCGGCATTTCAGTTGGCACTACAGGGAGGTGACGGTGAATGTGTCCTCGGGGTGAGGTTCCGCCATGGGCCCCAGGAAGCCGCTCTTGGGGCCCCCACCCAGGCCGGGATGCGCCTGCGGCATGAAGCCTGGATACCTGTAGGCGGTATCCTGCAGGGGCAGCAGCGAGTCCCTCGGCACAGGGGACAGGGTCAAGTCACTAAGGAGTGGGCAGCCATAGCCAGCGGCAGCGGCGGCAGGGCCACGGGGCGGGCCAGGCGGCCGGGCCATCTCCAGTGGCTCCTTGTCGGCCTTGGGTGTGGCTGGCGGGCTAGCCAGGTGTGGGGCGCTGAGGCACGCGGCCTCCGTCCTGCCCAGGAAGTCAGCCAGCAGCCCCGTACCAACCTTCCCTTCATAGGGTGGGCTGCGGGCAGCTGAGCCTGGCGGGTACCAGTAAGCTGTGCCCTTGCAGCTGGGGGAGTCGTAGTGGGGCTGGCCCAGTGGCAGGTCCCGGCAGCTAAGGTGGGCCTGGGCAGCAGCCGCGTGGCCCAGACTGGCCCCCTGGAGCCCATGCTTGAGGGGCTCACAGGCAGCCAGCTTTGTGGGTGGCGGCCGCAGCTCTTCCTTGAAGCCCAGTGTGGGTGAGCAGGTGGGTGAGTACGCCTTCTGCAGACCAGCGTCGAACACCGTGGGTGGGTGCGCCAGAGGCGGGAAATGCTTGCCATCTAGGTCAGGGGCACCCAGGCTGGGCGAGTCGCAGTGGAAGCCTTGGCCGAAGGTGCCGTCAGAAGGAGTGGATGGGTTCATGGAGTAGGGTCCCATGAAGTCACAAGGGTCTCGCTCACCCACACCGAAGGCCCGCGACTGGGAGGGCAGCGGCGACATGCTGCTGTCCCCACTGTAGTAGTCTAGGCCGAGGTCTGGGCTGTCCTGGAACAGGGGGTTGACAGGCTGTGGCTTGGGGATAAACTTGGCTTTGGCAGCCGCCCCGCCCCGCTCCTTCTTAGCTGAGCAGGCCCCACCACCCCGTCCACCCCGCGGCTGCCGGGGCCCGGTGCTCCGTTTGGATGGGTAGCCTGAGGCAGTGGCCGAGGCGGAGGACGGGAAGCCCAGGTGTGAGGCCTCGAATAGGTCCACCTTCTTCCGCCGTCCACGGCCCGGCTTTGAGCTGCTCTGGAAGAGGACGCTCTGGTTCCAATTGTAGCCGGGGGCAGAGGATGCCTCGTTCCAGTCCATCATCAGTTTCTCCAGGCTGGACAGGCTTGACTGGCCCTCGCTGCTCGAGGCCTCACTGTTGGCGCGCCGGAAACCACCGCCGACCGGCTGATTGAACTGGGTGCTGTCGGAGGATGATTCGGAGAAGGTCTCGGACACAGCCGTCTGCTGCTTCACCTTCTGCGGCGTGTAGTTGGAGATGTCCAGGATCACGTTGGGCTCGCTGACGTGGCAGTCGAAACCAGGATTGTAGAGCTGACTGAAGGCCTCTGAGGCCCAGTCCAGGCCTCCATAGCCCTGCCGGAAAGGCCACTGAGAAGCCCCCGCAAACTGCCGACAGTTTTCAGGCGAGGGCTGGAAGGAGGACGAGGAGGAGGAGGCGGCAGAGGCAGCAGAGGTGGCCGAGGCCGTGGTGCCCTTGGGTACCATGTAGCCGCCGGGAGAGACGGTGCTAGCCCGGCTGTCACAGCGCAGGGGTGTGGGGGCGGACCCGGAGAAGGGGGCCCCCTCAGAGCTGTTGAAGAAGGAGGCCTTGCCGAGTGGCAGGCAAGGGCCGCCCGTGGGTGGTGGGGCGTAGCCGGCGCTGTGGGCGCTGCTGGGAGAGGCAGGCAGGCTATTGCCGCTGCCGTAGGCGAAGCTGCAGTCCTTGCTGTTAGCACAGTCCTGGCCCGTGAAGGGCTTCGCTGGGGCGAAAACGCTCTGTCCGGCCCCATAGCCACCATACTGAGGTGGGTAGGTGGTGGCGGGCGGGTGGGCGGTAGGCGAGCGGGCCACGGCTGACGGCGGGGGAGCCAGCTTCGGGAAGGTCTCGGCTGCCCGGCAGTCTGAAGTGGCTGGAGTTATCCCGTAGCTCGCCGCCCGGCCTGGCGGGAAGGTCTGGCGAGCAGGCAGGACGGGCTGGAAGGAGGGGTCCGCACCAGCCCCGCCGCTGCCCACGGCCACCGGGCTGGCCTTGGCCCCCCGGCTGGGGAAGGTGGCCAGGCCCCGCTGGGCAGGCAGGGTGCTGGTGGGGGGCCCTGCGTAGGCGCCTGATGCCTTCCGGGACTCAGGACGAGAGGCTGAGAGGGCGAAGTCTAAGAGGTCGGAGGAGTCATCCGAATCGAGCAGTGAGCGGAAGTAGCCGGTGAAGAGGTTCTGGCGCTCCTGGCTGAGCTCGGTCTGGCCCGCGGGCGCGCCGGTACCGTAGTAGCTGCCGCGGCCCGAAGCCCCACTCTCAAGCCCAGTGGAGGCAAAGGCCTGGGCCTCGGTCCCCTGGAACCCACAGTTTCGGCCAGCTTGCCCGCCTGGGTGCCCATGGTGAGGGGCCCAGCCACCACCCTTGTCCCCGGCCCACTCAGTGCCGGCCTCCCCAAAGCCTGGGCCACTAGGCACCTGCTCTGGGAACAGAGTCCCATTCTTCCGGGACCGCCTCTTGCGCTTCGGCTTCCCGGTCATGGCGTCCACCTCCCCTCGGCCCCGTTTGCGTGGGTGCCCCAATTCGGTGAGGGTGGGACCCCCAACACCAGCAGCTGCCACCGCCACCACTTTCTTTTTCTTGCCGATGCCCTCAAAGAAGTCACTGAAGGAGCATCGGGCCGCCTTGGCAGCGTGGCCCCCGCCCCGGCCACCAAAACCGCCCGCTTTACCGCCCCGCCGTCGGAAGCCCTGCACCCGATGCAGGAAGTGGGAGATGCTCTGCGTGTCGGGTGCCTGGTGTACTGACTCGGGCTCGCTGGGTGTCCAGCAGCGGGGGGGTGAGCACCGCCCAGCGCACTGGCTCTGGCGGTTCAGGAAGGCCAGCTTGGCGAGCACGTCGGAGTACTCAGCCTTGCTGTCATTGGCGTCTGCTGCGTATGATGGCTGGGGGGAGGCCAGCTTCTGCTTCCGCCGCCGCCGTTTCTTCACCTCTGGCATGGCCATGGTGGCCGTGGCCACGGTGGCCGCTTCTGCTGCGACCACTGCTGGCTCCTTGGGCTTGCCTGGACCCAGCAGCAGGTTCTTCGGAGGACGGCCGCGCTTCCGCTTAAGAATAATGGGCATCTCCCCAGGTGGGAAGACCACCACCACATTCCGTCCATTGTTCTTCATCTTCAGCAGTGGGGTGGGCTCCGCGGACACGCGCAGGCCCAGCTCCTTCCCCTCTACACTCAGACTGCTGCTCAAAGAGGACACCTTGTATGTGGTCTTGTTCCGCCGCCCCAGCGACACGGGGATTTTGGCCATCTTCACCACCATGCGCCGCACACCCCGGCACTTGCCTCTGCGGGCGGGGACCACGGGAGTCTGGGAAGATTCTGGCTCCAGCTCTGGGACCGGGGCCGGGCCTGGCAGGGCGGGAGGTGGTGGAGGCGGTGGTGGCGGGGGCTCAGCCAAGGCAGCCGCCAGCCCCGTGGACATAGGCAGGGGCAGCAGGCGGCCCTCTGGTCCGGCATCAGCCTTGCGCCCCCGTCCAGCTTTCCGCCGGCGACACAGGATCTTTGGCCTATCAGTGCGCCGCAAGGCGTACTTGGGGTGACCCTCAGGCCCGTGGGGGCCATGGGGTGAACACAAGTCCAGGCGCAAGGGCTCGCCCAACTGGCAGGGCCCCAGGGGCTGCTGAGGCTCCAGACGGCGACCAGGGACGTCAAGCAACTTGGGCAGTGGGTCGAGTGCCTGAGGGTCGAGCAGCTGCGACTCCAGGGAGTCGGGCAGGGTATCCAGGGCCTGGAGCGCCAGGCCTGGCAGCCCCAGAGGATCAGCAAGGGGTTGCAGGGGTGGCAGCTCCAAAGCTTCCCCAAGCGGCTCTAGTGCCTGTGGGTCCAGGAAGCGGGGCTGGGGGTCCAGGAGCTGAGGCTCTGGCTCAGGAGATGGTGGCTCAAGGGCCTGGGCCTCCAGCAGCTGGGCCTCGGGGCAAGTGAGGGAGGCCAGCTCGCTGAGGATGTCGGCGTCAGCGAGTTCCGAGTAATCAGGGCCGTCTGGCTCAGGCTCTGGGGGCAGCCCGGTGGCCGCGGCTGTGGCTCCAGGACTGTGGCCTTGGCCAGGCTGGGGGCTGTCCCTAGGCTCGGGCTCAGGCTCATACAGGGGGTGGCTGGGCCTCTCTGACTTGGCGTGGGGGGCAGCGCGCTCCTCGGGGCTGCGGATGCTGTTGGCCAGGCTGGGTGAGGAGAAGAAGCTGTACTGAAGGTCACCGGGGGGCGGGGCAGGGGGACGGCTGAGTCTGAGGCCACCGCAGTCCAGGTGCACACCACTGTGCTGCAGGTCCTGGGAGAGCCGTGTCAGGTCCTTCATGATGTCAATCAACCGCACTACTGGACGCAGCTTCACCCGCCCGTTGTCCCAGCGCCGTCGGGAGCTGTTGCTGTCTCCCGCGGGGGTGGGGCAGCGGGCCTGGGAGACCGGACGGGCTGCCCTCGGGGGCAGCGGGTCGTCCCCCTTGGCAAGGACTGGTGGGCGCCGGGTGCTGGGGTCCCGGCGTGGGGGTGGGCGTGGGTTCTCGGAGAAGGTGTGGGCGAAGGCCTTGTCGGGTGGGCTGGCAGGGGGCCGGGTGGGAAGCAAGGGCCGTGGGGTGGGGGGGCCGCCGGGGTAGTACTTGGGCTCCCGGAGGTAGTCAGGAGAGCTGCACACGGCACTGGAAGTCACCACCAGGCCCTGGGGCTTCACACGCATCCTGACCTTGTCCTCCGCGGGCCGCCGGGCGGGGCCGGGGCTGACATGAGGGTGCGAGAAGCCGGGACCAGGACCTGCGGGGCAGGACGGGCAAGAAGGCCCTCACGGAACGCCCAAGACCTCGGCTTCCCACATCCTCAGGGAGGCCCTGCCACCCCTCCTGGGAGTCCCCTCAAGCCCTGTCCCCCGCTTTGACTCCCAGCCTTTTCCTGAACCACCGCATGCACCAGGAACCCCTCAAGGGCCCCAGTTCCGCTTGTCGGAAGCTCACCCACTTCTAGACCCTGGCTATGGGCTCAGGGAGAAGAGGATGCCTGCCTGGGCGAGGGAAGGCCATCAGCAGGCTGGGGTGACCACTCCATCCAGATCAAACTTGAGGAGAAGGCCAGGAAATCCTACCCAGGGCATGACCTTTTCCCTCTTACCGCCCCCACACCTGCCCCCCACCTCCATTTCAGAAGCCCGGCCACTCACCCTCGGCTCTGCCGCCTGGGCTGTCACACTGGAGATCTCTGTGGGTGACAAGACAGGAAACAGGGGATCTGAATTGTCAGGTGGCCACAGCCTAACCATTAGTGCCCACTGGCCTGGTCTCCTCCACACACCACCCCCAGCTCCCTGGCGCTCCCTCCAGGGCAGGCACCCTGCTGACCTGGGAGAGAGAGGGCCCCCGTGCCTGGGGGCTCTGCCCGTTGCTGGCTGTCAGCCGGGGGTGCTGTGGAGCAACTTCGGCCTGAGCCCAGGCCTCGGGGCGTGGACAGCGCCTGGAAAGGACCATCGCAGCTCAGGTTTAGTGAGCACCTACTGTGCGCCAGGCGCTGGGCTGGAAGCTGTCCAGGCATCGTTTCACTTAATTCTTCATACAAATCCTGTGAGGTAGGGGCTATTAATAACCCCATCTTGCAGATGAAGAAATGGAGGCTCAGAGATGAAGGAACAGCATTCATTCATATACTCATTACTTATGGAGTGCCTACTTTGCACAAAGACCAGGTAGACAGACAGTGATCAGATAATCATAAATGATTTAATTATTAGTGGGATAAGAGCTGTAAAGAAAAAGTGAAGAGTGCCTCAGGTCAGAGGTGTGACAATCATACCAGGGAGTCAACAACAACAAAAGCTCACACACTTTGGGGACACTTTCTCTACTCTAGCCAAACAGTGGGCTAATAAGCACTTTATGTGGATTATCTCATCTAAGCCCCCTGCAAACCTGAGGATCAGTAGGATTACAATTCCCACCTTCACAGAGGAGGAAACCAGCCCCTGGAAGGCAGTGAGCCCCACGGAGGCAAGGATTTCTATCTGTTCACTTCTGTGTGTATCTCCCAACACCCTGACCCGCATGTGGCCCATAAGGGTGCTTCAGGAAGTATTAACTGTTTCTTATGAATGAATGAATGAGGTGCAGAGAGCAATCATCCCTGCCTTTTTCCCGGGTGGTTCTCTCTCATTCCTCTCGAGATCCAAAGGTGGGACCCAAGAAGGGTGTGGAGAGAGGGTGAAGGATAAGCACGTGGAAAGGGATGTTCTCTGCCCCTCTCCCACCTTTATCAGAGAGGCCCTCTCTGACCCCCCTCACCGTCCCCCGCCCCCCATCGCACCTCTGGCCACAGTCTGGCCCTTGCTGCGAACTCTCAGAGGCCTTTCTACTTCCCCTTCACACTATCTATCACAATTGCAACCAACTACTTGTATGACTGGCTTTTCGGCGAGTCTCCCCCGCAGAATGTGGGCCCTTCGTGGGCAGGCCCTGTGTCTGTCTTGTTTACCACTGTATCCTCTGACCCCAGGGCCTGGGCTTTGGATGCTACATAAATATTTACTGACTAACTCCCTGAGCTGGTCAGGGCAGAGCTGGGATTTCAATCCAGGCATGTCTGACTCCCAAGGGAGTCTGGGGACTCGGGGCCCTGACCATGGGGAGGGTCTTAAAGCTTGACCCGGATCACTTCTTAGTGTTTGGCTCTGACCTGATCCCCAGGGTCAACCCCCACCCCCATCCCCACCACACACACATGCAGACTCCCACCAGCTGCTCAGGAAGACCACGGAGCTGACTTGGGGACAAGATGGTTTGGAAAGGAATGCTCTTCCACTCCCCTGTGGTGGGCAGTGCTTTGCAACCTACAAAGCACTTCCACACATGTGACCCACTGAATCTCCCCAGCATCCCAGGAGGCAGGGCCGATTATCCCCGTGGAGGCTCAGAGTGCTGGGTGTGGGACTTGCCTGAAGTCACATAGCTGTAAAGTGGCAGGATTCCTAAATCTGCCCCAAGCCCAAAGCCTGCTTCCCCTCCCAGCTCTGCAGCTCTCCTTCCGCCACTCCTGAAGGCGCTGCTCCTAGAGCTGAGGTCTAATTTAAGGCTGGGAGGAACCTTAAAATCGCCAAGCCATTTGGCTTCCAAACCCTGGGCCTGGGGGAGCTGTGTAACATTCCAGATACCCAGGCCCTCGTCCAGGGGAGTCTGACTCACAGATCTGAAGGGACATCTGGGAATCTGTACTTTAAATCAGCTTCCTCATAGGTATCAAGTTCTGGTGCCACCTTGTGCTCTTCCCATTTTACAGATGAGGAAACTGAGATCCAAAGAGGTAAAGGGCCTTTGCCCAAGGTCACAAAACGGCCTGGGGAGAGCCCTTCGGTTGCTTATCCAGACAGAACATCCCTCTGACCACTGTCCCTTTTCACTCTGCAGTTCCCAGGCCTCGGTTGCCCCTCACTGTCCTGCCTGCTCCATCACTCAGGGTCCTGCTCTCGCCCTGGGCCAGGCTGTAGGCTGTAGACTGGCTCCTCCCAGGCCAGGCTCTCTCACCCACTGCTCTTGCAAGAAGGACTGTGAGTAACAAGCTCATGAAGGAGGGAAGGGGCCAGACCCTGGCCCCTCCAAGTCCCATTTCCAAAGGTATGGTTGACCTGGTATGGTTGACCCGTGGTTCCCGAGAGTCTTTGCGATGCCTCCCTTCCTGAGGGTGGGGCTCACCAAGCCTCCCTGCTCTGGAGACCTCCCACTTGGGGCCCTGAGGGTGTGATCTTGGCAGAAGGGAAAACCTCCTCTCCAGTGGTTGCTTCTGGTCCCCCCCCACCCCCCGCCCCGTGAAGACCTTTGGGCATGTCCTCCTGCCAGACCTCCTGACTCTGTCCATTGCTCTCTCCAGCAGCCTCCAGGATCTGAGGGAAGTGGCTGGCTCCCCTCCCCACCACACCCAGGCAGCCATTTTCTTGGACCCCTCCCAAGGGCACCACCTAACCCATGTCTGTGAACAAAGTCAAAAGGGTCCTTCTGTCTGACAGTCTGCTTCTGGGTCAGTGTGTCTGAGTCTGCCATGGGGACACCAACAGGCTGGGAGGGGGCTGGGGGCCCCAACCTGCTGTGCACAGTGCCGGGAAGCGCCAGCCCACATCCTTGAGTCCCCAGCCCCACCCTCCCCCGCTGCGGCTGTGACCACCCCACCCCTTCCCCAGCCCGCCTCCCCCTCCCCCACCCACAGCCTCCCCAGGGGAGCCAGGCTGCCAGCCCCAGCTCTCACTTCCGGCCTCATGACCCTCTCTCCAGCCGGCACACTCCTCCCCCCACACCATTTCCCTCCCAGCCTGGATTCAAGGCCCAGGGATGTCCTCAAAGGAAAAACAGTGTATCAAAGGGGCTATTACTACTGCTGTGAGCCCTCCACTGTCACCTCCCTTTGGAGCCTTTATCCCCCAGGATCTGCAGTACCCCTCTCAATCTCCTTCCGCCCCCTCCCACCCACCCACTAGTGCCCAGAGATCTTCCAACCTGACTCCAGCCCAAAAGTCTACCAAAGAGGACACTGATGAACATAATAACAGCAGCTGTCACTTATTTGGTATTTAAATAGAGGCACAGAGAGGTTAAGTGATGCCCTTGAAGACAAACAGCCAGGACTTGGAAGAGCCAGAGTCTGAATTTGGGTTTAACTCCTCCGGTGCAAACTTTTTCACCGTCCAGAGAGTCAGCTCCCTCACTTGCAGCCTCCTCCAACAGTCCCAATCCTCATCACCCGTTCTAATTTTTGACTTCTAATTTACCCCCTCCCAGCTTCTTCATCCCCTCCCACCTCAGTCATCCAAATGCACTACCCTCCCTCACCACTAGGTGTCCCCTTAGAGCCACCGATGCCCCCAAGGGGAAGCAAGTCCTGCCTGGCCTCCTAGAGTCATCAGGCCTACCCCCCCCCCCCCCCCCCCCCCCACCCCCCACCCCACCCTACCCCCAGCTACACAGAGCTCCTTTGTGCAGCCCTCGCCCACCCCCTTCCTGCCCAGAGCGGGGCACCTGGCAAGCAGGTCTTCCTTAGACCCGCCCCCTGCCAGCCCCCTGCCCTGGGTGCCAGGTGTTTCAGGCACCACCGCCAGCTCTGGCTCAACCTGAGGGTCACCCTGCCGGGCGGCCCTCCCTTCCTCCCTCCGAGGTCACCCAGGGACTGTGCTTCCCGCCCTGCTCCACCCCCATCTCCTCCTGCCCTTGGCCCTTCCAGACTCCTGTCCTAGTCTTTCCTTCTGTCTCCCGGAGGACTCCCTCCTCCAGCCCCACCAGGCCCTCCCCAAAGCCTCTCACCCCCGCCCACCTCCTTCCCCTGAGAGCTCCCCGTCCCGCCCCCCCTTCCCCGCCCAGGTCTGAAGAACTCCTCCTCCTGGAAAGTTGAAGCTGGAAAGGAAGTGACTTCAGCGATTTGGCCACAAGGCTGGGCACTGCTGAGCCCAGCTCTGCTGAAGGCCTGCCCAGCCCACCTCCAAAGCACAAATGGATCCACACACACACACCACCCGCAAGTGTGCGCCCAGAACCCTGAACACAAGCTTCCTGGGTGACATGCAGAGAGATCCCGTGTGCACACTCCACACCGACAGAGTGTGCCCACATATCACCCCAGTGTGTTCAGATTCCTGGTTACACACCTCTTCAGTGTGCACTAGCACCCTGCACACATATACCATCCAGTGTGGCCCCCACCACACTCCAGGACTCCCACACCTACCCAGGACACACTCCAAATCCTGCACTCACCACTCCCCTGTAGTTCCCTCAAATGTCCCCCAGCCCAGTGCACTTATGTAACTCCTGCATACGGAACCCTGTGTACCTAAGGACAGAGCCCTACACACACCGGCTCACTCACAAGCCTGAGGGCCCGCACACACCATGCCCTGTGCATTTACAGTTGGGTACACAGAGCCCTGCATCCTCCCATAGTCACACCTCCCACCCTTACCAACCCAGGAGGCCCCACCCCTAGACCTCAGGCCCCAGGAATGCTCTTTTGGAGGCTGGGTGGAGTCCCCAGGCAGGCTGGGCTCTAGGGAGCTTCCTGGAGCCTGCAGGCTCCCTGTGTCAGTTCAGGGAGTCGCCTCTGCAGGGCAGGGCAGCCCCACCTGGCCTCTGGAGCCTGGGTGGGCTGATCAGGGCTGGGAACTGGGAGGCAGGTCCTAACCCCCACCCCACCTCATAAGGATGACCTAGCCTACCTGAATTACCCAGGTCCTCTTGGCACCTCACCTTGGCCTCCCAGCTCTCTGCTTCCAGACTCCAGCAGACAGGGGTCCTGGGGGGTGGGGGTCAGCATCACACATCAGGTACTCTGGTTTCCATCTCTGCCCTGAGGTCTGGTCACTGTCACAACCCCTTTCTCTTCCCAGTTCTCTCAGGTCAACAAGGTGCTGGGAAGAGTCCCCAGACTAGGAGGCAGGACTCCGGGGGGCTTGCTGCATAATCCATGGGCCTCAGTTCCCCTTTCTGGATAATGGGGAGTTTTGAATAAGTGGGGTTAATATATTCTGAGTCTATAATGGGTGCCTTTTTGGCCTAAACCGGGGTTGGGGGATTCCTGCTAAGACTGGGAAGTCAGTCCCCCTGACCCTCACTTTCTGGGAGTGGCCCAGGCACAGAACTGGCTTCCCCGTACACTGTTACCTGAGCAGGCTGTGTAGACAAGGTCTGGCTCAGCAGGAAAGGCCGGTCTTTGTCAGTGATCCCAGGGTGGTCTCTGAGGCAGTCTGAGAGTTGCCCCGAAACCGGGGCCCTCTGCACGCACTTAGCTGGGCAGGCTCTGGAGTCCAGGCCGATGGGTAGACAAGTAGGCAAGCTCCCATCTGTGGAAGCAAACACAACACCCAGGCATAAGCGTGGACACAGGAGGAGCCAGATAAAGGGACCAGGAGGCTAGCATGGCTGGGGTCCAGTCTCGCAGAAAATGAAATCACCTGCCACCTCATGTCACTGGGGAACTGCATGCCTATTGACACCCCAGGAGCCTGGGAAGCAGTATCTTTGTACATGTACGTAGGTACATGCATGAACCTGAACACACATGCATGGGAGCCAGACAGTCCTTGGCTCAACCCTCTCAGCGTATGATCTTGGGCAAGTCAGTTCACCTCTCTGGCTCTCAGTTTTCTCATCTATAAAGTGGGGCAATATTATGAATTGGGGAGGCATGCTTTGGGGAAACCATGTACGCTAACAGCTTATTCAGAATGCAGGTGTGAGAACTGCTGTTTGAAGACATGGTAAATGCAGATTTCCAGGCAGGGTGTATAGGCTGCTGGCCTTCACTCTCCTCCACTGGCAACTGGTTAGGCCTCTTGTTTTCTTTAATAACCATGGCCCTTCTCACCCCCCTCCTTCTTCCTGCACATTTGTCTGCCTCCCTGGGGTCTGCACTGGAGCCCAGAGGGGGTCTGGGAGCCAGGCCTCACGGACTGCTTCGGGTTCCGGCTGCCTGGGAATTTGTATGTGTGGCAGAGAGCATTCCTGTCTGGGTAAATACACCTGTATGTGGGCTCCTGGGTCTATGCAGCCTTCTGTGCATTTCTAAATGTGCGTGTGTCCATGTGTGTTTAAGAATGTACACACATGGGATCCTATGTTTGCTCAGTATGGTGCATGTGGTTACCCGTGTATGTGTGTGTGTGTGTGTGTGAGAGAGAAGAGGTGATGTGTACCCGGGTTCAGCATCTTCAGTTATACATGTGGCTGTGTTTATCTGGGTCTATTCAGCTCTGTGTGTGTATGTCCAGCTGAGCCTGTGTCTGCACGTCTGTGAGGCCACGGGAGCATGTGTCAGCCCCTCTGGAGTCACACTGACCCCAACTGTGGTTGGGGTAGGAGTGTGCCTGCATGTGCACATGCTCCGCCCGTCTCTCTGCATCTCGCTGTGTCAGGAGCTAAACCGGCTTCTGCCTGTCTCCGAGCTCTCTGGATGCGTTGTGGTTGGGGAGGGGGGGATACGTGCGGCTGATCCTCTGCTGTCCCTGCAGGTTTCCCATCTCGAGGCCTGTGACTGCGGGCACTGGTGTCACTGTGGATCAGCGTTACCTCCTGCCTACCTCTGCCTGTTTTCTGGGCTTTCAGGGTCACGGCTGACAGTGTGAATGGTCACAGTGTTCCCGTGGGTCAGTTCTGCTGGGGGTCACCGTGTGCCCGTGAGTAGGTCCTTGTATGCGTGTGTTGTATGCCCTCATCACTCAGGGCCTGCGTGTCAGTGGGTCCTTGGGCCACGTCCCCGTGTCTGCGCCACAACAGCGACATGTCAGTGTCAACATGTGCGAGGGGGTCTGTGTGCCACGGTGTGCCCAGCAGCACAGCGGAGCCTCAGTGTTTGTGCGGTGCCTTTGTGTACCTCCTCGGTCCATGTGTGTGTGCGCGCGTGTGCATCGCATGCGAGAGACCCTTTGTGAAACAGTGTGTGTCTGTGTCACTGTTTGTGTGCCTGCTTCCCTCCTCCCTCCCTATCTCCTGCGTGCTCTCTCTCTCTCTCTCTCTCTCTCTGTAGGAGCCAGACAACTCCCCAAGCCTGGATTAGGGACAATTTATCCACAGGCAGAGAAGGAGAATTCCAACCTGCCAGAGCCTCCCTCCTCTGATCCATCCCCCCTTTCCCCGTGGTTGGGTGGGCACAGAAATGCAGCCCGGCAGCTCCCAAGCCCTCAGGGAGCCCCCACCTCTGCAGCTCCCCAGAGGCCCAGGAGGGTGGAAAAGATGGAAATCTGGGTGGCCCCAGAGCCCTCCAGTGGGGGTGGACTGGCTGCCCCCCATCCAGGCCCCCAGAGCTCAGTGCATCTTGGCCCTGTTTTCCTACATATGGTGGTGGTGGTTGGGGCGGGGGGGAGTCTGCATGGGGTCTGGCTGGCCCTGCGGGCTGGAGGGACCTCAGGAGCAAAGCTGCTCTCAGCCCCTCCACAACCTGATACTCCCCAACTGATAAACGCCAGCTTCCCCGCCACCCCTGAAATGGGAATAACTGGGGAACTTGCAACTGTGCCCGCATAGGCTGGGGGAGATGCTGGGAGTGGGGGTAGCGTGGTGGGGGGGAATGCAGCAAAGGGGGGCACGGGGGGGCTGAGCTGGGACTAAGGCTCCCTTCACGGTGCTCCAGGCGCAAGGCAGAATCACATGTTTCCCATTAGCTGCTCTGGCCTCCTTGTTCGGGGGTGTTGGCTGGGGGAGATTTGTTCTGGTTGCAGGCACCAGCCGAGACCACACAAGAGAGAGAGAGAGAGAGAAGGCAAGGGAGGGGGAGAGAGAGAGAGAAAGAGAAAGAGAGGGAGAGGTTGAAGCCCGGAGGGAGAGGAAGAGACATAGAGACACACAGAGGGAGAGAAGGTGAGACAGAGAGACATGAGAGACAGAGACAGGCAGTGACAGACAGAAACCGTGAGACAGGCAGGCAAGAACACAAAGCAGAGAGGCAGAGCCTGGTGATGGGGAGGGGCTCACAGGGGTGGGGGGGCAGGGAGGTGGAGAGGCAGGTGGAGAGGCTGGTCAGAGGCTCAGAGTGCGAGTTAGAGACTCAGAGGGACCAAAAGGGGAGAGCAGCACGGGGCCCAGGGGCAGGAGGGCGACAGGGACAAGGCGTGGGGTGCATCCGGGAGAGGGGCTGGGTGAGGGCACAGAGATGGCCCCGGTGGCGCTGTGAGGGCAGGGGGAGTGGACGCTGCGCGCGGGCTGGGCGGGGGTGGCCAGCGAGCCCGGAGCCTCCCGCCTCCTGACCCTCGAGCCTCCGCGAGATAACAGGCCGAATAGTGCTGACTTGCGGTTCAGAAATCCAATATCCTCCGCGGCACACTAATCGACTACCTGAGCTCCCGGCCCGCGCCGAGCTGCCCCGATTAATCCTGCGGCTCCACAGCCTTAATTAGTTTAACAGTTTCAGGGGCAGAAGAGGCAGGGACCGGGGTCCCCCCACGCTTGCAGGGACACGGGTGGACCCCCATACCAACGCTGGCGGGTGCCCTGCCACCTCAGTCACACCTGCTTCTGCCCCAGAGGCCCCTTGCCACATGGCCTGAAGAGCACTGGGTCCTCTTCCTGTTGGGAAACAGTCCCAAGGGTTAGCACCTGGGGCAGAAAGAAGATCATGGTGGGGACTCAAGACACCCCCTCGCATCCCCTCTGCTCCGGCCACCAACCCAGCACACTTGTCTCTGTGCTCAGGGCTCTGAATGCTTCCCCTGTCTGCCTTTGAGGGCCCTGTGGCCTGCACAGGAAGGCCCCACCAACAGCGGGCCCCATACCACTGGGCAACATGTTGTCTCTTTAGGGTGAGAGACGAGCTCCCAAGTTACTGACAATCTCCCAACAGCATGAGAGAATCACACATGTCACTCCCCACAACAGCAGGAGAGGGACACGTGGTGACATCTCACACATCCCCCAACAGTCAGAGACAGGCATGTGGGGTGGTGACTACCCTCCTAACGGGATGAGCTAAGCACGTAACCTGTCACTTCCCCCAAAAGCGTGAGATGGGCACATCTGATACCCCCAGACAACAGGAGACAGGGACACACGTTGTCACCCTCACCTCAGTGTAACAGACACACGGCCAGGCACTCCCACACCCGCTAATGGATGTGAAATGTGGAGAACCTGTCTCTCATACACACACAGACAAGCCTCATCTTTCAGGTATGAGGAAGGGACAGCCCCCCCACCATGCCCACCACCCAGGGTGAGTCAGGGACACCACCTCAGCCCTTCCCCAGGGGTCCTCCGTTCAGACCACCAGATGGGCACACAACATACCCTGAATGCTTCAGACAGGTGACCCCCCCCCCAACCCCGCCATGGCTCCCCCATCGCTGGCGACAGCCTGCGTGATGCTGTCCTCTGGCTGCAGAGGCGTCACAGCTCACAGGGCATGAATGTCACCCCGGCACTGCCAGAGCCGGGCACAGCCGCATGTTGCCCCAGTGACAAACACCACTGGCCCCAGGAGGAGGTGGAGGCACACAGGGCTCTGGGCGTGACCTTGGTCCCTGGACGCCAGGAGGGGAGGCGCTGCGGCAGCCCTCCTGGGTAACTTTGGCTACCTGGTGCTGGGGGAGAGAGGCAGGGAAGCAAGTGGCCCTGGGGCATGCAGACGACCTGGAAACACCGCCTCTCCACGCTGCCGCCCCTGCCCCATTTCCAAGTGAATGTGGTTGTTCTCCAGGGAGGGGGCAGAAGGAGTGGCAGAGGGAGGGCTGCTGTTGGGGCTTGAGGAGCTGTTCTGAGATGGGTGGCAGGGAGGCAGACTGGGGGGTGCAGTTACCATGACCTCAGGCCCCAGGACAGAGAGGGGGTGTGATGACAGCTTCAGACCTGCACTGGTCCTTAGGAAGGCCCCCTCTCCAAATTCAGGCCACAGAGCCTGACAAGGAGGCCAAAGTCCAGGGGCATGACTCACCCAGGGAACAGGCCCAGCCTGCTGGCCAGAGATTGAGGAAGGCCAGGAGCCAAGGGGCCTGGGTTCAAGTCTGAGCTCCTCCCAGGCCAAGCTGAGTGACCTTGGAGCAGCAGCTCAGTCTCTATGGCTTATGGGGAGGGGGAAGGGGCAGCAGTGAGGGGAGCGCCAGAAAGAAGCTGGGTCTGGAGCCCGCAGGCAGAGCCCTGGTGACCACAGGAAGGACCCCGCAGTCCAGTCCCTGGACCCACCGTTTCCTCACAAGGAACCTCAGCTTTCTGTACCTCAGTTTCCTCAGCAGGAAAGTGGGGATGATGTCAACCTCACAAGACAATGTGATGTCAAGTGGGCAGGTGCTCAAAAAATAGGAGTTTCTCACTGAGGAGGGGAAAACAGAAAGGGCGAGAGGCTCGTCCAAGTCACAGAGCAAGTTAGTATCTGCTGAACTCGCCCTCTAGCTCTGGGTTTCCCACCTGAACTGCTTCTGTAAGACTCCTTGGAGATCAGTAAGGAGTTGGGGGCGGGGGGGGGCAAAGGGAGGATTTTGGGGTGTTGGTTACAGAGCTGCCCTACTCTCCCGTGAAGACCAAGTGAACTGAATGGGAGTCTCCCAGGCATCCCGACCTTTACCCCAAACCCCACTTGGCTCATCTTCAAACTCTAGAGCAGAGGGCCAGCTCTGAGGGAGGGAGGCAGCCCAAAACCCAGGCCCCCATGACCAAGGCCTGTATCTGGTGCTTAGAAGGTTGGGGGTATCTGGGATATCAGTTTCCAGAGCCCACCCATCTTACAGGAGTCCAGAGAGGGACAGGCCTAGCCTGAGGTCACACAGCATGACAGCAACAGAGCCCAGAGCCCTGGCCAGGGACAGTCTCAGAGCAGAGTCCCTCTAGCCCCTGGGGATGGCTGGAGCTGGGGAGCCCTGGGGGACTGAGCGAAACGTGGCGACAGATGGCCTGCCGAGGCAGCGGCGATCTGGGCGGCTGGCAGGCATGCTCGCTCCCGCGCAGGGAAGCGGCTAATTTTAGCTGAGGCCTCGATGCCAGCTTTGTTCCCCCCACCCACCCACCGAGGGGGCCCAGCATGCCTTGCGTGCAACCCTCCTCCCCCAGGCACCCCTACTCCCCCGCCGGCCCCTTGGTGAGTAGTGCCCAGACCCCAGGGTCCTAGAACTGTCTGCCTGACCAGGTCTCATCACACCCAGAGGCAAGGGCTAGGCCCTGGAGACCTGGCACCCCCACCCCAGGGCCTATTTCTCATGACTCCAAGTTCATTCCTTGAAGAGAGTGGCAGGGAGGAGAGCTAGATAGAGGCCACTACTCAGACTGAGAGGGAGGGCCTGACAGAAGGGTCTGGTACTCCTGGGGAGTGGGGGGCGAGGGGAGGTGGGGCACTGTCCTCCACTCTATACTTAAGGGGATGAGACCCATATTCTACCCCTGCCCCAGACAGACTCTTCTGTGCTAGAGTCCCCCCTGGTGTTGGTAAACAAGGGCCAGCAGCCCCTCTACCCCTTCCCTGTTCTGCATAACTTTTAACTGTTCCAGGAACTCAAAGTACTTTAAAGAAGTCAGAGATAGAGCAAGGCACCCTTGTGCCACTGGGGGAAACTGAGGTACGATCACAGACAGTCATCAATGTAGCAGGGGAGGAGACCAATCCCAGGGATCTGTGAGACCCAGACATGCTCTTCTTTGAGTTCTTACAGTGAGGGGGCTTCTTGGGCCAGCTCAGCCCCTGAAACTACCTTCTGCCCTGACCTGGGCTCCTAGAAGGTAGACTAGATGGTTGGAATCTGCACTCTAAAATCCCAGAAAGGGAGGGCTGGCATCTTGGCTTCTGGCACCCCACCTCCTGTAGGTTCTATGGCCTTAGAACCTCCCCTCCCCATCTCAGATTCAACTACAGGTGCCAGATGGGGTGCCAGCACATCTGGCCCCTATCTGAAAAGGGAATCCTTTGGGGAGATCTGGAGGGCCCCCATCCCTGTTCCAAACCCGGGGCCATGGGGAAATCACCAAATGGAAAACAGAGGAAGACAACTTGAAAGAAATCTATGTATTTAAAGAGAGTCAGAGGAGAGAGGGAGGGCAAAGGGAAGGCACGGAATCCGATTCAGGAAGAGAGAGACAGAGGAAGAGTGTGGGGGGCAAGAGACACAGAGCAGAATGGGGCTTAAAGAGAAGGAGATGGGGAGGGTGGGGATGAGAGAGAGAGAGAAAGGAGGGAGAGAGGACAGGATGCTGGAGGAAGGAACACAGCAAAAGGGACTCAGAAGAGAGGGACAGAGGAGGAAGAAAAAGACAAAGACATAGAGAGACAAGCAGGATGAGGCAGAGACAAAGACAGAGAGAGAGAGAGAGAGAGCAAGATCCACACAGAGGGGAAGAGATGGAGAAGGAGCCTGCCACAGACAGGGCAAGGCACAGAGAACTAAGGACACCACAGGGAGCTGGAGACAGACAGGGATTGACACACCCAGAGACCAACAGAGACAGTCGGAGAGGGTGAGACACACTCAGAGAATGGGGCGGGAGGAAGGGGGAGACACGAAGTGATAGAGTGTGTGGGAAGGGGTGGGGGGGGACAGCACAGAGTGAGCAGGGAGGGGGCACAAAGAGGGGGGAGATGTCTTCGCCAGAGCTGGGGGGGGGACAGAGGACAGAAATGGAATGTGGGTCTGGGCATGAGGCTCACAGATGCATCGGCTCCGGTTTCAGCTGGGGCAGTTGGCTGCTGGGGGGGCGGTCGGGGGGGGGGGGGGAGGGGGCGGGGCGGGGGAGGGAGGGGGGCCGGTGGCCAGGGCGGGGGGCGGGGGGGGGACCGGCCGGCGGGGGCACGGCCGGCGGGCACTTGGAGTTCTGGGCAGGGTAGGGGGCTGACGGGGGGGAGGGGGGGGGCAATGAAGAAGCTTCACCCCTGCCCTCGGGGCTCTACCAGAAAGAAAGTTTCCAGAGACAGGATGGGAAATGTTGGCGCCGAGGAGGGCTCTGGGCCCTGCTCAACCCCATGGAGGCTGGAGGGGGGGTGGGTACCACTCCACAGGTCGCCTGTGGGTCTCCCAGGTTCCCACCTGCGCTGCAGGCTGGCCCCTGGGGACCCTCCAGCTCCATCCCCTCCAGTCTAGCTGAAGCTCCCACATGCTGCTGCTGCTGTTTTTGCTTGCAGGGGAGCAGCAAGATTGTGAATTCAGGATCTGTAATCCTAACGCAGAGCCCAGGCCTACCGGGCTCCAGTTGCCAAGGCGACGGAGGGTCAGAGGGCAGCGCGGGGCGCCCGCTCCTCCAAGTCAGAATCCCAATTGTTAAAGCCCAAGAATAAACAGCTGAAGCGGCCGTGGGGGGGCTGGGAGGGGGGCTGAGGTCTGCATCGGCTCAGTGTGGTGTTGTCAAGCGAGATGTCACTAATTGTCTGAAGGAACGAGCTGAGGCAGCTCTTAACTGCTTCTGTGCCACCGGAGACACCTTGGCTGCCTGGCCCCATCCCCCGGGCCTCCCAGCATTCCGCCGGGCCAGCCTGGTGCTGGGAGTGCTGGCCCAGCGTAATCTCTGCCTCTCCTGCATTGAACCCCCACATACATTGAATCCCAGCAACTCCTCTTTGCCCAACTTGGAACCTCCCACCTGCCAGCTAAATCCTTATGTCCCTAGAACCAGTACCCCCCAATTACTGGGCCCACAAGACAGCCCAGAACGGCCCGTTTGGCTGTGAAAGCCATCCCAGGTCCCCCAGCATCTCCACCTCTGCCTCCCAGAAGTCAGGGGTTCTGGTATGGATCACAGAGGAGGACAGACTTCGGGGCCCTTCTGATCTTCAGCGGCTAGGCAAAGGCCTTCCTAGAGGAAAAAGGTCTGGGGCATCTTTCTGTGCAACTCCTGACTCAGGCACACACCAGAACCAAAAACCTGAATGGGGCCAGGAAACGCCATTTCCAGTGTTGGTTGGTCTACCTGCCTGCTGTGTGACTTCTGGGTACTCTCCCTCTGAAGCCTCATCCATCCTCCAGCCCCAAACATCTGGTAGAGCCTATTCTGAGCCAGGCTGTGTCTGCAACCCCTGCCCAGAGGAACTCCCAATCCAATGGGTGGGAAAGACTCTTATACAAAGTGGAAAACAATCTGAGATCCATCAGGTAAGCTATTCCAGGAAAAATACAGAGCAGTCTGGTACACAGTGAGCTGTCCGGTGGACTGCAGCTAGCTAGGAGCAGTAGTGTACTAGCAGCCCTTTATTACAGAGGGTCACTAAAAGGGTGTAGGTAATCAGGAAAAAGGCGGGGGGGCGGGCAGGATTCTGGAAGGCTTTCCTGAAGAAAGTGGTACCTGGTTAAGATTTGGACAGGTGAGCAAGAAGGTAGAATGCTCCGGAAGAGATCTTGTGAGGTCCTTGAAGGGGAGCTGAGCTCTAAGGTCTCAGGGTCGCCAGCTGAGCCCCTTCCAGGGCAGGAAGGAGGCGGCCTTCTGTGGTCTCCCTGCCCCGCAAGGCGGCCCTGCCTCCTCCTCCTCCACCCACTGCGCCTCGGGATAGAAGGAGATTGGCGCCTGGGGGCGGGGCACCCGTGGGCAGGGCTCCCAGGGATTGGTAGTACCTGGAGTGATGTCACGAGGGGCGGTGCCAGGGCTTCGGGCACTCCCCTTGCCTCAGGTCCCAGACCCCTAGCCCCAGGCCCGAAGCACAGACCCCAGGAGGGGGCGCTCAGGCCACCTGACCGCCAACCCCCCATCAGGTGGCGGGTGGGGCTGGGGCGCTGTCCGTGGGCGGGGAGCTGGGCGCGGAAACAGGGGATCCCCCAGAGAGGGCCCAGCCCAGCCCCGGGCTGCATGCGTACAAAAGGCGACTTGTTCTTTCTTGGGATGCCTGCGTCTTCTCAAACATACCTACGGCCACACTCCGGGGACAGCTACACCCACACATTGCTGCACAAAGCCTGCCGGGGTGGGGACTAGGGGGCCCTTGCCAGCCCAAGGGGTCAGCTTTAAGAACCTTGCCCCAACCACCGTTTGCCACAGGCTCAACACCGTTCATCTCACCCCATCCCACCCCAAGTGACCTGGATACTCCCACAGCCTCACATGCAGCTCTAGAGACACTGATCCAGTCACATTCTCACAATTACCAGCTCCCTCAGACCATCTGTAGCTCACCAACTCCTTGAGGCCAGAGTCAGACCTCCAGCTTCAGCAGGGTCACTGCATCACCTGTGACTTTAGCACACAATGAAACCCATTAGGGGTTCCTTTTTACTGAGCACTTATTCTGTGCCAATCCTTTTAATTACCCTTTGTGGGGAGTGGTATTATTCTCATTTTGTGGGTGGGAAAACTGAGGTTTATGTTAACTAGCTCACCTAGGGCAGAAGGATTTGAACCCAAGTCAAACTTGACTTCAGAGCCCTGTTCTTCTCGGTATTGTTTCTGCCAATCATCACACCACCTCACACTCTTACACCTTCACACCCCCCCCCACAAAACCACAGAGGGCAAACCCATCTCAGAGTCAAGGTGTAATTCCCCACCCCAAATACATGTCAATGTCACCGCCTAGAATCAGGCAGTTTCTCTCACTCCTCAGACAGTTTATGTGTGCTGAGGGGAAAGAGTGTCCTACCTCTAAGCTTCGCATCTCCAGGGCTGGCCGTCAGTCATTATAAATGGGGCACCGAGTAGAGCAGGGCCAGAACAGGCTCCCTCTAACCTTTCCAGCAGGCTCACCTCCACCTCCCCTGACCCCAGGATGACAAAGCACTGCCAGATTGGCTGGGGCACCAGGCCTGCAGCTCTCCCTGACCCCTTGGGCCATGATCTTCCCTTACCCCCCAACCCCTGCTGGGAACAAGTCGAAACAAACTCCTTCCTGGGGATGTCAAAGCACCTTTCCTGGGGGAGGCGGCTCTGTGATCCCCTGAGCCTGGCTAGGGAGAAGGATCAGGTTACTCTTGCCCCAGCTGTGCTTGGACTCCTTGGGGCTGACCTTTCACCTCATCCAGGCCAGGACCCAAAGGGGACCAGAGTACAGCCCTCACCTCCTGTTAACCCTCTGCATTCCTTATCTTTTCATGGGAGGGGGTGGGGAATCTGCCAGGACCCAGAGGGTCTCAGGAAACCCAGCTAAGCATGCCAACTTCGCCCTACCCTCCCATCATGGGGTCCGGTTTCCCAGAGGGCTTGACAGAATGCTCCTCCCTGCCCCCTGCCCAAGCTGCCCGGCCCTGCCAGGATCAGATACCTCCCTCAGCCTAAGCAGCTGAAAATGACCTGGGCTATTTTCGCTCTGGGATCGCGTTGCAAACTCCCCCTTGAGCTGGCAGCGTCCCACATCCCTCCAGACCATTGCCCCTTACTCCTCAGCCCTAACCCAGAGCCACTGACTTAGAGAACAGGAGGACTTTTAAAGACGATAGGCCTAAGCCCCTCTGATGGGGAGACTGAGGCCATGGGGGAGTCAGTCACAGGGCTGGGCAGAGAACCAGGCTTCCTGGGGCTCCGCCCAGGTCTCTTTCTACTGTCTAGCACAGCCTGCTCTGTACCCTAGATCTCAGAGCCTCTGACCCAGCCAAACACCCAGCCGACCTCCTCCAAGCCCCAGAAAGTCACACTGGAGGCTACCCACAAGTCTCTGGGCCGCCCTGCATGTCAGAAACCGCTTCTGCCACACTCTTCTCTTTGTTTAGAACTGGGACCAGGTCTGTACCTGTATCACAGCTATGTGGATCATGGGAATGTTTTGGCAGGTGCAAACAGGGAAGACAGACAGGGAGACTGAGGCCTAGAGGAACGGGAGGTAGAGTCAGGCTGCCTGGGGTTTATATTGCACAATACTTCCATGTTCTCAGCAGCCCCCTGCTCCAGCTTCTTGGTACCCCCCTTTTCCACTCCTACCGACCCAGCCCCCTCCAGGCCCCTGCCCCCCCCCCCCACAAGCCCCAGTCCTCCTGGGCAGGAATGTGACTGGTCAGGTCTGAGCTGACCACATGAGTGGCTATAAGGCGACAGACCCCCCATCCTCCCATCCCCCAAGCCTGGGGGAGCTCACATACCAAGGCAAGATTGGGGGGGCTGCGCAGCTGCTTTAACCCTTTGCAGCCATGCTTTCAGGGTGAAAAGAAAGGTAACTTTACTTGTAATGGCCACTCCCATTTGAGTGCTGCGGGGCAGTGCGGGGGTGGGGGGGTCATGCAAGCAGAACTGACTTCACTGAGGAGGTGGAATGAGGGATTTGCCCTTCTAGTCCCCGGTAAGAAAAATTATCCTTTGCCACCCCAACTGTTTAATCTCATCTCCCATGACATTTGGAAAAACAGTCAAGAACTGGTGCTGAGGAGAGAGAAGGAAAGAACAAATCACGAACCCCAACCTCAGGAGCCCCTAGTCTGATGGGAGAAATATAACCCTGCCCTGGGGAGTCTGATGGGGGAGACTAGGCACAGAGGTTGGGACAAAGAGCTGCGAGCCGAGCAGGGAAGAGCACGTCGCTGTGCAGAAGTGGGAGGAAGCCAGGGCAGGAGCAGAACGAGCCAGGTGGGGTCAGATCAGGCAGGCTTCCCAGAGGCCCCTCGGCCCACACCCCTCCCCCCAGGCTCTGGAATCTCGGGGGTCAGGGCTGAGGGACAGCCCCGCCCCCTGCTCCCCTTGGGCTCAGGAATTCCACCAGCCAAGGGGGGGGCAGCTGCTTCGGCCTCAGTCCAAGTTGGCTCCCACTGGACCGGGAACTGCAGCTCCTCCTCGGCCCCCCACCCCCACCCAAGCCCCTGGGCTGGCCCCCAGCCCCCTCCCCTCCCCCTCCCTGGCTGGCACCGTGAGTGCCAGGCGCTGGCAGAAAACAAACCCGCCGGGGTGGGTTTGCAGGGAGCGGGGTAACCTTGACACAGTTGCGGCAGTCGCTAATGGCAGACACACACTCCGCCTGTTCTGGGGGGACTGTTGCCGTTGCTAGGAAACCGGCAGCCGCGTGAATGGAAATGGGTCAGTAAACCTGGGGAGAGATAGTGTGACACTCGAACCACTGCAGCTGCTCCAGCCCACACCGAAATCCCTCCTCTTCAATATTTATCACTCCCGCCTGGGCCCTCAGCTCCTGCCAGACCCTGCACCAGCCTGGCCCTCATGCCCCCCAAGGCTCAACAAGGGGGAGGGAGGAGAGAACAGATGGGGGGGTTGCTTATCCGCTCCTTGGGGGGGCCCCCCAGGCGGGATGGAACTGGTTCTGGAGGAGATTGAACAGGAAACAGTCTAATCCTGCGGCAGGGAAGGGGTTAAAAGGTCAATTCACGCCTGTTCCTGACTTAGGCACCGTGGTAAAATTACTGCAAGTGTGAGCAGGCTAGCAACCGCCTGCTTGCCTACCTGCGGAGGCACTGATTAAGACAGGAGACCTCCCTCCCCAAGAGATGGAGGGGGAAGAGGCACCCAAAACACCGCCAGGATTCGCTTGCAGCTTGAAAACACCTTCCCTTACAGCCAGGCAATCTCCCTAATGTAGCCGAAGCTTTCTGAAGCTTTCTAACAGCTAGAACCGATGCCTCTAGCACAATCTGATAAACACCCCAAATGGACACGGGCTGCCTATTGCCGTACAATAAATACCATCCTGTGCACACACACCCCTCCAACAGCCAGACACTCACTGTTCAGGAAACCTTGACAACACCCCTGCACGGACGCCCGCCACCCCATACAACAGGACAACTGCGATTCAGAAGAGTGCAGTTCAGCTCAACACCTACAGACAAGCCGACAAACCTAGGCACAGGCAGAACTACTGTGTCTTCCCAGTCAGGCTGGGAAGTTAGGCCTGTCCTAACCCAAAGCCTGGCTTCTCTGGTTCATCTATGTTTCTTTCTCTCCCGTTGCCAGCTTTCTTGTCTTGTTCACTGCCCCCCCCCGCCCCATATACTGCCCCTGCAATCGCTTTTCTGGTCACACCATCCCACAAGCTAGCTGCCCTGAGCACTGCAAGCCTTTCCCCCACCCCACCCACCCCCAAATCCCTGGAGGCTGACTGGTCACTGACACACACATTCCCTTCCCCTAGAAGCAAGCAGTCTCACAGCCCCGGGCTGACACGAGCTCTTATTCTTGGGCCTCTCTACTGACAACAGGGACCCTGGGAATCGGCAGCATCACTCACTTGGGTGATATGCCCCCTCCACCCACCACAATCTCGGCCAGTGTCCCTGAATGGTGTGTCTGGGGAAGGGAGGCTCTTCAGTCTTCTAGAGGTGGGGATACCTCCACAGGAATCTCCCATCTGACTCGGTTCTGTGTGCTCCTATCTCCTAGGATACATCAGTCAACACAGTCTCGGAGCCTGTCAGAGCTGGAAGGGGCCTCAGGGAGTCACTAATCCAGCCTTCCCTGCTATGCACGAGGAAACCAAGGCCCAGAGACGGGAAGCAGCTGCCCAAAGTCACACAGCCCCACTGTGGCTTCCAGTCCCTTTCTCTTCTGCAGTCCCTCACTGAAAGCTCTCTAAGGGCTGGAGAGAAACTGTAGAGATACAGGCAGCCCTGGAGGGCTTCCCTGAGGCAGAGGGAGGTGGGGCTAGATTCAATGGGAGAGGGAGTCTACAGTCGTAAAGGTGAGTTTCTGAGAACTGCCCAGCCATGCATTCAGAGACAGGCACTTGGCAGCCCTGGAATCTGGGCCACAAAAATTTGCTCGAATCTGGACTATGCCAAATGATCTGATGGAGGGGCGCCTGGGTGGCTCAGTGGGTTAAAGCCTCTGCCTTGGGCTCGGGTCATGATCCCGGGGTTGTGGGATCGAGCCCCAGAGCCCCATATCGGGCTCTCTGCTCAGCGGGGAGCCTGCTTCCTCCTCTCTCTCTGCCTGCTTCTCTGCCTACTTGTGATCTCTGTCTGTCAAATAAATAAATAAAATCTTTAAAAAAAAAATGATCTGATGGACACTCATCCCTACCCCACCCCCTAGCCCAGGCTCCCCCTATCGGCACCCCCACCAAGCTGAGACCCAAACTAGCTGCCAAACCAAAGGTAAAGGAAGACTGATTTGTTCTCCATACCTGGCCTTCAAGGTACATTCTAAGGACTCGCTGCCTTTTATTATTTAAATAAATCTCTGCCAGGAAGCCTGGGATGCTCGGGAAAGAGGTGTCCTGCTAGGTAGCTTTTATGTCAACTCCATTTTGCAGAAAAGCAAATCGAGGCTCACAGAGGTGGGGCAGTTTGCTCAAGTTCACACAGACAACAAATGGAGCCTTGAGTTCCTTCCAGTACATAAGGAAGGCCAATCCAACAGGAAACAGGGAGAACTGGGTGGGGGGGCATGAAGGGGAGGGAAGGGTGGGAGTTGACACAGGCCCAGGCCCAGGCCCAGGCCCAGGCTCAGGCCCAGGCCCAGGCCCAGGCTCAGGCCCAGGCCCAACATCCTGGGCTGAGGGGGGAGCCAACAGGGATCTGAATTTGAATCTGAATATCTGGGCTCCACCCGCACCCACTCTAGCAGAGGTGGAGTGAAAGGTCAGCACGGAGATGGGAGGGAGCGGAAAGAAGAATTCCACCAGGCTTTCAGCCTGCCTAGGCCATACCCTAGGGAGCCAGGCCAGGGGCTGCCCCAGCTTCCCCCAGCCCAGAGCTCTTTGCCAGGCCCCACCCCCACCCCCACCCCTTAGGAACTGCAGGAGTATTGTGAGACCAGGCCCCCTCTGCTGGCCTCAGTTTCTCCATCTCTACTAAGAGCTCACCGAGCAGGAAGGACTTCTAAGGGCCCTTCCAGCTTTAAGAGAGTTTAGTGACCTGTCCTAGTTTTCAGTTCCCAACACACATTCAGAGATCTCTCCCCTAGTATGGAGCTAGCTGAGAACAACGTTAACTATGCGCTCAATGAATAAATGAACACAATGAAATCAACATCTTTCCATCCTCCTCAGCCTTACTGAGAGCCACTACCCACCCTGGGAAGCCAAATTTCGCAGGGCTGTTGGAGGGGAAGGGGATTCAAATACTTAAGGGCTCTGAATGAGGTGGTGTATTACACAGGTGCCGTTTATTTCCTGTCTTCACTCTGTGCAGACAATATGGTAATTTGCTTTAAACATTGTGCAACTTTAAGCTCCACAAAAAGGCCACAGCCTACCTACTATTATCTAGTTTTTCAGATGAGCAAAGGGACTAAGGAGTGAAGGGACTAGCTCAAGGTCACACTGCCAGTGTGCTCTAAGGCTTTTGTTGAACATGGTGAGGGTGTGATGGGCTGGGGCGAGAAATGGAAGCTGAACAGGGACCCTTGGCAAAGGGAGAGGTAGTCCACCCCAGGCGAGGGAGGTGCCTGAGTTGCCAAAAGGCTCAACAGTTTGCAGAGGCCAAATGGTACTGGAACTTGCAAAGTGTGGGAAAGCATCTCTTCCCCTCCCCCACAAAGGGCAAGGTAGACCTCCTTCCCTCCCCCTACCCACAGTGCCAAGAGTGAGCCCTGAGAGGTCACTTACCTACTCCCCTGGATCTCAGGGTTCCTCTAAAAGGAACCCCCTCCCTCCCGGGAGCCCTTTTCTGGACTTCAGGACCTGCAAGGTGCAGATCCGCCCCCAAAGAAGGCTGCCGCCAACGTCCAGAAAACTGTCCAGGATTTTTCCGGCACGTCCGCCCCCCACCGGCTCCGCGGTTGCCGGGGGTGAGGGCCGTGAGGGGGGGGGTGTTGAGAGAGGACGGCCTCGCCTCCCTCCTAGAAGCCCTGGGGCGCCTCTTGCTCAAGTAGGGAGGCTCTGGTCTGCAAGCCCAGCCGTTCTCGGGCCCGAACGTCCGCCTCCGAGTTTTCCCGCCGCCGCCGCCGCCTCTGCCTCTCAGGCTACCTGGCAGGCCTGCGCTGCCCCCTGATCCCTGCCACCCCCCTCCTAGATGAGGCCGCGGAGCTTCTGACTCCTGGAGGAGGTGACGGGCCGAGAGGGAAACCAGGCGGCTGGGGGAGGGGCGTTGCCTGCACCTGGCCCCTCTCCGCCGCCCAGGCCGGGAGGGGCGGGACTGGACCCCCGCCAGACCCGAAACGAGCGGCAGGGGGAGGGGAGGTGTGCAGCCCTCCACTCCCGCGGCCTGGGGGCGGGTAAGAAGATCTCCCCCCGCCACAGCCCTGGCCGCGGAGGCGCCCCCTAGGGTCGGGCTACGGGGCGCCCCTTCCCGAGCCGCGCGCTCAGCCCGCTCCCCCGGCCGGCCGCGCTCTCCAGCTGCAGGAAATTCCAGAAGCTCTCCATCATCCCGGCGCAGCGCGCAGTCCGGGCTGCCAAGGCTCCCCGAAGGAGAGCCACATGCCGGCCGGCCGCGCGGCCCGCCCTCGCCACCCCCCCCCCCCAACCCCAACCCGGCTAGGCAGCCACGTCGGGCCGGGCGGGGGCCGGGCCGGCCGCCCCTTCCCGCGCCCCGGGCCCGGCGGAATGCGTGGCAGCCCCGGCCGGGGGCTATTTTGAGCGGGAGGGGAGCGGCCCAACCTCGGTGTTTTCGGCTTTTTCCTGGCCCCCGGCCCGCCCTCCGCCAGCCCCGGCCCTCGGCTGCCCGCGGAGTTGGGGGGGGGGGGGGTCACGTGGCGGGTGGAAGAGGAGGGCCGCCGCGATCCGGCTCGGGCTCCGGCCCCGGTCCAGGCCCGGGAGGTGCCCGGCGGCAGTCGGGACTTGCGCTCTCGGCCCGGGCGGAGCGGCGGGATTATTAATAGCGCGCTTGGCTCGGGCGGCGGCTGCGGGGCGCCCGCTACCTGTACGCCCCTCCTCGGACGAGCACTGACAGCCTGGGCACTCCCGCCCTAGCGGCGGACTCAGGCCTCACTGGATAGCGCCACTGTGCGCCAGTGGCCAATCACCGGCCTCGATTTCCTTACCTGTAAATTGGGGATGTGCCACCTGGCTTTATATAGTGGTACCAAATAAGGATTTTGCTTGCTGTGTGCCTCTCTTTGGGCAAAACGCCTTCCCTTTAGGGAGCCTCCGTTTTTCCATTTATAAAATGAGGGGGTCCGAGAAAACTCTTTCCAGGGCAAGAATCCCTTACATCTAAATAATGCATTTTCACTTACAACCCGATTGAACTTGTCAATTACCAATAGTTAATAGCCAACACTGAGCATTTGCCCTGCATGGGTTAACTCACTGGATGATAAGGTTCCCATAAAGTAGGTAATATTCCCTTTTCGCTGATGTAGAAACTGAGGCCCAGGAAGGTTAAGTGATCTACCAAAGGTCCAATGCAAGGGGCCAGAGTCAGATAAACTTGGGCTCCAGAGTCTGAGTTAACTACTGAACTACAGTGCCCCGAGACAAGCAGGACAAATCCTGCCCCTTCTTAGAGTGGAGGAAACGGAGGCTCAAAGTGTCATTTGCCCAAAGTTACCTTTGGCCAATTAGTGGCAGGGGTGAGCATCCAAAACAGATCTTCCAATTCCTAGTCTAACATTCCACTGCAGCCCTCCGAATCTGCTCAGCTTCTGCCCTGGGGCAGCTAGCAGGGTTCCCAGGATGGAGTCCTAGAAATGAGCTCACAGGCACTAACCCCATGGCCACAAAGCTATGTCCAGAGCTCTAGGAATCACCCTTTGTTCCCAAGGGACTGACCCAGGCTTCTGGGCCCAGAGGGTTCACCAATCCACCAAACTCTAGACTTAGCCTAGCCTTAGAGCCATGGAGGTGGAGGAGCTAGGGATGAAGGGAGATGGCATGGAGGGGTAACAGCCTGGGACAGAGCATGGAGTTGCTTCCTGCCCCCACTCAACCTCCAGCAAGGAAGCACAAAGGCTGGCAGGCCCCCCACTCCGCCCCGGAAACCTGGCAGTTTATTTCTGTCTCTGGGCCCCCTGTTTCCACAGAGCCAGTCCAGGAAGGCTGGCAGCAGCTGGCTCGGAGGGGTGGAGCTCCTGCTCCCTCAAGGGTCCAGCTGCTACCCTGCCCCACCCCCACCTGCCAGGCCAGACCAGACTCCAGATTCAGAGGTGACACTGGGATGAGGGAGGGAAGAGCTGGAGGCCACTTGGTCAGGACTACAAAGGAGGGACCCCCGCCTCCAACTCCCAATCCAGCAAAAGATGCTCTCCCAGGGTGAGCCAGCCAACACCCAGTTCAAGTCTGCTAAGAGTATATATAACCTCTGGTGTGTCCAACTCTATTTACTCCAGATCATTCTGGCTGATGATTCCTCTGGATCATGGTCCCAAAGAAAAGCCCATTTCTAAACCTGTGCTGCCCAATATGGTAGAAACTAACTATTGAGCACTGGGAACGTGGCTAATTGGAATTAAGATGTGCCATAAGCACAGAATATGCATCAGATTTTGAAGTCTGAAATATGAAAAAAAAAAGTAAAATATCTCAATACTTTAAATAATGATTATATGTATTAGAGTGATAATATTTTGGATATACTGGGTTGCTACATTATTAACATCAATTCACTTATTTCTTTTTACTTTATTTAATGTGGCCACTTAGAGCCATGGAGGTGGAGGAGCTAGGGATGAAGGGAGATTACATACATGACTCCCATCACATACAAAGATTATATACATGGCTCCCATTACATTTCTATTGGACAGTGTTGTTCTAGATCATATGGTACTCTGGCTTAAGGCCAAGACTTTGCCTGCTCTAGATCAATATCTGTGTGGCTTTAGCTCACCCACTTCCCTATATTCAGACCACAACCTTATGTGTTGGTCTGAATCTCACCACCCCACACCACTCCCACCCCAGTCTTCTGCGAATCTAGGCTCCACCAGAGATTATGGCTTAGTTTGTTTTAAACCACTCTCTATTACTAATTTCTTGTTCACCAATTCCTAACACCTAGATCCCAGCAAGACCGTGGATCTCTCTTCCATGTTAACCAGCCTGACAGTCTGACACCACAACCTTTTGCTTAGATTGCTGTCTAGTAAGATTTAAGATCAAGATACCCTTAGGAAGAATGGGGTTCTAGAGTAAGGGTTGGCAAACTATGGCCCGAGAGCCAAATCCAACCTGCTGTTTTATAATTCAAGTCTGATGGGAACACAGCCATACTCATCCATTTATGCATTGTCTATGACTGCTTTCAAAGTACAATAGCAGAGCTGAGTACTCATGACTAAGACCCAATGGTCTACAAAGCCTAAAATTTTTTTTTTTAACTATCTGACTCTTCACAGAAGTTTTGCCAACCTCTGTTCTAAATGACCAACAAGTCCAACCCACCAGAAATCTAGATTCCAGCCTAAGACCATGATCTAGTCTAATCTAGATCCCTTCCTCCTTAGAGGATACTGCTGACCAGGGTCTAAACCAGAGCCTGACATGCACCACATGCTGTCTGGGTCCCAGATTCCACTCTGATCTCAGGAGATGGCCCTGGTTACTCTTTTCTGGGATGGAAAGGGTGTCTCCGCTTCTGAAGTGCCCTACAGGGATCAAAGCCCATTTGAGAATGGGGAGGGAGGGATGATTCCAGAGACAGCACAGGAGGCTGTGTCCAAGAGTCAGCAGTAAGCCCTCCTCTGCCAAGGGGGCAGAGCAGAATCTCACCTAAAAGACAGAGCAGGTCACTTAGCTGGGGGTCATGTGGGACAGATACCAATCCGCCAGCAGCTAGACAAGGGGGCTTTAAATGGAGTCTTCATCTCTAGCTCCACACCCCCAACCACCTGATGCTTATCATGTCAGGTCTGAATGGCACCACTACGCCCCTTTTCCACCATTCACCTCTAGCTCAGCTTTTTCACAGCTTTCTTTGAAAGTCCTCTCACATCCACCCATCCTTGACACGTCCCCTTCTTCCATCCTAGAATCCCAGCCTTAATTTTAGTAGTGAAGATCTTGGGCTCTCGCACTGACAGACCCAGGCTTCAACTCCAGCTTTGGCTTGGGGCAAGTCACTCTACCTCTCTAGGCTTCCTTAGTTTCCCCATCTGTGAAGCAGAATAATAATAACAATAACGGTACTTACCTACCTCACAGGGTTGTTGAATGGACTTAACAAGATCATGATGTGTATCACTTTGCCCAGCCCCTGGCCTGTAATAAGCATTTAATGCTAGTTGCTATTTTTATTACTCCTGATCATCTAGTTTGGTTCCATGGATGGACTTTGGCAGGTTTGTAAAACCTCACAGAATTTTAGCCAAAATTTGTTTTTGTATTTTTCTGAAGAGAAGGCCCATCATCTTCTCAAAATGGATCCTTAGCTCAAATGTTGAGGAGAAAAAGGGGTCTTCAGTTCAATCCAAATGGGGAAACAGGGGCACACAGATGGAAAAGGACTAACTGAGGGCCCCTCAGAAAGTGTGAGGCAGATCTCAGGAATTTGTCTCCCGGGTTCCTCTCCCACTAGTCCAAGCTGTATCTCCGATCTGACCTTGCCATATCTCGCCCACTCAGCTGTGACAGTCCCCCAGTGGCCTCCCCACCTCCAAAATGCCTCCATTGAGCCCCCTCCACCTCGTGCCACATTCGGCTTCCTCAGTCTCCTTCTCATGACACAATGTCCCTGCTCCCAAACCTGTAATGGCTCCCTACAGCTGCCAAGGCCCTTTGCCTGACACTCAAGAGCCCCCACAGCCCGCCCTGGCCCCCGCCAAACTCTTCCTCGCTGCGGCCTCTTGTCTGGTCAGTGGAGCTGACTTCTTCCTCGCCTCTCTCCCCCTCCCCATGGTCTCCATACCACCCACACGCTCACTCTGTTCTGGACAGCTTCTGCCCCTTTGCTCAATCACACAGTGTCTCAGGCCCAGGCGGCTGCCCCCGCTCTGCCCTCAGGGTTGCCCCTGGGTCCAGCCACACTCTGAACTCACCCTGATCAGGCCATGCTGGGGTATGCTGACCGCAGCTCTGGCTCCGGGAAGCTGTCCTCTCTGCTGCTATATCCTCCCCTCCTGCCGCTGTATCCTAACCTCCTCCCGTTAGGCCTTCTGTCCTCTAGACTTTTGGGAATAACACTCCGTTGTCGCTGGGAGTCCTAGGGAGTCAGCACTGTCCTCGGAATTATGACTCCTGGGTCTGATTCCCCTCTTTGAGCCTCAACATCCTCATCTATAAAATGGGGACAGCAAATACCTACATCTTGAGTGATTCTCATGAAGGAAAAATGCCCTATAGACTGGAAGGTACTTTTTCTATTAAAACCTGCTGCACGATGGGGCGCCTGGGTGGCTCAGTGGGTTAAAGCCTCTCCCCCCGGCTGGGGTCGTGATCCCAGGGTCCTGGGATCCAGCCCCGAGCTGGGCTCTCTGCTCAGCAGGGAGCCTGCTACCCTTCCTCTCTCTCTGCCTGCCTCTCTGCCTACTTGTGATCTCTGTCAAATAAATAAATCTTTAAAAAACAAAACAAAACAAAACAAAAACCTGCTGCATGAACAATACTAACGATAACCTCCATTTATGTTTACTTAAAACTGCAATCACCCTGCAACCCCGGTCCTTCCCAAGCCCTTTCCCGGTTTCATTTTTCTCTGTGACACTTAGCAACATCTCACACACCATGCATTTTACTTCTTTCTGGGTTAACCGTTTCACCCTCTAAATGTCAGCTCCTTGAGGGCAGGGATACTACCTTGTTCTCTGTTTACTCTACTTTGTTCTCTGCTGTGTGCCCTAGAAAAGTACCCGACATGAAGTGTGCACTTGGTAGTTGAGGAATGAATGAATGGAGGACTCCCTGTGTGCCAGGCACTGTGCTAACCACTTCTCATGGGTCTTTCCATCTTAGATGGGTACTTTCATGAGTCCCCATTTTGAAAAAAGAGACCTCAAGTGACTTGCTCTGATCACATGGTAGGAAGCAGCCCGGCTAGGATTGGACTCCAGAGCCTGCCCTCTAGATCACTCTGCTCTATTTCCTGTTCAGATGGGGGCTTATTTCTACTTCTATATTAGCTAAGCCTCTTGAATCTGTCACCCTCCCTATTTCCTTGGGGTTGCCACTCTCCCTCTGCCCCTGAGGCCAGCAGTCCTCCCAACCCTTATTCTGACCTCTCTGAGCCATTTCCTCCACTTCTCAGCCCTAAGCCAAGCTGCTCGTTCTTACCTCAGGGCCTTTGCTGATACAGTGTGCTCCACCTGGACTGAGCGGGCTCCCCATCTCTGTCCACTGTGCTCATTTCTCGAGACCCACCTCTTCCGGTCTTGACTTGCTCCCTTCCCTGAGCTCATACCTTGTTTATTGCTGGGAAAAACCACTGAGGGAGCAAATGCGGACTTGGTCCATTCCCTCACTGTTTCCTGAATTTGGAGGCCTGGCTCACTTCTGCCTCCCTCCTGGTGAGGTCTCTCCCTCCTTCCTCTGCTAGATCACTGCCCCCACCCCATACCATCTCTTAAGCAGGTTTACAGCTTTGTAATTAAGAGCCTGGCTTCCGAGTCTCTCAGTCTCCAGCTCTAGCCCTTCCTAGCTGCGTTCCTCTGGGCAGGTCACTACACTGTTTCCTGTTTCCTATCTGCAAAATCTGTTTTCCTATCTGCAAAATGGGGACAATACAAGTACCTGCCTTAGGAGCTAACATGCCTGGCATACAGTAAGCGCTCAATAATAAATCAGCCTGTTGTTACTTCTACAGCATTTTACTGTGTCGCTCATCCCCTCTAAAAGCCTCAGCCTCCTCTCTGAACAAGCCACCCTTAATATAATGAGGATACTAGTAAGATTGCTAACATGTACTGACCACTTATTATTTGCTATGAGTAGCAGTATGCTTGCCACCTAGCGGGTGCTCACTATTGCTTACTGAATAAATGAATTAACTAGTTTAATACTCACAACACCCAATAGAGGGGCCACTATTATAATACCCATTTTATAGACAAGGAAATCAAGGTCCAGAGAAGGTAAGCGACTCAGCATCTCTGGGATTTAAACCCAAGCGGCCTGACTCCAAAGGTGAGACGCTCATGGCCTTCCTCACCCTCACTGTTCCTGTCCTGATCTGCTCCAAGGGCAGCCCTGGGGTGGGGTGGGGTGGGGGCGGGGGGGGGAGACCCTTTCCTTCTCCAGAGGTGGGACCTGAGCATCTAGATGGGATGTTCACCGAGCCCCCCGCTCCTGAGCTCAAACCCTTCACACTTTATCTCATGTGAGCCTCATCAAATCCTAGAGTCAGTGCCATGCTTACTTCCCCTGGACAAACAGGGTAACCGAGGCTCAGAAAGGAGTCAAGTACCTAAGGTTACATGGGGATTCAAAGCTCAAAACTCTTTCCCTCTGCATCACATTTTTTTTTTTTTAAGATTTTATTTATTTATTTGACAGACAGAGATCACAAGTAGGCAGAGGCAGGCAGAGAGAGAGGAAGGGAAGCAGGCTCCCCGTTGAGCAGAGAGCCTGATGCGGGGCTCGATCCCAGGACCCTGGGACCATGACCTGAGCCGAAGGCAGAGGCTTTAACCCACTGAGCCACCCAGGCGCCCCTCTGCATCACATTTTGTGATGTTTTTCTCCTGTTGTCTTATACAACTGCTGGTAACCGTTCAGACACACCTCCCTTGTTTTTCCAGTCGGGAGGCAAGCTCTCTGAGGGCGCCATCTGAGGTCCACCTTCACTGTCCTCCCCCGACCCCAGCCAGCACTGCAGCAGGTGATCCAGGCCCCACGGAAGGTTTTCCAGTAGCTGATCTGCACCTCCTAGCCAGGCCCACCCTGACGCTCTGACTGCTTCCTCCCATGGAACAGGTCTTAGCAGATTTGGGGTTGGTGAGGGTGGGGCCAGATCTCCCTTTCAACTTAGGCTCCAGGCTCCCCCAAGATTCCACATCTCTGGGGAATTCAGGACTCCATCTCCCACCTACAGCATGAAGAGGGTAGGACATATGGTAGCTCAGAACAAGGACTCTGGATCTCCGTGTTCCAAGTTCAAAGGCTGTCCACAAGGTACGAGCTGTGGGACCTTGGGCAAGTTACTTAACCTTTCTAAGCCTAGGTTTTCTAATATGCAAGATAAAGATGATAATAACAGGGCTACTAGCTGATTAAATGAGCATCTATTTCTAAAGCTAGAAGAGTGCCTGGAATATGGTAAATGGGTTCCACCTACCCAAGAAAGGATCCCCCTGGTAGGGTACAGTGCGAGTGACAAAGCAAACCTCAGTTCCAAACAGAAAACTGAAGACACACAGGGAAATGGAAGCCGGACCTCATACCTCAGGAAGCCCGTTGTGGCAAGGACCCATTCCTCCTCTCCCCACAGCCTCCAAAGTCAGAGGACACCAGTTACCGGTCCTAATACCCCTACCCTAATCCCAAGCCACTTCCCGTCCCCTCCCTCCAACTGTTAACTTTCTGTGCAGCCAGATAGATTACAGCCAGAATCCAGGCCCTGCCTCTCTTAGTTGCTGTGTGACCTTGGGTAAATCACTTAGCCTTTCTGAGCCTCACTTCCTCATCTCTATAGGGGATCATCCTCCTTTAGAGAGTCCATCCTAGAGATTAACCAACAATCGAAAACATGCCAAGGATGTGTTCACAGGTGGGTGGACATGCCAGCATCCTACAGGCCTGACCCCACAGACGGGTATGCTGCTTGGGCACTGGAGTGGGCGAGGGGGCTGCCGTTAAAGCAGATCCCCTCTTTGAAAGTTTCCCTAACCAGCCCCTAAGTACATCATGGGTTGCAAGCCAAGCTCCCTATCCTTTAAACCACCACCCTATGACATTAAAATCTATTTGCTGGGGGGGTGGGGGAGGGAGGCAGGGGCCTTGTGCCAGGCCTCTCTTCACCAAGTTACTGCACAGGGAGCCCTGAAGCCATACTGGGGAGAGGGGAGGGAGGAGTAGGAGGGACCACAAGTGAGGGAGGGTGGGGAGGGCCCTTTGGAGGAGAGCCAGGGAGAGTGGAGAAGACCCCTGGGTTGAGAAGGGCAAAGGGGAACAGTGACATGCCCCCAGGGCTCTCCCTCTCCTCCATGGCTAACTCAGCAGTTACCTGGTCTGGCCTTCCACCCTCCGAAAAGGAAGAGGAGCCAGAGGCAGCAAGTTAGGATAGACGATTACCCGCCGTTAATTAATTAAAATAAACAGCAAATTAAATACAGCAAAATTAAAATAGCACAGGAAATTAATTCTCTACCAGCCCCACCTCACAGGTAAGATGCTTGAAGGGCCCCTTGCAGCTAGGATCCAGGGCAGCGGGGGGTGGGGGGGGCTGGTCACCAGAACCTGCCTTATACCACAACTTCTGGTGACCCCAAGAATCAATGGTGGAACCCACAGGCATTTATGTGCCTCCACCAGCCTGAGAGGGGCCTCCTGGCTCCTCAGCCCCAGGGGATTCCAAGCCCTAGGCTGCATTCCTGAATTCCAGCCCTGCTCCTCCCTTAGTGGGCAGGAAGGGTCCTGATACCCCTTGGGCCAGGGCCTGGGCACTGTGCCCTCCTGGGCATATGGCCCACATCTACCACTGCGTGGGTCAGGGCAGGAGGGAAGAGGGACCTTGGCCTTCTCTTCCAGGTTACCTCTGGAACTTGGAGTCAGACCCTGGCAAAAATGACCCTCTTTTCATGTTAAACTCCTGGGTCTCTTACTCAGAGGGCCTCAAATCTGTCTCTGCTCCTTTCTTTTGCTCCAAGTGCTCAGGAAAAAAGCACTGCTGAGGCCCAGAATCCCAGGCCAGAAGATGTCCTGCAAAGATGGCTAGACCAACCCTTGGGACGTCATACCAGGATCCCCTCCTGTACAGCACTGATCACCTCATCACACAGATGGAGACACTGAGACCAAAGAGGGCAAGGCATTTGTCTGAGCAACAGCTTAGCAGCAGCACCTGGAGGGAGTCTCTCATGGTCCCATTCCACGTCACCACCACAGATCAACCCCATGCTGACTACCCCAGCCTGACCGCCAAGGTCCCTCCTCCACGATTCCACCCCAAGGCTCCCCAATCTTGTGTCTCACACAGGGGCCGGATTAGACTCTTTGGTTTGCCCTTGGGCTGTTGTCCACATGGTCCCGAAGCTCTGCCCAAGTTCAACCAGCCTCTTCAGGGTCTGGTTCAATGCCAGTGCCACCATGAGCCACCCAGCCACCATGAGCCACCCAGACCCGGGTGCTGCCTCGTCCTTCTTTAATCTTCCAGGGTGCTTTGCCTTCCCCCCCACGCTCAGCTCTCTCCTGTCTCCTGTGGTTCTCAGGTGTGTGAGCTGCCCAGAGTCGCAGACCACACCTCTGGGCCCCTGTACAGTACTAGCACGCAGTAGGTGCTCACAAAATCACCTCCTCATTCGATGTCCCCCATGTCCCATGGATACTGACAACAGTGGTTCTTACCGACTGGGCATTTACTACCCGGGAGCCTGGCTCCCGTTCTGTCCCATCCTCACCTGATGGGCCCAGCTTAGAGGCTGTGGGACCTTCCCGAGGTCACAGCTCTAGAACTGGGACACCACCGGTCCTTGCTCCTAAATGAGTCTCTTCTCCCATCCCATTTGCCTCCTCTAGATCAGACCAGCATCATCTCCTATCTGGACTCCTCAAGCCTCTCAACTAGCCTCCCTGCCTCCCATCTCTCCCCACCTTGCCTTGGCTCTAAAGTCTTCCCAGGAGTCTCTGTGGCCCACTAGATGAGATCCAAACCTGTGAGCAAGGCATCTGAAGTCTGGGACACCTGGCTTCTGCTCTCTATGCATCTTCTCCTCTAGTCTCAACACTGCACCTGTGCTCCTGCCATACCGTACCTTGATTTACTTCCAGGCTTTGCATACGATGTTCCCTCTGTCTGGAACACCTTGCCCCTACTTCTCCTGTGAATTCCTACACATACCTCAACATACAAGACCAAGGGTTACCTTAAAAATCTCATCAGGTGAGATAAGCAACAAACAAACTGGTCACAAAATTGAGAGCTCTATACGGGAAGGACCTGTGTCCCCTGCGTCCCCAGTGCTTAACCAATAATCAGGGCCCAATCAGCACCGTTGACTGGATGCTCCATGTATAATTGTTGGCTAAACAGAGCAATGACAGAAGAACACAAGGCCGCAGTGTCCGGGGCTGGAGGTGGAGGAGAAGGGACAGAGGCCAGAAAGGCCAAGGACGTGGTGGAGAACAGTGACAAATACTGTCAGGGGCTGTTCTGCAGCAGAGCTACACTCTTGGCAGAGGGAGTGTTTGTGAGAGACAGAGGAAGGAAAGCGATGGTGTGAGGGAGGCTCTGAAAGTGTGTGTGCGCGCGCACGCATGTGAGAAAGTGGTGAGGATGTGTGTCGGGGAGTGTGTGTGTGTGTGCGCGCTGCATTTGTGAATGAGTCCGTGAGGGAGAAGGTGAGGATGTAAAGGAGTGCCCGTATGTGGGCTTGTGGGGGTCTGTGGAGAAGGCGAGGGCACACAGGAAGGAGAGCCCGCATGTTGGATTGGTGGGTCTGAGTGAGAACAGGTGAGGGTGTGTGTCGTGAGGGTTGTGGGTGTAGATGCTCAAGGCGGTGCATGTGTGCTCAGGGTGGGGGGCGGGGAGTGGCTGGGAGAGACAACCAGCAAGAAGGGGACTACAAGGGGGGGGTGCGAGTGAGAAACGCTGTGTGGGCAGGGGGGTGCGGTGCTAAGCCTGTGCAGGGGGAGACGGCAGGCCTGTATGTGTCCCACGGGCAGGGCAGGGTAGAGATGTTGGAGCTCCAGTGAGGGTGTGGCTGCCGTGGCCTCGGCCACGGGCCCTGTGCCAGAGGTGGGGGCTGGCCCTGGGCCCAGGGTGGGGGGCTCCGACTGAGAGATTCCTCAGAGTTCTCCCCGGAGCCACAGGCGCCAGATTACCATGTCCCCGGGCAAGGAGGTCGAGGAGGCCCAGATGTGCGTGCTCCTTACATCTGTCCGCAGCTAAACCTCTGGGCATTTATTTGTCTTTGTCTGTGTCCGGGTGTGCACGCCTGTGCCTGTGTGCGCACCGCCGGCTGTGTGTCTGTGCCTGTCTTTGTCTCTGTATGTATCTGGGCCTTTGTCTCGGTGTGTGTGGCTGTTGGTCTGTGCCTGTCCGCATGACTGTGTTTGGGTTCATGTGTGTCTAAGTTTATCTGTGTCTACAGGGCACTGGGCGTCCTTGGCCTGTGTCTGTCCCTGTCCCGGTAGGGCTGCGAGCATCCCCCTGGGTGGCCTGTTTGGAGCCGTGGGTCTGTGTGGCCTTGGTGTGAGGGAATGTTGTGCTTCCGAGGCTGTGGGTCTAGAGCTAAGTGTGAGTGTCTGCTTGTGTCTCTGTGTGTGAGACTCTGCTGTGTGTTGTATTATGGAAATGTTTATCTGTGCCTGTGGGATGTGCGTTCCTAAGACCAAGGATATGTGTGTCTCTCTCTGTGTGTGTGTGTGTGTGTGTTGGGTGTGAGGGTGTGAGGGGTTTGTCACAGACTGGTGAGCAAGTTAATCTCAGACTCCGTGACACGTGGAATAAAATCACGCTCCCATAATGGGATCATTCGTCTTCCTGTCCAAGGAGAGAACCAACTCTTCACCCTCCGCCCTGGGGGAGCCAGTGGGGCCAGGGCCAGGCTCGGCCCCCATCCAGGCCCCCTCTGGCTTCGGCACCCCACCCCCACCTCTCCTCAGCCGCACCAGGCCCATTCTGCCTCCAGAGTGCCCTGGTGCCCACTGCGGGCTGGGCTGGGCTCCAGGACATGTGACCGAGAGCCTTAGAGGCCTGTCCTGGGCCCCCCAGCCCCACCCACTACCAAGGAGAGCCCAGCCCCAGATGGGAGGGGGGAAATGCAGGAAGGAATCTTTGGGCCCCTCCTCCTACCGGAGGGGAGGGATGAGCTGCAGGCCCGCCCGGGATTTTCCATCTCTCAGCAACAAGATTCCTGGTGAGCACGCTGCGGGGTTTGGCAGGACGCCTGCTGGAGACCCGCCCTCACCCGCCAGGACGCCTGGGTCCCCAGGGCCAGGCAGCAGTGGGTTCCCTGGGGAGCCAGGAAGGCCCCAGAACTCCAGTTTAATGCTGCCCAGGCCTGTGGGAAAGCCGACACTTCCAGCCACCCCCAACCAAAGATGGCTCTCCAAGCTCCTAGGCAAACCAACCCCCTTAATCTACCCCCCCACCTTGGGCCTCCCCCTAGCCAAAGCCTTTGCTTCAGAAAACCATCACAGGCCAGCTACCCGGCACCACCCACTTCCCACCTGAACCTCAGCACACGCCCAGACTGGGTTCTAGACCTCACCTCTGGGTTTGAGGGCTCCCAAGGCCAGGGCTGTGCTTCTCATCTCAGACTGGGGCTTCTGAGGACAGGGCCTTGTGTCCTGCAGCTGCAAAATCCCTCTTGGTCTTAATGCTCCTTCCTGATTGAGCGGACAGGCACCAAGAGAGGATTTAAAACTCAAGACTGGGGAAACTGAGGCATTGAAGCCCTCTGCCCTACCTGCCACTATGAATCTGAGGCCAAATCCAGTAGTCCGGACACGCAAGGTCTTAATCCTGCCCAAGAGCAGTGGCTGCAATTCTTTCTTCCCTGTCGGGAGTACCTACAACTCCAGGAAGGGCTGCACATCAGTTAGAGGGTAAAGGGAATGGGAAGGTGGAGTCCCTCAAGCCCCAGTCTTGGATGTACAGCTGGAGAGCAGGTTTGGTAAGAGATTAAGGTCGAGGAGGAGGAGAACTGAGTTGCTCCAAGATTTACGAGCCTAATTCTTCTCTCTTAAATTCCCCCTCCAAGCCCCCAGCCCCAGCCTGGTCCCTCCAGGGTCATGCTGTGGCCCCAGGCCAATGTCAGGGTCCTAACCCATCCATCAGCTGTTGCCAGGGAGTTTCCACCCCAATGGGTTCCAAAGGGAGGGGCTCAACTGACACTGGGGACCCAGACTGATGGGGAGGGGGCATGGCCTTAAAGACGCAGCCAACGGCCCCCTACACCCTCCTAGGAGCTGGGGGCTCACAAGCTCCAGGGCAGAAGCTAAGGCTGGTGGGTGGGGCCCGGGAGGAGGCCGCCTCCCCGCCAAGCACCACACCCAGCCCTGCCCTTTCAAGCGGCAGGGAGACCTGGGATCCCACGAGGCCCTCCAGCGCACCTAGTGTGTGACCTTGCGCAGTTGCTGCTCCTCTCCAGGCCTCGGTCTCCCCATCGCACAGGGCAGGAAGTGGCTCATATATCCCAGGTGTCCCCTCTTCAGCTCAGCTCTCTCAGCATTTAGCCCTGCCCTCTCTCCAGTCCAGAATCTGGGCCACATGGGGTGACACTGAGGCAGGTATGTCCCTGGCAGAGCCCCCCAAAGCCTCCCAAGACAGACCCGATGAGCTTATGGTGAGTACCCCTCCACCACACATCTGTTTTCCAGAAGTGCAAAACTGAGGCCCTGAAAGAGGGTCTGAGTCTGGACTGAGACCTGAGTTCTCTTGGTGGGGTGGTTAAGGGCATGTTCTGGGGACAGACAGAAAGACCGGAATTAAAATTCCAGCTGTGGGGCACCTGGGTGGCTCAGTGGGTTAAGCCGCTGCCTTCGGCTCAGGTCATGATCTCAGGGTCCTGGGATCGAGCCCCGCATCGGGCTCTCTGCTCAGCGGGGAGCCTGCTTCCTCCTCTCTCTCTGCCTGCCTCTCTGCCTGCTTGTGATCTCTCTCTGTCAAATAAATAAATAAAATCTTTAAAAAAAAAAAAATAAATAAAAAATAAAAAAAAAAATAAAATAAAAAAAAATAAAATTCCAGCTGTAACAGAAACCATGTTAAAAGTCCCTTGCCTTCTCTCAGCCTCAGTTTGTGCATCTATAGAATGGGTAATGGGGCCTCCCTCCTGTAACTGGTCGAGCTGAAAAGAGAACAGGCACCTAGGGTTTGGTGTGGGGAGGAAATGCTTGAACGATGGTAGCTCTTCTGTCATGGTAGCACTAACACAAATCCAAGCAGCCTCAGGGAAGGTGAGGAGGGGTCCCAACCTGGCTGGAGAACGAGCCATCCTCCAGCCAGATTGGGACCCCCAGGGCCTCAGCTCAGGAGGGCCAGCCAAATTCCTTGAAGCCCCCAGCTGTCTCCCCTATTTGTTAAAGGCCTCTCATTAGTGAGCCTGGGCACCTGCCCCTCCACACGTAATAAGCCTCATTAGTATCTTAGCCCCAAGCTCTGCGCCCAGAGTCTATGTGTGTGCACACGCACGAGGGCGGGGGGCTCCAATAGGCCACCAGCCAGGAGACGGCATCCTCGCCAACCACACCCCCTGCCTGTCATCAGCAGGGCCCGTCACCACCCAGCTTGTCACCTGCCTGCCTCGCACCCGCACCACCTGTCACCCACCCAGCTCGTCACCCACCCAGCCCATCACCTGCACCACCTGTCACCCACCCGGCCTGTCACCGAAGCCGCCTGACAGGCATCTGGGTGGGGGACAGGAGATGGGGAGGAGAAGACCACAGGGGTGTGGAGCTGGGGGCCCCAGAGACCCTGTAGGACCCCCACTTCAGCTCGGCATCCTGCAGCATCGCCATGGCAACCTCTCAGCCGCAACCACTTTCCCAAACATCCCCCGCCCACCCCCCCCCAGGCCCTGCTCTTAGCTGAGCTGAGGCTGAGAAGAGCCTGAGTGACAGCAGAATGGGGCGGGAAGGAGGGGTTCATCAGCTGGCTGGCCTTGGCCATCCTTCCCTCTCTGGCCTCGGTGACTCCATCTGCAAAATGGAGGAGCCGGAATGGGTGAGGCCCCGCTAGAGCAGGCCTGCCCTTCCCGGCCTGGATTGGCTGAGCCAGCTACCAGCTAACCTGTGAGGGCTGGGGGTGGGACAAAAGGACAGGGCTTTCTGGGTTCTTCCACATTCCTTGCCCCCCCGCCCCACAACCCCAGCCCAGAGAGGCTGGGCCTCTGGCCCAAACTCACACAGCGAAAGAGGAGGAGCAGGCTGGAAGGGAGAGGGGCTCTGCCACAGGCCTGCCAGCTGGAGACGCCACACTGGGTGACCCAAGGTGACCGGGGGCTGAGCTGGCCCCCACCTCTGAGCTGCATTATTTATAATACCCGGAGCTTGGAGCTGAGCAACAGCTGCGACACTGCCCCTCCAGGGGGCACATGCCACAGTGGAATGGAGGAGACAAGGTGCCTCCTCCGGGAAGGCCCCCGGGGTCCTTGGCGCCCTCCGCAGCTGGCTAGGGCAGGGGGTGAGGTGGGAACGGGGCTACTGCTCCATCCTTCCCCTCCCTGGCCCCTCTCCCCTCCACTCCTCCAGGCAGGCGGCGGCGATAGGATTACTTCTGCATGACTGCCCGCTCCACGGGGTTCCAGAGACCCTCCTGCCTGCAGCAATCTTTAAAATTCCTCCAGCCCAACCTCGCTCCCTTTCTCCCTGCAGTGAATGCTCCAGCATCTACCGCAGTGTGCCCGCCGCTGCCACCACCAATCGGGCTGGGGGCCAGGTCCCTGGCACCTGTGGGCAAAGGCAGACTGGTCCTCAGAGTGTATGTAGCCCGGTGACCCTCGGAACCCTGAGGGCTCAGGCCCTGGCCCCTCTGGCCTCCCGTGCTGGTCTAGCCCCACAAAGCACGGCTCAAACTGGGGTTAGGCATCACAGTGGCACCAAGGTGGAGGGGCACAGATGTGCGAACACACCTGCTGGGTCTTGGTATGCCAGCCCGTGTCCTCTGCTGCTGGAACTGAGAGGCCCCCTCTCTGCTCCCACCTCTCCCACCTGCTCCCACCTCTCTGCTCTGACCCCCGCTCTGCCTCACCGATCTCTGCTACCCCTGGGGTGGGCAGACAGCTGGGCCAGGCCAGAGTCTGTGGCTCCCCAGGGCAAAGAAACAGGCAGGAGATCGATCCACTGAATTTTTTAAGGCTCTAATGGAGCCGGCATCCCAGGACTTGGGGCCCGGGACACAGGCAGTATCTTGGGGACCCCTCCCTCAGTAACGCAGTGGCTTCCTCTTTCAGGTCTTGGGGGCTGGGGGAAACTTTCTCCGAGCCTTTTCCCAGCAAGACAAGGCATGAGGGGCCCCTGGGAAAGAGATGGGATGTAGGGGGCTGCGAGCAATACTCAGAGCCGCCCCCCCCCAATCTTCCCAGCCCTAATGCAGGCAGAAGCAGCTCAGCCTCTAAATCACTCCCCTCACGCTGCCCTCTGAGGCGGATTCTGTGCATCTGTAATTAGGGGGTGGAACAGATGGTGGAGATTCCGTTTAAAATCATGCATCTAGTAAAGTAACCTTCACTGTCGGAACTGACTCCCAGGGAGACCAAGTCCCGAAGCCCAGATTGGGGGGGGGGGCATGTCAAGCCAACATCTCACCCATCTCTCTCCCTGAAGCCCCAGGCCCAATGTCCCTCTCAGGTAAGCCCGGGTTGGGGGGCAGGCTGGCAAGCACCTGAGAATGTGCACGCCGGGGTAAATCCCCCTACCCACCCCCCCAGCATACATGCCAGAGCCGGGGCAGGGCTGGGTACTCAGAGTTCTTGGCTGAGAGACCAGGGTGACCAGGTGCCAAGAGCCCCCAAAGAGGCCCCAAACCCCCAAAGCCCAGGCCAGGGTGCCCAGAGCACAGGGTCTTGGGTGGGGCAGCTCTGAACCAGATGCACAGCCTCACTGTCCAGGAATGAAAGGCCTGGGGCAGGGAGGGGGGCGGAGATGCCTCCCCAGGCAGAGGAGGCTCTGGGAAGTGGGGGAGGACTGGACAGCAGAGAGGGAGAGAGCTACAAGAGCAAGCAAGTGTGTGTGCAGGGCTGGCTGAAGCTGTCTGGGAGGGTGTGTGTGGTGGGGAGGGGGGGGCCTGGACAAGAGGTGGGGTGGGGGAGCTGTGATGGAGAGTGCTGTGGTGGGGGGGAGGGGTGCTGACATGTGTGGGGCTGGGGGTGAGAGCTACAGAGGAACTGAGCTGGGGTATGTTGGGGGTTGGGGGTAGTACAGAGCTGCGAGGTGTGGGGCTGTCCCTGGGCCCTGAGATGGCCAAGGAAAGGACTGGAGCTGGGGCTTGCTGGGGACATATAGGGGACAGCCTGTTGAAGTGCTGAGTCTATGGGGGAGTGTGCGTGTGTGTGCAGGTGTGTGCAGGTGTGTGTGCATGTGCGTGCCTGGGAAGGTATGAGAAGCTGGGGGGACATTATCTGTTTAGAAGTGAAGCAGAACTGAAGCTATGTCTGTGTTCAAGGTACATGGCGGGGCTGAAGAGGGTGTTCTTGTTTGAGTGGGTGTTGAGCGGGCAGTGTGCGTGTGTGTGGTGAGTGGGGGAGGCTGTGTGTCCAGAAAGGTGTAGCGGTTGGTTGGTGTGTTCGCGGAGGTGCAGGGCTGCAGCTGGGAGAAACGCTAGGGCTGTAGGGAGAGTCTGAGTGTGCGAGTGGTGAGGTGTTGGGGAAAGTTCGAGTACGGGGAAGGTGTTAGGGCTGCTCTAGGGTCCTGTGTGTATCCAGGGAGATGGGGGGCTCAAGAGGGGGTTAATAAATGTGTGTCTGTGTGTGTTGGGTGTATGCTGGGGATCCTAAGAATCTGGGTTTGGGTTCATGACTAGGGCTGTAACTGTGTGTGTGTGTGGGAAGATGTGTGGTGGTTGTGTGTTTGGGGCATGCTGGGGCCAGGTGTGTATATGGGGCAGTGGGGTGTCGGAAGGGTGGATATGTGTGGAAGTGTTTGTAGCTGGAGCAGTCGTGTGTTTAGGGGTGTTGGAGCGGAAAGCAGAGGAGGGGCAGCTGGATATTCAGGTGTTGGGGGCTACAGTTGGGCCCCTATGCTCAGACACGCGATAGGGCTCAGGATGAGGATAGGTGCCCCTCTGGGGAGATGATGGGCAGAGTCCTAGCCTCTGCTCAGGGGCTGCCTGCTGGAACCCCTCTTTTGTGGAGGAGGGTGCCTGCCCACCCCCAGACCCTGAGAGGGGGTGTGGAGAACGGGGAAGGGGGGTTCGTCCATCTGTCTCAGCCTGAGCCCAGGCCAGAGGAGCAGAGCCGCCTCCTCGCTCCCTGGGGGGGCAGCAGCGGATCTCAACCCACCCATCTGCCTTCAGATGGTTGAGGCAGGAGCTTCCACAAAGCTGCCTGGAGGGCATCACTGTGTTTGAAGAGGCCCAGGCTGGGGGCTGGGGGGAGCTGCACAGCAAACAGTCCTCATGGAGGCTCCTTTGAAAACCACTGACGCCAGGAGAGAGGAAGAGGGAGGACAGGGGCGGGTATGTCTGTCCTTGTGCGTCTGTGTGGGTCAGTGCCCAACTGTGAGCCTCAGAGCCCCTTCGCGTGTGTTCGTGCGGACGGCCTCTGTTCCAGCAGCATCCTGGCCTCGGAAAACAGCCCTCCAAGCCTGGCTGAGAGCTCGCAGCCTCACCCAGGCAGCTACCCCCTCCACACACACCCACACGCACACTGCCTACACCCACACGCAACCCCCCCCACACCTTCACATCTGCATGACACTGCACCCTCACACACATGCAGCTCGCCCCCAGGGCCCTGTACCTGTGTGTCCACACACTCACTAAACCCCCCCACTCTGCAGACCCAGGTGGCAGCACGCACCTGTGACAGGCACACACGTCAGCACACACATGCCTGACGAGCAGCCGTCGCACACACCCCCACACGCTCCACGCACCTTGGATCTCCCCGTCACACCCATGTCCCACCTCACACACGATCATCTCTTCCTCACACACGCCGTCACAGGCACCCGCCGTCACAGGCACCCGCCACGCTGTACCCGGACATACGTGCCCATGTCTGCAGGTAGTGCACACACTCAGCCTCCCCAGGGCTCAGAGTGTCTCTCCCATCACTCAGCCCACCAGCCAAGTCCTGAGGAAGGCTCCCGCTCGTCAAGACAGCCCCCCAGCCTCCCCCCACTGCCAGCTGGGAAGGAGCAGGGAGGGTACGCCACCCTCACCCTGACACCTGGGACCACTGAGCTTCACCTCTAGGCAGAGCCCTCCCTCTGCTCTGGCGTGACCACCACTGTCTGGGTGAAGGTGTGACTGTGTGCGTGCATGTATCAGCACGTCCTGGGACCCCGTGACGAGGCATGCGTGTCACTGCCTTTAGGGATGAGGAAGCATAGGTATGCGTTCCCCAGTTACACTGTGAGATGAGGGATGAGTGTGAGGGCAGAGATTCACGTCACTGTGTGTGTGTGTGTGTGTGTGTGTGTGTGTGAGTGAGGGTAGAGATTCACGTCACGTGTGTGTGTGTGTGTGTGTGTGTGTGTGTAGGCCTGTGCGGACAGGTATGAAGATGGGAGTGCATTTACACAAGGAGACACCCAGTGAGTGATGAGTGTGATATTTTCTGACACAAGAGATATGTCCATCTTGGAGCAGGGGTCAGGGCTGGGAAAACTGCTCTGAGTAACTCCCTCCCCTACAAAGAAAGCAGGGAGGAGGGGGTCTCTCTGCGTGCTTCTCCCTCTCTTGTTCTCTCTCTTTCTCTCTGACCTCTTTAGCAGCTGGAAACTGAGCCGGGGGTGGAAGGAATGGAGACTTGGCTGGCCCAAGGGTTTGGGGAGGGAAGCAGGAGAAAACACCTTCCAGATTCTCATCAAATCCCTGTTTGTGGTCTGTAGCCTCAAGCCTCTCCGCCTCTCCTCTCTCTCTTTCTCTATGTCTGGGTTTCCCCTTTCTTTATCTCTTCCTGTCTCTCACCCTCTCCGAGTCTCTCCTCCTCCTATCTCAGTCACCTTGTCTCCCTTCTGGGATCTCCGTGTCTCCATGTCTCAGTCTCTCTGTTTCTCTCTCCCCAGGCTCTTCCATTTTTCTGACTCCTCCTCTCTCTGCCAGCACCTCTGTCTGTCCGTCTCTCCCTGTCCTGGTCCATCTGTCCGTCTCTCTCCGCCTGCCTGTGTGTGGGTGTCTCTGTCCATCTGTTCCACCGCCCATCTGTCTGGTTGTCTGTGTTAGTCCTTCTAAGGGTGCCCACTCGCTCCCCAAGGTACCCTCCCCCAGGTCAGCAAAGGCCTCTCCTGGCTGGGGGTGGGGGGGTGGTGATGCAGAGCTGCAGCTTCTGGAAGCTTCAGTAGCAGCTGGGCTGAGCTGGGAGTTCGGGGCCAGCCAGCTGCAGAAGCGGCCCCTCCTCTGGGCTCCCAGGCCAAGGACCCCAGAGCAGAAAGAGGAGAGAAAGCAGGGCCTCCCTGCAGCTGAGTCTGTGCATGCGTAGGTAAGGGGGGAGGCAAGGGGCCTCACTTCAACAACACCCACCCCCCAAAGCTAGGCCTTGCAGGAGAGGGATCTTCAGTGCCCACCTTCCTTATCCCCTAGCCAATGGCAGAGATGCTGGGATCCTGGAGGGAGGGGTTGGGGGGGTGCCAGGATATGGGAGAGGGAAGGGGCTAAGAGCTCAGTTTCTTGTCAGCTGGGTGGGAGGGGGGTCCTTCTCTCCTCCCTTCCAGGCAGTCCCTGGGGATGTCTCTAGTTCTCTTTCCAGCTCTAGGTATGTGGAGCTCCCACAGGGGCCATTCCTGCCTCCCAGTTTCTCTAGAGCCTCTGACCCATAGGGATTTGGGCAGGGGGGATATAGGAATATCTCCCCCATCCCCAAGTGGAGGTTGGTTCTGGACATGTGGGGACCTTGATCCTGTCTAGGCATTCGCCATCCTGAGAGGCCCCATGCAGCCCACATACCACTGCCAGGTCAGCACCTCATCCTCTCTCTCTCTCTCTCTCTCTCTCTCTCTCACACACACACACACACACACACACGCACGCACGCACATGCACAGAGCAAACCCTAGCACACATGGCCTGCCACCCCCACTCTCCCACCCAGCAACTCAGAGGACTCAAGAAGAAGCCCCACCCCAGAGACATGTGCCCTGCCCTGTGCTGGTGGCAGGCTCCAAGAGGACCTCCAGCACCCAGCCAGGAGCTATGTGACATCCCTCAGTACCCTCCCAGTCTGCTCTGTGTCCCCCATTCCCTCTCCAAGAACAGTCCAAATCCCACAGTCCCTCAACAGATGGGAAAACTGAGGAAGGGATGGGAGGTCACAGTTATTCCTCCTGAGACCCCGGTGTGGAATCACAGAGAAAGGGACGCTGACCTACCATGAGCAAAGTCCATACTGGCTGCTCCCGCTGCACAGCCCTACCGCTGGGCCAGGGCCAGAGGCTGGCTCCCTCCCTCTAGAGCTCTCCTTGCCCCGGCTGGGCCCCCTCCCTTTCTGAGCTTCTGAGCAGTCCTCCCTGCCCTCTCCCTCCCAGCCCTGGCTCTCTCATCCTCAGCTCTTGGAAGCCTGACTCACTGTTTCCCCTCCTCTCTCCCCTCCCTCCCTCTCTCTCCAGGCAGCGGCGCCTCCCCCTCCCCTGGGGGGACTCTGGCCACAAGGGTGCCCGCCTGCTCCTCTCTCCAGGCTCCAGGCCCCTTCTGCACCCAGGAGGCCCCCTGCAGCTGTCCTTATTCTCTAAGTACAGACTGCTAGAGTGCAAAGAGCCTAGGTCCCAGGCCTGGCATTGCCAAGTATCTGTGACCCTGGGCAAATGAGTCCCCTCCCTAGACTGGGATTTCTCCTGTCAAACAATGTGTGAGGAGGTCCAATGGGACGATACCCCTGGCATCTCTGGGACTCTAATGTTCCCTGCCTTTAAAATCCCAGGTGCCTCTTGGCATGGAGCACACACAACCTGTGGGCACCTACCTGCCTCAGGACCCGCCCCCAGGTCCAAAGAACAGCTCTGCTCTGTTCCCAGACTTTTGGAGAAGGCAGAAGGGAGATGCTACCCTGGGGCAGGACCATTAGACAACTGACCCCTGGAATCCCCCTGGATCCCTATTCTCCCTTCTCCTGTGGGCATCTTTCCCTCTCTAGTCCACCTGTCCTCCTCCCTCTTCCCAGAGACATTCGCTTGTCTCTCCTCCAAAAACAATGCCTGCTTATTCCAGGCTGTGGGGTAGCGAATGGCACATGCCCAGGGCCTTCTTGGTCCCCTGGGCCCCACCCCCAGGGGCTGTGATCCTGGTTCTTCCCCTCTACTGCTTGCTCTCTCACTCCCTCATTACTGGCTTCTGCCACCATCTTTCCCTTTCTCTACCTGGCACGTGGCTGTCTGGGTCTCTCCTCCCCTCTCCTCCGTCCCCTAGCTCTCTCCCTGGGGGGGCCCATCTGCTGGCATTAGCAACAATGTTATCCTTGCTCCCTCCTGCATTCCCCATCCTGGCTCCCCCGTCTTCAGAGCTGTCCCAAGAGACCCAGGGGGCCCAGAGACAGAGCTGGTCTCCATCCCATAATAGTGAGTCTGCTTGACCTTACTCAACCAGACCAGAAGTGTCTGGGCATCTGGTATGAAGGCATAGCACAGCACCCCCTGGTCTTGGGTGACTGGCATGAGACACAGAGCTCTGTATTTCACAAACAAACAAAAAAGTTGGTCGGGGGTCAGCGGTGGGGGGGACATAGCGGGTATGAAGGGAAATGAAGGAGATCAGGTTAGCCATGAGAAAGCCCCTAGCCAATGGGAAACAGAAGCCAAGTGGAGGGAGTGGCTCAAAGTCAATGCTCCAGACTGATCTGAGAACCAGCAGTGTCCCTCTAGGGCTCTGCCAGTCCAGAGCAGCAGCTCCCCCCGACCCCCCGCAAGTTTCCAGCCAGGGACATTTGGCTCCTCAAGCCTGGAATACAGCTACAACCTCAGGTGGAGATCCCACCCCTTAATCTCCTGTAGGGTTCAAGTCCAACCTCCCAACAGTAGACCTCCACTTTAGCTCAGCAGGGGGTCCAAAAGCCTCCCTGCCAAGATCTAAGCAGGTGGAATGGGGTTAACAGAGCCCCCCAACCCCCAAGCCCCCCTCACCAAAGTCCCACTCAAGGTCTGGGAAGCAATGCAAAACAACCCTGTAACGTGCATACCCCCAAACTGAGAAGCTATGCTGTCCACCCACAGCTTCTGGGGGTGCTGGGGCTCCCTGCCCCCCGACCCTGTTCCAGACCCCCCAGCCCAGCAACTGTAATAAACAGCAAGCTCTTTTTCTTTATGACACCAAATTTCTCCAAGCCCAACAGCTCCTTCCATCACTACCTCAGCCATAGATCACATTAAAAACTCACAGAGGGCAACTTAAACACATCACATTTGTTTCTCTCTATATTATTTCAAAAGTAACGGCATTAAAAATGGATTTTACTACGGAAAATAAATATCAGCACGTGGGCCGGGAGCCCAGGCAGGAGGGAGCCCACCAGGAGAACGTCCCCAAGGGTTTGGGCACAGCTTAGGTACTGACCAAGGAGATGGCTGAGGCCAGACAACACCCTGGGGCCTGGGCCGGGGGCGGGGTGGGGGACGTCTGGGGAGGGGGGAGTACCCGCCCACCCAGGCACCTGCCCCAGTGCCAGACCAAGAGGGACCAGAGTCACTGGTTTGGACTGGTGCCCACTGGTCCCCCTAAGCTCATACCCTCACTGATCTATGCAAACCTCAGAAGGGTGGGAGCTTGGGGCAAGAAGTTCACCAGTCTCTGGGGGTTATTCCAACTATTGACACAGGAGAAAAAAAATGAATTCAACTTACTATCCAGTTTGATTTTCCATTGCTATAAAAATAAATATACATCTGCTCAAAGGAGGGAGATGGCAAGCGGCACGCACATGCCACCTGGGGGGTCCCCCCACAGCTCACCACCACAACCCAGCCTGCCCACCTCCACACCAGGGGTGGGGGGGGAATGGACACACTGGTAATCTTTCACTTGAAAGCCCCAGCTCACACAGCTACACACACACACACACACACACACACACACACACACACACACACGTGGGGCCACACGGAACAGGAACAAGCCAACAATAGAAACACCCCAAATACTCCTGGCAGGACTCTGCCCAGGCCCGGGCACATGCCCCCGCCCCGCCAGCAGCAGCAGCAGCAGCAGCAGCGGACAGAATGTGGCCACCCTGACCCGGAGGCAAAGCTTGTCCTCACACCCTGAGCTCTGCCCAGGGAGCTGGGGCCAAGTCCCGCCTGACACCAACTGGTCCGGCGGGAAACGCCTGCCCAGCCAGACAGGCACAGGCCCCCCAAGGGTCCCTCCTTGTGCTCAGGGACCAGGCTGGTGCAGCCTGGCCCTGCCTCCCAGGGTGACGCCTGGGCCCAAATTCAGCTGGCCCTGCCAGTCAGGCACTGGTGCAGAACCGAGGGCACCAGGCTCAGCCCCTCCCAGCCCAGCCCCAGGGCCCCCAAGCTAGGAGGGAGGGGGGACTCCCCACCCCTCCACATCTGGCCCTGGCCCCCAGGGTCTGCGGTAGAGAATTCCCGCCCCCGCTTCTCTCTCTCTCTCTCTCTCTCCCTCCTCCCGCTCTGTGCCCGCTGCCCGCCTCAGGGACAGCCCCAGCTCCCGCCTCCGGCCAGCAAGGCCCACATCCTTCCTCCCTCAGCTGGCCCCTTCGCCTGGCAGGAGGCTGGGGGGGTCAGGCTGCTAGGGAACCCCTCCAGCTCCCATTAGTCCTCATCCCCAGCCCCCAAACTCTGGGTCGCTGTCCCTTTTCCTGTAGAACAGGAAACAAGGTTATTTCCTAGACTCCGAGCCAGCCCCCTGCCCCTCTGGCTCTGCCCGGGGACCAGGACCCAGCAGGAGAAGGCGCCCTTAGCCAAAAGGCATACGGATTCAGCAATTCACCCCCAGCTCCCGGCCCAGGGGGCTGACAGCTGTCACTCAGCACCCCACCCCCTGGGGAAGAGGGGGCCCAATTCAATCTGAGCCCCAGAGGAAACGCATTGATAGGCGATTATTTATTTATTTATGCAAAAGTGAGCCGACTTTGTTCGCCAGGTAACCGGGCACGCGGCCCAACCCCTCCGGCCCTGGCCACCCCCAAATCCCTCCTCCGCCCCACACCCCCTCCGGGTCATTAGGTCCCCGCCCCTCAACTCCCAGAGCACCAGCGGAACCTTGGGATTTGGGGGTTGGAGGGGAGGGGCTCCTCCCTCCGCAGTCTCCCCCTTTCCCAGCGCCGTTCCTAAAATCCAGCCTTGTTCTCCGCTCCCACGGTCCCCCCTTCATTCTCTCCCCCCCCCCACCACCACATTCTCAGCAAGCTGGAGAGCAAATTGCAGTTTTAAATCCAAAGACCGAGGGAGGAGGAAGGAGGAGGGGGCGCGCGGCAGCGCTGGGCGCGCACCTCGCCCCCGAGCCGGGGGAGCTGCGGGGCGGCCAGGAAACCCGAGAACCCCCCCTCCCCGCCCCCCCTTCTCGTCCACCTCCCCCTCCCCCTTCCCGGCGCTGCCTGCCAGGCTTCGAGCCGAGCCCAGCCGAGCCGCGGGCCCCGGTGGAAACAAAGACCGATCGCACCGCGGGCACCGCAGCCACCGGGTCCCGCGGACCGGACCGGGGCGCGCGGAGGGGGCGCGGGCCCCCCCCCCCGGTGCGCTGCACAAAAGAGCCCGGCCGGCCGGTCCCCAGCGGGGTCTAGGGCTCGGGAGGAGGCGCCACTCACCGGAGTGCTGGGCTGCCGGCTCCGTGGGTCCGAGCCAGGCGAGGGGCTTTGGGGGGAGTCAGTCTTCCGGCGGCGGCAGGGACGCGGGCGCCCGGCTGCTGGGGAGAGGAGTCGTGGAGGAGCCCTGAGCCGCCCGCCGTTGCTGACAGCATGGCTCGCGTCTCGGCTCACATTCTCCGCCGCTAACTCCGCTGGACACGGCCCCCCGCTCCCGCGGCGCCCCCCCCACCTCGATCACTCCTTCGCTCTCTGCGCCCCCCTCGCTCCCCCCGCCGCGCACACACTCTCACAGCCCTGGACACCCCCGCCCCCACCCCCCCATTGCAAACCTGGGAGGGAACGCGCCCCGCGTAGTCCTCCTCCTGCTCCTCCTCCTCCGCCCTCCTCCCTCCCGCTCTCTGGCTGTCTGTCTGTCTCTCTGACTGTCTCTATCTCTCGCTCTCTCTGCCTTTCTCTGCTTTCCGAGCTGGGTGGGAAAAGGAAATGAGGACAGAAAGCAGACGCTGGCTTTGGGTGGTGGTAGCTGGATTCCCTCTCTCCCTCCCTCCTCCTCCTCCCCTCCCTCCTCCTGCCTTCTGCTCTCTCCGCTGCGAGCGGGGCTGAGCGCAGCCTGGCGGGTGGCTCGCTCTGCCCGCCCGCCCGCTCGCCCGCCCGCCTGTCTGTCTGTCTGGTCTGCCTCGCTCGCTCCCTCCCTCCGTCTCTCGCCCTCGCCCTGCCTGCCTGCCTCTCTCCGTCTCCGCCGCCGCCGCCGCTGCCTCTGCGAGCTCGCCTTACCTTCGCCGCTCACCATCCGGAACCCCAGGGGGGAGCGCGCGCGTGGCACGCCGGGACTTGTAGTCCCCACCCCGGCCGCTCGGCGTGCGGGGCGGGCGGGGCCGAGCCGGCTGCCCCGACGGCGTGGCCGGGAGCCCGCGGGGACTGAGCGCGGGCCCTCCGTCGGGGAGAGGGGCACGTCCTCCGTTTACCAAGGGTGCTGGTTCTCCCGAAGGACTAGGGGTGTTGCCCTCGTTCCTTGTTCCCTGCGGGGGGCTCTGGCTTGAGCGGAGGTTGCGGGTGGGAGCGAAGGGGCGGGGTCTGAGCATGGAATGAGTCGAATAGGGAATCAAGGGATTAGCCAAAGGGTCTGCGACTTTCTGGGGCGCCCCCAATTAAATGATAGACGAAGAAGAGAGAGGGGAGTACTGGCTTTCTGAGTCTGGGGACGTTCTCCCTTCCTGAAAAGGTTTCCTACTGAGTAGAGCAAGACGTTTTGACGTGAGCGCTGCTCCAGAAATCTCAAAACCCCACCACCGCTTCCTCCTCATTCAGGGACCCCGGTCCCAAGCTCTGAGCTCCGGGTTTAGCCCCTCCAACTCTTAGTTTTCCTAGAAGTCCAAGGGTGACCAGAGCACAGAAGTCCTGGCTAATCCACAAACAGCACCCCTCCCCCTTCCTGAATTCGACTGAGCATTTTGGTTGGGTCAGGAAGCAAGATTCGGATTCAACAGTTCAGAGCTCCTGCTGCGTCCTGGGGGCTGGGCTCAGCACTTTCACCTACCTCCTCTTCAGGTCACATCTGTTATCCAGTCCCTAGCTCCAGGCCCCCTGCCTGGCCTATCCCCACTGATGGGAATGTGCCCTGCCTAGGCCTGGTTACCAAGGGGGAAGTAGCTGGACAGCCCAGGAAGGGAAACTGCTGTTGCTGTTGCTGTGATTTACTGGACACAGCAGGGCCCGTTCACAAAGACCCAGTGAAATGTGGCGATTGTCATTTCCATTTTAGAGATGAGGGGAGCTAGGCCCAGGTTCCCTCATTTGGGAGCTGGACGGGGGACAGTCTGATCCCAAACCCCACTGCTTAATCTCTGGGCCATAGCAGGGGATTGTGACTCCCAGGTCTCTGACCTTCATTCCCAGCATTCGTGTGTCCTCCCTTGGTACTTTAACTCAACAGATGTTAACGGAGATATGCAGGGCTCACAGGGGACACCGGGGACACCGGGACACCAAGAGGAATAATGCAGGGTCACTGTCCTGTCTCTAGTATCTACCAACATCAGCCATGACTAGTGTTCTGCTAGTCCTGTTTCCTCTGTCTGACATTCCTTGGCCCTGTGTCTGCTAGCTTTGTCTGTCTCACCCCTCCATCTAAAGTTCTTCCAGAAGTGCCTTTGTTCTTGGGCCACCTGTTTCTTTCTTTTTTTTTTTTTTAAAGATTTTATTTATTTATTTGACACACAGAGAGAGATCACAAGTAGGCAGAGAGGCAGGCAGAGAGAGAGGAAGAAGCAGGCTCCCTGCTGAGCAGAGAGCCCGATGCGGGGCTCGATCCCAGGACGCTGGGATCATGACCTGAGCCGAAGGCAGAGGCTTTAACCCACTGAGCCACCCAGGCGCCCCGGGCCACCTGTTTCTGACTCCTCCTTTGGCCCTGCAGGGTGATGGCCAGAGTGTGACAAAGGCAGGTGGTAACATTTCTCCAACTACAACTCCCCTGTCACCACCTTCCCTACACCTCTCCCCCTCCCAAGCACCTCCTTTAAGGACAGTCTGAAACCCCAAAGGGCAAAAGAAGAGGGTTCTGGGGAGCACTCTCTCTCGGCCCTTTGATGGAGGCGGGGCTAGGAGGGCAGCAGCAATGAGAGAGATCTAGGGTTCTAAACAGTGTAAACAGTCCACCTGTTTATCTGGCATCAGGGGGCTGGCATGGCCAACTGGAGACACCCCATTGGGAAGCAGCTCCTCTTTGTAGGCAAACCGTGGGTTCAGAGATTTCTTCATTGAATGGGAAGTATTATAAGGTCAGATATTAATGAAAGCAGTGGTTTAAGCTGTTAGGGGCACTTTTGGGTCCAAAGCCTGAAACTAAAGTTATTGCAAATAAATGAGGCTTTAGCATTGTGCTCTAGCTGGTACCCCATGGGAGACACTTTAACTTCGGGAAGGTGGAAGAGTCTCCCCTTTCTCCCCACCCCACACACCCCGACCCTCACCTTCATGACATACATGCTTAGTCCTTAGGCTTTGCCCCAGAGCGTGAAGATCCTACCTAGTCTGATCCAAGTTTTGGGAGGAATGTGGGTGTTTTAGGGAAAATGGGAAGCCCCAGGTAGATTGAGATGAAGAGGAATTTGGGAAAGTCCCAAGAGGGGAGAGATTTAGTGATGAGGCACAGAGGGCAAGACCAGCTGGGTGGACCGTGGCACCTGGAATAAGAGAGTAAGAGAAGTTAGGTTGTGTTTTCCAAGCACGTGCCTTCCATCCGGGCTGTCTCAGCTGGGCAGGGTGGCTACTATTGACCCCTAAGGTACTGAGCATCGTGGGACACCAGGCATTACCGGATTTCCCCCGTCATTTAGAGGCTGGTCTTTCTCTTGCAGCTTCTCTAAATTATGTCGAGTTTGGGGGGGGGGGGGGTCTTCCCAAACTCCGGCAGATTCTTCCCGTGGGCTCTGCTGCCACCTAGTGTCGAATCTCCACAAATGCTCCGGTAGCTGCAGTCTAAAAGAGGGCTACCCAGTCCTCAGAAATAGCGTCAGAGTCCCCACAGGCTGGGCTCGGGAATTGTAAGCTCCCCCAGAAGGCAGACTTGAAGGAGAAGACCTGCTGTTCTTGGAGAGCCTGCATCTTCACCTTTCGTAGTCTCACAGTACTCCTACGTGTAAAATAGAGGAGTAATCCCTTCCCTGTCTTACAGGAAGGGCTGTGGAGATTTACTGAGCACAAGGATATGAGAGCACTTTGAAAACTGGCAAGGGCGAGCTGAGGGACTGAGTCATGAGAATAACAATGACAATAACTGAGAGGTCACAGCAGCCTGGAGACAGGCCCTTGGGGCTCATGGAAAAGGCAGAGAGAAGTGAGCCTTGGGTGGGCATAGGCATTGCCTTCCCTGATTACAGAAATACTAGGGCTAGCCCCACTCTTGGAGCTCACCTCAGGTGAGGTGTGGTTTGCTAGAGAGTGGTTCAGCCCAGTCCACAGAAGGAGAAACTGAGGCGAGAGAGGTTGAGGGACTCTTCTAAGCCTCTGAGCTACCGATCCAGGAATCAAGAGACTCAATGGACTAGAGCCTTTAGGGCCTCGGTCTTCCCCTCCTCAGGATGGGAACAGCTCAGAGCTGGGGCCCTAGAGATCCTGGAAGCAGGAAGCCCCTCCTCATAATGGTACAGTGGGAACTAAGGCCCCCAGGTCCCCATTATCCCTCCTCCTGGGCTAGCCTCCCCCACCCCCCATGTCCTCCCACATTCCTCCAGGCAACAGGAAACCCCAGCTGCAGCCCAGACTTCAAACAGCTCCTCCCTCTGGGCAAGGGGTGTGGGAGGAGAGGCCAGAGGCCAGAGGGCAAAGGTCAGCTTTGTTCCTGCTGGAGGTGGTGAAGGACGGGGGTGGGGGGGGGGGGGGGGGGGGGGGGGGGGGGGGGATGGGTACACAGAAGGGGGCAGAGTAGGGCCCCTGACAGCCACACTGCGTGTGTGAGTGTGTGTGTGTATGTGTGTGTGTGTGTGTGTGTGTGTGTGTGTGTGTGTGTGTCTGTGTGAGAGAGAGAGTGTGTGTGTGCTTGCGCGAGAGAATTCCTAGGTCTGTCAGGGTATGGTATGTGTGGTTCTCACTGTCAGCCTGTGTCTGGAGGGAATTGTATGTTCTTGGTTTCCCCTGGGCTCATGGACCTGAGTTCTGCATCTGAGTGTGTATTACTATGGATTTGTTTGTCTGTGGGTGCTCAGCATGAGATCCCACGGACGTGTCTGGAGGTCACATCACATGTATCGATATGTATGGTTCACAGACCTGCTCAAAGCTATACATCCTTCTATTAGTGGGATCTGGTGTGGTTCTTTGTATCATGAGGTATATCCCTGTCCTACCTCTTCCCCTCCCATTCCTCCTCTGCATTGGTCACCAGGGGGTTCATTCTGAAAAATGAATCTGACTTTGTTACTCCTTTGCTCAAAATCCTGTGGCTTCCCATTATCCACAGCCTAGAATCCTAGCCCGAATGCATAGCAGACATGCCCCATGGTAACCTACCTGGTTATCTTCATCTTTAGCCACTAATGCCCCTCAAATTACTCCAGTCACACCTACCTAATTGAAACTCCCTGCATGGTCCCCTCTGAGCTCACTTAATTCTGTCAAGTCTAGAATGTCCTTCTCTTCCTTCTTTACCAAGCAAACTTTTACTCCCTTTGCAAGTTTCTGGTGAAGCAACACTTCCAATGAGTAGCCTTCCTGACTTCCTCCTGTCCAGTTGAATTAGGACCCGACCCTTTTCTCCTACACACCCTTTATCGTCATTTTCAGCCTGTGCCTGTCCTATTGTCCTCACTACCATAAAGAGAGCAGGAAACTACCATCCTCTGGTGGGAAGTTCCAAAAGGGACCTAGTCTTCCCATCCCAGGGGAAAGTTTCCTTGAGTTCTGGGTGTAGTACCCAGAATGGACACTAGAGGGAGCATGGACATCACTGTAAGGACGGTCCAGGAGCTGGTGCCTGCGTGCGTGCGTGCGTGTGTGTGTGTGTGTGTGTGTGTGTGTGTGTGTGTGTGTGTAAAATGGGGAGGGGGAGAGAACTACTGGAGTAGATAGTAGGTAGTAGGTCCACCCAACTCAGTACAAAACAATAGGATCCAATATAGGTACCCCCAATAAGTCCTGGCCACCCCCCAGATTTCTTCTGTGACTTTTCTCCATGACTCAGGGGCCATACCCCTTGGATTTCTGACCCTTCTGCCTTTTGCCTCTGACCTCCCAACCTTCTTCCATGCCTCATCTGCACCCTCAATCCTCCCATACATAATTATTTGCACTTGCCTGACTTGGCCTTGCTCTACCATATCTCTGAGCCCTTGCACATACTGTTCCCCCCATGTGAGATGATCTCACCCTCTGGCTGCTTCATCAGGCAGACTTTTCTTTCACATCCTCCAAGAAGTCTCCCTTGGCTTCCAGAGTGACCTTGCCCCTAAGTGTTGTAATCATTTACTGCTCTGCCTCCTGGTCAGGACTAGCTTACAGGAGACATCAGTAAATGTGTGCAAAATTACTAAATGACTTGGTTCTTTTATGAATATAACCTTCGGCATATATGGGGCTGCTCCAGACTCATCTGCACTATGCCCTCCCTGAACTTGACTCTAGGTTGTTATTATATGTTTCCATGCTGCTCCATTAAATAAGAGACTATCACACAGTGTGATTGCATGACACTTTGAAGTGCAAGGGTTCAAATTCTGACTCTGCCATCCAGCTGTGTGACCTTGGGCAAATGTTGAAGCCTCTCGGAGTCTTCATTTCCTCTTTTGTACAATGGGAATAATCACATTTCTGCACAGCCTCGTAGTGGGGATCAAATTAGATGATGCCAGCATTCATCAATTAGGTGTCCTCCTCCCCCACCACGAGCTTGGAAATAAAATTGCCCTCTGAGTCTTAAGCCAGTAAAACCCACACAGCATCACAGAGGAGAAGAGCCAGGTGGGGGAGTGAATGAGGCGAGAGATGGTTTCGTAAATGACTAAAGAGTTTTGTGAACGGTGGAAACCACAATCAAGGTGACCCGCCTGTAATCTCAGGGAGGCAGGGCCAGGATGTGATTGAAATTGAGAAAACAGAGGTCTAATCAATTGCATTGTGCTCTATCAGAAGGGAACAGAAGGATGCACAGAAAAGGGGGTGCAAGGGAGAATTCATTTGGCCGCACTAGAGGGAGGATAGGGAACCAGTAGAAACAGGGATTCCAAGCTCAGTGGGCTCTGGTCTCTGCTGCGGAGCACCGAGGGTCAACTCCAAGAGGTTTACTATTCTGCTGGGCCTTCATTTAAACCAAATAGGTGTCCAGGTACAAGGTAAAGCCCCGTTGGACAGGCAAGAATATTCTGGTCCCAGGAGAAAGAGCTGTAGGGATTAAGCACACTGATTTTGGAGTCAGAGGGCCTAGTTCAAGCCCCTGCCCTACTACTTAAAACTATTTACTTCACTGTGCCTCAGTTTCCTTCCTAGTAGAATGAAGATACAACAGCCTTCTCCTCATGGATTTCTGTGAAGTTTCAATGGCGGCAAGTGCTTCGCAGGACGCCCAGCCCAGAATACGTAATCTGTAAGTGGTAGTGACAGAGAGGGCGATCACGAGTTGAACATTTTATTGCCATTTCACAGAGGAGGAAACTGAGGCATGGAGAGATTAATAACCTGCCCCAAGTCACACAGTGAGCGAGTGGTGGCGGCAAGCTTCTCACCAGGCCTGCAGCTCCAGGGCGGGGCTCTGATCTGCTTAGCCCGTGGAGGCGGACACATTTGACTTCTGGCTTGTGTGTCAGGCTCGTGTGAGTTCAGTCAGCCTGAGACAGGCTCTTGGGAAGCCATGGACCCTGAGTTCGAGTGTGCAAAGCTAAGGATCCCAACCCTGGAACCACCCCTCTCAGCAGCCTCTTGACCTCTCTCCATCTTACTGCTTCCATACAGGGATCCCCAAGACGGCTCAGTACAGGGAACTCAATCTGCATTGGCCACCTTGTCCCCTTTCCTTAGGATACTCAATGTGGGGGCATTTCCAGGGAACCTAAAAATGTCTAGAGGGGGGAGGATCCTCCATATATCTACCTGGAGTAGATCAGATCTCTTCCCAAAGCCCAGAGTCTAGAAAGATCGTGGGCCTTGGTATGAGACCTAGGTTCATGTCCCAGCTCGGTCCCATGCACCTGTGTGACCTTGGTACACCATGTAACCCCAAAGCCTCAGTTTCCTCATCTGTCAATGGGAGCTAGTCATAGAACCAGACTCAGAACTGGATTAAATTAAAAGATGGATGTAAACACATTCTGGCATGCAGTGCTTAATAAGTGAGTTATTATTATTCCTTTTTCTCCCCATACTGGCTGTGAACTCCTCCAGGACCGAGACAGGTCTGGGGTCCTGCCTAGCAAAGGGACCTTCCCAGAGTTAATGCTTAGTAATTGTCTGCCAGTTGCAGCAGTGACTCCTAGCTCCCAGACTCTTCCCCACCCCCAACCCTGTCCATTCCCTTCAGAAGTCAGCAGTCCACGACCTCCTGATGGGACAGGTGGGAACCCTTACTCCTGTTCCTTTTGTTTCCACCTGGAGGCACATCAGTGGCCAGAGTCTCTCACAGCAGCAGCAAGGACATGGGACAATTCTTCATTGCTCAGGTGTCTGGCGAGTTGTTTAGTACCCCCAATCCCTGTCTCACTACATGCCAATAGGAGCCCCCAGTCCTTGTGACCCAACAAAACTTCCTCTCCAAGACCTCTCCAAGACCCCCTAGGGGTCAGAGTTGTCTGGAGTGAAATCCAATGAGCTAGACTAGCTCTCAGACCTCTCTCCCTGCCCCGCCCTTCTATCCTTTTCTTGGGGAGCTGCAGAGTCCACTGTGGTCTTCCCCACTGCCCCTGTCAAGAGAGGCCTAATAGGTTCTGCTCTTGTGCCGGGGATGAAGGATGTATCTGCTGAAATCAAGTAGGGAATTAACAAACCCACGGCACACAGACTGAGAGCCATTTCAGTAACGAAGGGGACGTTTTAAGCTCCAGTTGCCTATCTTCTGTATCTATCTCTCAACCTGTCCTAAACTCACATGGGGACAAGCCTCAGGACTTCCGGGTACCCCCAAACACACTGTGAGTTCCCTGTGTTCAGTAGGCATTAGGGCATGCTCTCACCTCTCCCTCCTCCCAGTAGCCAGAGCAATCACACTCACCTTCCTCTGGCCACCGTTCCCCCTAACAGAAGGGATTTTCATGGCTCAAGGATTCATATTGTCACTTTTCTTATTTACAAAAAGCAATAAACACACATGTGATTCAGAGAGGCGGTGGGTCCTCAGCAAGCCTTTCCCTCACCCTGGGCTTGGACCCCAGGCCCGGACCACAGCATCCACCCAGCAGGAAAGGGTTCCAGCAAAAACTTACCCTGTCTTTGCAACTTACAGACACAAGAGAACTGAGTAGGAGGTGAACTCAGGGTGGGATGATACGGTAAAAAAGCAGGGATAGGAGGTGCTTGATGGAAAGGATATACAATTTTATAAATAACTAGACAAAGTCTGAGCATTTCTTTTGGGGGAGAGGTGGGAAGAGAGTCTAGAGGTAGGAGCCTAAGTGGGAAGGGGAGAAATAGTGCTTGGGGCCAGAGTCAGGGATGATCTCTAAGCCTGGAATGGCCCCATCTTTAAAATGAGTGGGGTGCCCTCGGTGTTGTCAGAGCAACCTGCTTGTTCCGACATGCTAGGATCCTATAGGGGTCTAAGCCTGGGGGCTTTGGGACCAGAGCCCTGGGGACTGGAAGGGATTGGTGGGCACCCCAGAAAGGTGGTGAATGCCCAAACAGGCTATGTCTGATCCCCAGGCTGGTACTGGGGTTCTGTGGAGGTGAAGTAGTCCTCAAGGAAGGACTGCAGGTACTCGAAGGTGGGCCTCTCCTCTGGGTCCAGACGCCAGGTCTGCTCCATGACTTCGTACAGGGATGCTGGGCAGCCTGGGGGGCACGGCATGTGGTAGCCATGCTCCACCTGTTCCAACACTTCCCGGTTATTCATGCCTGGAGGGAGAGACTCTGTCAATTAGGGGGCCTAGCCCCTTCCAAAGAGGCAACCAGGAGGAAACTGTCCCCATGACCACCCACCCGTCTCCACCTCCCCACCCCAGCAAACCTGGGTAGGGTACTCGGCCCTTGCTGATGAGTTCAGTGAGCAGGATTCCAAAGGACCACACATCTGACTTGATGGTGAATCTGCCAAAGAGAGCAGCCTCCGGGGCTGTCCACTTGATGGGGAACTTGGCCCCTGGAGAGATTTGGAGAGAAGGGGGAGTCATCAAGGAGGTCCCTGGTACAGCTGGATTAAGAGAATGGCATGGTGGGGCGCCTGGCTGGCTCCAGGCGCTGGCTCCAGAAGAGCTTGTGACTTTTGATCTTGGAGTTGTGAGTTCGAGCCCCATGTGGGCTGTAGAGATTACTGAAATAAATAAACTTTCAAAAACTCACGACCCTGAAATCAAGAGTTGCATGCTCTTCCAATCGAGCCAGCTAGGTGCCCCTGCCAGGCACTGTTTTAAAGTGATTTACAGGCATTAACTCATTTAACCTCAAAAACAAAACCCTGCGAGATAGATAACTATATTATCCTCATTGTACAGATTTGGAAAAGGAAGCACTGACTAGTTAAGTGACTTGCCCAGATCACATAGCTTTGAAGTGTTCACATTCACTCCCAGACATTCTGCCTACAGAGTTCACACCATTACACTCCACTGTCTTTCCCTTGAGAATTATGGTAGTGCCTGGCGTATACTAGGTGCTTGATAAATATCTGTTGACTTCCTTTTCTCTGAATATTTTCATTTTAGTTATGAGAAAAAACAGCTCACAGAGGTCAGGTGACTTGCCCAAGGCCACTTGGCTAGTAAGTAGAGGAGCAAAGATTCAAACCTAGAGTTGCCTCTTCTACTACATCAGGATGGGAGTATCCCAGATGTTCTGGGAGTGGAGGGAATGGTTCTTGAATATGTGGGGCCCCGTGACAGCCCCTTAGTGTGCCAGGGAGCTCTTGGAAGGTGAGGTGAGGCACGGCACCTTGCTGGGGGTTGTACTCATCATCCTCAATGAGACGGGCCAGTCCGAAGTCAGCGATCTTGCACACCAGCCGTTCCCCAACAAGGATGTTGGCTGCCCTCAGGTCGCGGTGGATGTAGTTCATGCGTTCCATGTAGGCCATGCCCTCAGCCACCTAGTGGGGGGGCCAAGTTATGGAGAAATGGGAACAGAAACACCATGGCTTGTGTGAGAGATCACTTGAAAACCCCACTTTCCAGATGAGGAGACTGAGGCTCAGAGACGGGCAGTGCCCCGTCTCAGGTCGCACAGATGATTCAGTGGATGGGGCTGTATGTACTTCCCGGGGTAGGGCAGGTGTTTGAAGGCACACGGATTTGTGGAGGTTAATAGGAGAGCAATCTGAAATAAAGGTTGCTGTCCCAGTTTACCTGGGCTGCCATGTCCACCAACTGGGGCAGTGTCAAATCCTGGCCTTCCCGGTCCTTGAGGAACTCCAGCAAGCTACCTGAGGAAAGGAACTCAGAAATATCAGCAAGAGAGAAAAAAAAGAAAGAAAGAAAAGAAATATCAGCAAGACCACCCCCAGCTCCAGGCCCGCCTTCCCTCGCTTGGCTCCGCCCCACCTAGTTCGCATCTCACAGCTTGGCCCCGCCCCCTGTCCCCCGCCCTCTCACTTAGACCCGCCCCCACTAGAAGTCAGCCAGCTGCCTCAACCCCGCACAGATCTCGCTCAGGACTCGCTCCCACAGGCACCCAGACTACCTACAGCTCGTTTCTTCTCCTCCTCCGTTCCCCTAGACAAGTCCCACTCACACTGCGCCCCAGATCCTTCCTCATCACAGATTCGATCTTCATTCGTCCAAGCCCCAGCCACCAGAGGAGACCCACCACCCCACGACCGAGGCTCCGCCCCCCAGCCCCCCCTTATCTAAACTTGGACCCGCCCCCACTCCCAGGACTCACTTGATTTCACTCATCCCGGCCTCTTTCTCCGACTCTAGCTCAAAGTCCCCGTCCCATCACAAGTAGCCCCTCAGGTCCCTCCCCCGCCCACCCGCCCCCGACACCCGTCTGAATTCGCCCCAAGTCCCGCCACCCAGACTCCGCCTCCTCACCCCGCCCCTCACCGTGGCACATGAATTCGGTCACGATGTAGATGGGCTCCTCCGACACCACGGCGTACAGCTGCACCAGCTTGTCGTGCCGCAGCATTTTCATGATCTGCGCCTCCGCCAGGAAGGCCTTCGGGGACATGGTTCCCGGCTTCAGGGTCTTCACCGCCACCTTCGTGCTGCCGTTCCACATGCCTGCCATGTGGTCGCGGCTCGTCAGCACCGGCTCCCCATGTCCCAAGCCCTCGCCCCGCCCCCGGGACCTCCGTACCCAGCCACACGTCCCCGAAGCAGCCGGTGCCCAGCCGGCGCTCGAGAGCGATGGAGCTGCGGCTGATCTCCCAAGCGTCCTTGGCCAGGCCTATTGTCTGCGGCTTCATGGTGGTGCAGGCCACTGTGAGCAGGTGGCATAGCCCGTCGTTCACCTCTGGGGAGCAGGGGTGGGGGGGGTGTTGAAGGTCACAGGCAGGCCAGGAGGCCCCACACATTCCTCATCCCATCCCAGGCACCGCCCCCCTTCCCCCAACAGTGGAGAGAAACTAGGCCACAGGTGAGGTCACAGGTTGGGGCAGAAGGCCACCTGACCCACTGAGTAGGTGACCATGTTGGTGCCCAGGGAAGGAGGTGGCCCCAAGTGGGAGAGATGATCTCTGCAGGGTTTGGTTTCCTTCCTACAGGAGGTGGCCTCCAGCTGGGTGGGATTCTGACAGGTAGAAATGGAGTTGGGGATTCGAGACCGAGGTGTGGACATGAGGCCCTCACCCTTCCATGGACCTCACCTTTGTTGTAACTAACCGAAGCAGAAACCTGGGCATCGATTCCCAGCTTCCTCTCAACCCTAAAGCCCATCCTCCAAGTCAGGTCTACTTGGCGTCCTGCTCTGCTAGACAGTAGGGGGCGCCCTTCGGCCGGGGACAGTCTCACACCTGTTTCCTCCGGAATCCTACGGAGCAGGATCCTGGGCTGGGAACCCAAACACTTGGACTCCAGTTCAGTCCCCAGCCACTACCGCTTTGGGGGCTCCTTTCCTTCTCTGGGCCTAATTCTCAGCGGGTTGGCTCGGGGACCCAAAGCACACACCAGCCCGGGAAGCCAGCCCTCACCAATGTAGTGCTGCACGAGCTCCTGCACGGAGTCGAACTGGGCCCGTGTGGTGATGTAGTAGCCACCCGTATCCAGCTTGCGGACTTTGTAATGCTTCACATGGTCGCCTCTGGCCTGGTCCCAATCCCGGATGGACAGGGAGTAGCCACCTGTGGGCAAGGTTCACCTTCAAGTCGGCTTTCCTCCTTGCTCTCCATCTTGAAGCTTGAGAGGCCCCAGTAGGATGGCCACACCCCCTGGAACCCAGTCCCAGTCTATCTCTGCCCTCCACCCCAGTCCCGGTCTGTGCCCAGGCCCTGACCCAAGCCCCTCACCACGGCTCCTAGCCCCACCCTAACAACTGGGCCTCCCAGTTGCCCCTTCCCAGGCCCCCACCTTTGGTAGTCTCACTCTCACGAATAAGAAAGGCCCCTCGGGGGTTCCCAGGGGAGAGCAGCTGCCTCTCTGCATCCTTCCTCCCGATCTTTCCAAAGTACCACCTGTTGGGAACGGCCAGCAAGAGTCAGAGACACCCAGTTCAACCCCCAACTCAGCCTCCTGCGGAAAACCACCTCACTAGCCAAGAATCAATTTCCTCACTGGTAAAACGGGGCTCCTACACCTGCTTGGTATCCTGGTCATGAGAAGCAGAGAGACGGGAAGTGTGGAATGCTGGGCTCGAAGTACGTGCCCAGTAAATGTTAGGCTCCTCCTCTTCGCTCTCTGGGTTTCTCTTCAACTAAAACTGCTAAGACCCCAGTCACTAGTGACCTCCTCAGGGTGCTACCAGTTCTTAACGCATCTCACGACTGCTCCCCTGTGGGCTCAACTTTGCAGAGGCGGAACTTGAGGCTCAGAGAGGGGAAGTGACCTTCTTGCAGGACTGGTTGATGAGGTCTACCTGAAATTCTCTGCTGCCACGTCTAGTTCTTTTCCCACCACCCAGGCAATCTCTCAGATCCTTCTTTCCACATCCACCCCCTACCCCCAAACCTTTTCCTCCTGTGACTTCCAAACAACAGTCTTTGCTGCTTCTTTTCCCCTCTTGCTGACTGCTCCTGCCTGGCTCTGACCGTTGCTTTACCTCCACTCTGAAATTTGGATGTTCTTAGAAGGCTGGACTTCAAGTTCAGGTGGCAAGCATTCCTGTTCTGTCTCAGATATTCTTCCTGGGACTGAACTGTAGCCTTAAATCCACTGTGGAAGTACCCCAGGGGGAATTGAAGGGGCTCCACAAGTGTCATAGCAGACTCAGATGTCTTTTGATTACTAAATCGGCCAGTATGGGGCACCTGGGTGGATCAGTGGCTTAAGGTTAAGCGTCTGCCTTTGACTCAGGTCATAATCTGGAGGGTCCTGGGATAGAGCCATGTGTCCCACGTGTTGGGCTTCCTGCTCTTTGAGGAGTCTGCTTCTCCCTCTCTCTCTGCTCCTCCTTCCCTCCAACACCGCCCCATGCATGCATGCGTACATTCTTCCCCTCCCTGCTCTTCCTCGTCTTGCGTGTGTGCGTGCGCACATGTACTCATGCTCTCTCTCTCTCTTTCTCAAATAAATAGATAAATTCTTTAAAATAAATATATAGGCCAGTCCACACCTAGGTACTAGGCACAGTTTGGGGAACAGGGAAGGCACTGGCAAGTGGCGTGTCCAGGCGACGAGGAAGGATGGGGAAGGAAGAACTGTTGAAGGACTGTGTATATGGGACACACTCCCAAGTTTTTTCAAAGCCCTGACCCCACCCATACTACCCTTGATAGTAGTTACTTCCTTAATAATTAACTTAATAATAGCAGTACTTATTTTCTGTCAGGTGCTGCTTTAATACATATTATATTCATTTAGTTCTTTTTTTTAAAGATTATTTATTAATTTATTTGACAGAGAGAGAAGTACAAGCAGAGGGAGCAGCAGAAGGAGAAGGAGAAGCAGACTCCCCTCTGAGCAGGAACCCACCAAGCGGGACTCAATCCCAGGACTCCGGGATCATGACATGAGCCGAAGGCAGATGCTTAACCGACTGAGCCACCCAGGCGCCCCAGTATTTATTTAGTTCTGACAACAACGTTGTGAGGAAGGTCCTATTATTAAGCCCCACTAGACAGATGAGGAAATAGAGATTACTAGTGGTTAAGCAACTTGCCCAAGGCTACACGCTCTTAAGCTGTGTTGCCAGAATAGGAACGCAAGTTGTCTGCTCAAGGGTCTGCACTCTTAACCACAACACTGCTCTTAGGCATGACACTGCACTGAGTGCCTCTCAGGGCTTTGTGACACTGCCTCTAAGCTGTGGATGCAAGCATGAACCCCCAATACCTCCCACTTTCTGCCTCATCACCCTCATGACTCCTACCACTTTCCCCAGATGAAGGCCTTTGGGCTCAGGACCACTCCCCTCTGCTCAGGGACACCTCTCCCCTACCAACCAGTCCCTTCCCCACCCCCCACAGCCTTTCTATCCCACCAACCTCTACATATACCCCCATTTCTTCCTCCCCCACCCAAAACTTTTCCTAAGCTCTAACTTGCCACCAACATTCTGCTCTATCTCTCACCTTCCCTTCACTTGAAAAAGCACTTCACACTTGGGTCTCCACTTCCTCACCTCTTACCCACCCCCCACGCCCCAGGCTCTGCTGTCTGGCCCCCACCCCCACTTCACACAGAGAGATCTCTCACCAAGGTCACCCCCATTGCCAAATCCAGTGGCAGCCTCTGACACTCCCTTTCGTGTTTCCTGCAACCTCTCCTCCACCCTCTTGGCTGTTCTGACTTGGCTTGGCCTCATTTTTCAACAGCAACTTCTCCTTCAAGGCAGCTTTCTCCAAAGTTGGGTCCTAGGGCCAATCTCTCTCTCGCTCTCCTCCCCATCCTTCACCCTCCCATGCAGCTTTGTCACCTCCACTCTGAAGAATACCCAGGGGTTCCCTCTGCAAGAGCCATAGCAAACAAAGAGCCTTAGTGCCAACTAGGAAAAGGTGCCCCTTCCTCTGGGCTAATTCAGCAGCCTAGCCTGCCTGGGTCCCGCGCCTCTCCTACAAAGCACAGCTGAGGGGCGCCTGGGTAGCTCAGTCGGTTAATGCCTCTGCTTTCAACTCAGGTCATGATCCCAGGGTCCTGGGATTGAGCCCCACATCGGGTTATCCACTCAGTGGGGAGCCTGCTTCCCCCCCCCTCTCTCTGCCTGCCTCTCTGCCTACTTGTGATCTCTGTCTGTCAAATAAATAAATAAAATCTTTAAAAAAACAAAAACAAAAACAAAGCACAGCCAAATCCTATTGCTGGCAGTCTTCCACCAGGGTGTTACTCTCTGCGAACTTTAACCCAACAAGTCCCCCCACCAGAACCCAGACACCTATACCTGCTCATACGTTCCCCACTTTAGCAAATGACACCATCACCCACTCAGTTCCTCAGGAAGACTTTGGGTCACCCTTGATTTCCTCCCACTCCCCAAATGCAATGGCAAATTAGTCACCAAGTTCTGGTGACTCCCACTCTGCAGTCTCTCCAATCTTTTATTTTCCCATATATATATATATATATATATATATATATACAGATTAAAAAAAAGGTTTTTATGAGCCCTGGTTTTCTCATCTGTAAAATGGGACAACAATAATATCGATATTGTAACTAGGAGAATTAAATGACTAAAGGTATGTAAAGTCCCTGTTGTCATATCTCAGGTTATAATGGTATACTATGAATGATAATTTCCGGTCTCATTAACAGAATTAATTCTTTCCCCTGCCAAGATTTGATTGATTTATTTATTCGAGAGATGGCAAGCAAGAGAGAGCACGCACAGGTGTGTGAGTGTGGGAAGGGGTAGAGGGAGAGAGACAAGCAGACTCCACTCAGGTGTAGCCAGATGCAGGGCTCTGACCCAGGACCCTGAGATCATGACCTGAGCCGAAATCAAGAGTCAGATGCCGGGCCCCTGGGTGACTCAGTCTGTTGGGTGTCCGACTCTTGGTTTCAGCTGGGGTCGTGGTCTCGGGGTCATGGGATCCGGCTCCGAGCTCAGTAGGAAGTCTGTTCTCTCACTCTCCCTCTCCTTCTGCCCCTCCTCCTGCTCGTGCTCTCTTTCTCTCTTTCTAAAATAAATAAATGCGGGGTGCCTGGGTGGCTCAGTGGGTTAAGTCTCTGCCTTCGGCTCAGGTCATGATCCCAGGGTCCTGGGATTGAGCCCCGCACTGGGTTCTCTGCTTAGCAGGGAGACTGCTTTCCTTCCTCTCAAAAATAAATAAATAAATAAAACAAAACAAAATAAAATACATAAGTGAATCTTTAAAAAATAAATAAATAAAAGGGTGTCTGTGTGGCTCAGTTGGTTGAGCTACTGCCTTTGGCTCGGGTCATGATCCTGGAGTCCCAGGATCATCAGGATCCCTGCTCAGCGGGGAGTCTGCTACTCTGCCTGACCTCTCTCCTCTCATGCTCTCTCTCTCTCAAATAAATAAATAAAACCTTAAAAAAAAAAAAGTCAGATGCTTAACCAACTGAGCCACCCAGGTGCCCCTTTAACAGATTTAATTCTAAGTAATATCCCCTTGTGTTGGTTTAGGGTTTTACAATTTTCTAAAACTCGTATGCTGTTGTTATCACTGAGAGTCAATATGTATAATGCTTAGCAAGTGCCCTCAGACTATCTGGGTTCAAATACAAACTCCACCGACTTACTAGCCATGTGAACTCAAGTAGAATATTTAATATCTCTGTGCCTCACTTGCTTCATTCATAAAGCAGGATAATATTAGTTCCTCACTCTGCTAATACACAGAAAGCCCTTTGAATAGTGCCCGGAACATAGAACATGGTACATAAATACTATTTACTCTCATAAACATCATTATTCTCTTCCCTTATTCTCACAATGACCTCACAGAAATATAGGTAAGAAGATAGGCTCAGAGTGGGGCTGTGACCCAGAGGTGTCTTTGGATGCCAGGTTCCCGTCCTGTCCATAGGGATAGCCACCTCCTACCCCCTACTCACTCTTCAGCCTGGATGGAATCCACAGGGGCCACGTAGTTGCTGGGAATATAACCAGTTTGTCCGGAGCTGAGAGAACGAGCTTCCCACCAGTCACCCTCACTGCAGACACAGGACATAGGGCATCAATGGCAGCCCAGCCCCCTGGAGCACCCTGGAGCACCCTGGAGCCTGGCAGGGGCATGCGAAGGCTCAGGAGAAGGCTAGCCCTGCCAGCCCCTCACCTTGGACAGCCCCCCCTCTCCCCCCCTGCCGCCCCGGCCTCTTGTCTGTTCTGCTCTCAGCCACTGAAGCTACCTCAGGAGACTTTTCCCTGCAGAAGCAACATGTCTGGGGATGTGTGGGCCTCCTGGCTTTTGTCTTTGGCTCCTTAGCTGGGCTGGGGTTTGGGTGGGCAGTGGACAGGTAACTCAGTCACTTCCCCACTGAAATCCTCCCCTACCCGCAAGGACAATATATTTCCTTTTGGATAAAATCCAAATTCTTCAATATGGCTTAAAAAGCTCTATAGAATCTGTTTCCCCTGCCTCTGTAGTTTCTGCTCTGTCCATTCTACACCTCATACTTTATGATCCACCAAGACCAAACCACTTGGTGGTTTCTACAAGTTATCATTTATTCTCGTGTTCTCTCATTCTCTCTTCCTCTTTTCTCCCCTCTTCCTTCAACACCTATTCATTTTTCTAGTTTCCCCTTAGAAATCACCTCCTCCAGGAAGCCTGTCTTGATCACTAGCCTCAAGACCGTATTTAGTGTTCCTTCTGGGCCCATATGTCCTCATGCTCCCCATACATAGTAGTGATTACTGAGAGTTGTTCTTGTCATGTTTCTGTGTCCCCAACTAGGCTGCTTTCTGAGAGACCAGGCAGGATTCCTCTCTGGGTCCTGCTCCCAGCCCCGGCCACATCCTGAGCCAGGTGGCCTGGTTACTTACGTGTTGTTCAGGATGTGGAACTTCTCACCCTTGGTGAAGGGGAGGTCATCCTCTGTCCGGGCCTCATAGTCATACAGGGCGACGAACAGGGTCACCCCAGTCCCTGCAGAGTCAGGGCTACTCAGCAGAGTAGGGCATGGGATGTGGGCTCCAAGGGGCCTGCACCCCCCCGAGTCCTCTTCCCCAACCAGGCTCTGTGCCTCCCCATGGCTGCAGCGCCTGTTGCCCAAAGGCCTTTGGAGTCCAGTGGATTTCTGATTTGAGCTTCACAGCTTGGCCTCCCATGGATTCAGGACACATGACTTCCAGACCATCCCTCCCACCCTGGGGAGTTCCCGTCACCCATTCCTCCTCTTCCCCACCAAGACTCCCCGCTTGGGCCTGTCATCAGGGGCCCTCTCTCAGATGGGAACAGAGTTGTCTTCCCCTCAGGCTGGGATTTCTGAGGTAGGGCTGTACATTCTTCCTCAGACCGTGCTCTGAAAGCTCGAGCATCCTAACGATGCCTCCCTTTCCCCCAGGGGCCAGATAGGTCTTGCCTCCAGCCCACTAGACTCACCTGAGATGCCCCTGATGGTGCTCCCATCGAGAAAGGCGGGGCTGGTGGACTGAGTGGAGAAGTTGTAGTTGGGGATATGGGCAAAGGAGGACACAGTCCGGGCCTGAGTTGGGTCAGGGCCATAGCGGTCCGCGGCCCCATGGCCCCTGAAGTCACTCTCCAGGCCAACATCCTCCTTGGGCCCCGGCTCCAACTTCTTGCAGAACACACAGCCCATTCCAGGTGCCCTGCTACAGAATGGGGTATGCCTCACTCTGGGGCCCCTGCCAGATAGGTCCCCTGCCCGTGTACACACGCATGCACGCGTGCACACGCACACTCACATGGGCGTGCAGTTTCCCCTCTGGGGTCCGCCCTGGCGAAGGGTAAAGGCGAGGCGAGGCTACCTTTGGGTCTACGTCCCAGCTGCTGTCGTAGGTTTGCAGACTGTATACCCTTAGTGCGCTGGTTTTCTGCTTTGGGCTGCTGCCGTGTTTATCGATCGATTTTTGCCTCCTCTTGCTTCAGTACATCGTGTTTTTGTGACTTCTTCAGAGTGCTTGGATATGCTTGTCTCTTTGTGTGTCTCTAAGTATTTGTGAGTTCCCCGTGGATATGTCTATGCATGTGCAGCCTCTTGTGAATGTTTGTGTGTCTATGTGAGTATATGGGTGTGGATGCATGTCTCTGGGCATGTGATGGCTCTGTGTGTGTTCATGTCTTCTGAGTGTGTACGTGCATACGCTGTTTCTGTGCAAGCGTGTATGTGTGTTCCTCTGTATGCGTGTGTGTATCAGGTGGTCTGTGTGAGTAGGTGCCTCTGTGTCCATGTGTATGACAACGTGCATAGCCCTGTGTGGGAGTGTATGTGCCTGTGTGTGTGTGTGTGTGTGTATGCAGGTCTTTGTATGGGAGTATGTGTGAACGTCTCTGTGATGTGTGTGTCCGGGTCTCGAGACAGGTTTGTGTGTGAGTGTGTGTGAGGCTCTGTGTGTCTGCACCTGGAGATTCCCTGCAGAGGGGGATCAAGGCCATTTCCTGTTGTGGGTCCAGCCTCTGGCCTCTCAAGCTGCCTCTTTGTGGCTCCCCCATCTGTTACCTAGCAACAGGGCTCTTGGAGGAGGAGGGGGCTGGGATAAGTTGTGGGGCTCAGGAAGGCCACCCCACCCCTTTTCCTGACCCCTATTCCAAAGCCCTCAGTTCTCCCCTCCCCGCTCACCCTCAGGCCCCTACTGCTGGGTCAGCGGGGCTGCGGCATGGTCCTCGGGAGGGGCCAGAGACCTGAGGGCGAGAGAGAAGGACATGGAAGGGGAAGGCTCTGCCAAGGCTCCTGCAAAACAGCTGCCAGCTTCTGCCCTCTTCAGGAAGCCAGGCCTGGGCTCTGTCCCAGCATGACTTCTGCCTCCGCTTTCCTTCCCACCGCCCCTGGCGAACTTACACATCCACCCTCACACGTGACACACCGCCCACACCAACCCTCTCACACTCATAGCCACCTGACACACCAGCTCACCAACACGCACACACACCAGCACAGAGTCACACACCAACACCCACAGTGGATACTTGAGTGAGTGTGCTCACCAACAACACCAACATACTAACACAACTGAACTCTCACGCGAGGCCAAGCTCTGACACACGAATACACACATGTGCAGGCACACAGGCTACCTCTCAGGGTGACAGACGCCTCCTCAGATACTTAACTGTTTGTGTCAGACCCACCGCTTTCGTTGGATTTCTATTACACCACACTCGGCTCCCTCCCAGGCACCCCCGTCACTGCAGGCCGCCTCTGCTCCCACCCTGAGCTCCGTGATCCCCAACGGTCCCAGGGTCACACCTAGTGGCAAGGCGAAGGTGGACACCTACCTCCACAGCTCGCTCCTATCCCCACATCAGGGAAAGGCCCAGGTCAGAAGACAGAGCCACCAGGATTCCTTGGGGAGCCCCCCTACATGAGCCGAGACTTTCCCAAAAGCTACATCCTCTGAGCCACAGGACAGGCAGGTCATTGAGCAAGGGCTCCCCACGCCCCACCAGAAACTCTGCCATTGCAACACTCAGAGAGGAACTGCCGGGGAGAGCGTTTCTTAAGATGTGAGAGGAATGGAGAGTAGTAGGGCGGGGCCAACCCAGTGAACCCTGACTTCCCCCAGAGGGGCTGAGGACCCTTGTGACAAGTGCCCCCTCCTTGCCTTTCCTGACCCCCAAGTCCAGTTCCCTTATGGACATCCTCCTCCCCTTCTCTCTGTGTCCTGCTCCTCCTACTGCATATGCTTGCTCACCTCTTCCAGGAAGCCTTCCTAGCTCTACCGGATCCAGCCGCCTCGCCAATGGCTCTGTCACATCGGTGTCCTAACCTCTACTCTCGACCTGCCAGCCCCTTTCACTCTTCACTGTAACTGTTCTCCGGTGTGTGTAGGGGAGTGACACCCATCTGGCGAACTGCGAGGCGGGCTGTGGTGAGAACTAAAATAGCCTGTGTTCACTAAGCCATTGCTGAGATCTTCACCTCAGGACCCCTCCCCTGGGGTGCAGCCACTGTGTCTGAAAGGCCCCAGGACACTGAGGGCTGGTCAGGGCCAGAGAGAGGGTATAAGTGGAGATGGGGGCATCCAGGGCCCAGGGAAGGAAGGGATTTCAGGCGCCGAGGGGACAGATGGGTGTAAGAAGAAAACAAAGGTTACAGGGTGAGAATGAGGTCTTCTCACAGGAAGACAATGACCCATCGCAAATGGCTCCCCGGGCCTACACCCAGATCCACACAGCCTCCTGACACATTCTTGGACGCACCTCACAGAGACTCTGAGCTCCTTTACACACGGACATCTTCGAGAATAGCCACATCCCCCTCACCGACACCGCCGGCCCTCACCCACCCACACGCATAGGTGCACATACACACACTGCACACGCCTCTCCATGAGAACAGCACAGACAGGATTTATAGCTCTCACGAGGGGCTGACCACAGCACTAAACACTTGACATACGTTATTGCATTTTATTCTCATAACGACACTCTGACGTATGACTATTATTGATAAGGCAACTGAGGCATGGCGAGCTTGAGAGACCAGCCTGAGGTCGCACACATGATGAATCCTGACATTTGGCTCCAGAACCTGAACCACTTCTCTCCATCGCCTGGTCACAGAAACGGATAATGACAGCCATTCCTGCCAGCATGCACAGAGGCACAGAACCCCCAGAGGGACACACAGAGATATACAGAGTCCTCTCCCAAGTCATAGACCCATACAGAGCACCTCCCTAAAAGAGACACGGATTTTTTTTTTTTTTTTGAGACCCGGCGTACAACCTCTTGGGTCCCCCCATAGATACAAGGTTGCCACTTCCAAAAACACACAGATAAATATTACCACAACATTTTTATTTTTTTAATTCTTTTTTTTAAGTAGGCTGTAGGCTCAATGTGGGGCTCGAACTCACAACCCAGAGATCAATAGTCACACGCTCCACTGACTGAGCCAGTCAGGCGCCCCCCCCACATTTTGTTTCTTTTTAAAGATTTATTTATTTATTTACTTGACAGGCAGAGATCACAAGTAGGCAGAGAGGCAGGCAGAGAGAGAGGAGGAAGCAGGCTCCCTGCGGAGCAGAAAGCCAGATGCAGGGCTCGATCCCAGGACCCTGGGATCATGACCTGAGCCGAAGGCAGAGGCTTTAACCCACTGAGCCACCCAGGCGCCCCTCCCCCCCCATTTTAAAGTCAGCCTAACAGGAGTCCCACATGCTGCATGCCTGGAATGGGTTTGGGGGGGTGGTGCTGTTTACAAACTGTGAGCCTCTGAGAAGGAGGTGGAGGTCTCTGTGGGCTGAGGTAGAGCCCTGACAGGGTGGACAGTGTGAGGAACAGGCAGTGGGGACCAGCTCTCGGGACGTGGTACTCCTCAGCCTGCTGGGGACTGAAGTCCGGGGCTAGGCATGGCTCTCTGGGCACCCGTATGCTGACGGGGTTGGGGGGTGTGGGGTGAGGGAGTGGGGCACAGGGTCTGGCATCCGCATGGTCCAAGGCATTGGTGGGGGGGCACGCTGGATGTGACCACACTCACCCGGCTTTGTCAGAGGAAAGAAAGAGATGGGAGAGACGGAGAAAGAGAGGGCAGAGAGAGAGAGACGGAGACTGAGAGATACAGAGAGAAAAGAAAAACACAGTGTGGTGTGCTGGCATACTGACTCTCAAAGGAAAAAAAAGGCCCTGATTTGTAGCATTTGCTGATTTCTGTTTTATAAATATTCCCACCATGGCTGATTTCAAGTAACCGAGGTGACTTCTTGAGCGCAGGGCTGGGGAGAGGTTCATGCAATCAGCTCCCCAGAGCCCGGGCTCACAGGCTCCAGGAGCTCACTGCCAGGAAGGAATAAAAAGAAAGAGACAAACAGAGACAGAAACGAGAAATAGAAAGACAACAGAGAGACACAGACTGAAAAAGAGAAAGGTAGAAATTAAGAGAAACTCGGGGAACCAAAGAGTCAAAGGCAGAGGAGAGAAGGCAGAAGAAGCAGGTTGGGTTCTCTGTGCTCAGGCATCAGCAGACAGATAGTCCCCAGGACTCTCCCTCCTCACCCACCTCAGATCCTAAGCGGTGCCACCAACTCTGCCGAGAGTCATTTGACTTCCTAGAAGTCTGGGTGGCAATAACTATTGGTCTAAAAATTTCTAATTTATTAAATACTTACCCAGTGCCTGGCATTGTGCCAAGCAATTCCCACATATGATCTCATTAATAACCCTAGGAAGGAGCTTTCATAACTACCCTTCTTTTACGGATAAGCAAATTGAGTCGCAGAGATGTTAAGTAACTTCCCCAAGATCACACAGCAAGTAAGGGGAGGCAAAAACGCAACACCAAGCCATTCTAAGCACAGTTCTATTTTGTAGGCCTAGTAGAAGCAATAATGTGTGTCCCTTCAAGGGTACCTACAACGTGCCAGGCCCTATGCTACCTGCTCTCAGTCCTCATTGCAGCCCAGAGAGGCGAAGCCATGAGCATTCTGGTCACTGTGGAGACTTGGGTCTGTTTATGCCTCTTAAACACCTGGTTGATAGGAGTTAGTTTCCAGAGCCTCATCTGTATCAAAATCAGGTTGCAGGTATTTGAGCTGAGGTCCACCCCTGGACCAGGGTGCTCCTGCCTTCAACATCTCTATCTGTGTGGCCCTCCCCAGCCCTATTCTTTTTTTTTTTTTTTAAGCCCACTGAGTCCCCCAGGAGCCCACTTTTTTTTTTTTTTTTTTTTAAAGTAAGCTCTCTGCCCCACGTAGGACTTGAACTCATGACTCCTGGATCAAGAGTCAGGTGCTTTACTGACTGAGCCAGCCGGGCGTCCCTGTTCTTTCTGTTACATTATTAGCCTGGGACCCTGGATGAAGGCTATCAGCTCTCCAAGCCTCAGTTTTTGCATCTGTACCTTCTGTTGTGGGGAAGGCTTGAAGAGACGTGCCTCTTGGCCTGTGTGCAGTGGCCAAGTAAGGCTGAAAACCATGAGCAGCAAAGCTAGAATGCCCCCCACGGACCATTTATCAGTTCGCCTCCCTCTGGTGTGTAGAGGGGAAAGTGACTTGCTCAAAATCAGACAGCCCCACAGGGGATTCAAAGCCAGGCCCATTAATTCAGGTCCAGAGTTCAGTTCACACCGTGGCTGTGTTCTTCAGAGCCTGCCCAGGAGGTCACACTGTCCCTGACGAGTTTACGTCATATTTCCAGCCCATGGCTAAGGGAACGTACCTCCCCTGCCATATGGCAGCTGGCCACTCGGCAGGGAGCCTGCTTCAGACCTAGCCCTGCTCCAGAACATAGGAGCCCCAGGCCCACCCACCCTTTCTTGAGGTCCCCGCTTCCCGAAGCCGCATCAGGGCTTTAATGTAGACACTGGACGTCCTGTTCCCCCCTAACCCCTGCCAAGTATCTGTGGGACCTGGAGACAGATTTAAGCTTAATTCTCCATGGCCTGACAACTAGTTTGAGACATTGGGGAAGTCGGTTCACCTCTCTGAGCTGTAGTTTCTTCGCCTAGCAAATAGGAGTATAAATCTCCATCCACCTCATGGGGCTGCTTCTGAGCATCAAATGTGAAAGCACCAGGCGCACAGCTGGTGCTCAGCGAACTTTCACTTCCGCTCCTTTCCCTTGAGGAAGGCCCCTCCAAGGCCCAGGGAGGGGGAGCGGCAGGGCGGGGCTGGGGGGAGGGGAGAAAAAGAAGTTCCCAGGGTGAGGTGGGAGGGCTGAGCTGGTTCAGTCGCCTGGGGGATTTCAAGAAAGAGGGAACTGGGACTTTGGGCAGCAGCAGGAAACCACCGTCCTGCAAGAGTTCCGGCTACTCTTCAGGGCTCCAAGGTGGCCAGGGGCAGGGCACAAGTCTCAGCCCGGCTGTGCCCCATCCCCTCTATGAGGCTTCCATCGCTGACCCATAGAGGCCCTCCGCCCCTCCCTGAACTCCAGTGTCTCTTACTAACCCCCAACCCTTTCACAGAAGTCTCACCTCTCATTGAGCCTCTAACCATCTCACGCTATTCTCTCTGGAGGCCTTACAACACCTCACCCCTAACACCCAAGGCCTAAGAAGACATACCCCAGTCTGACTCTACCATTTGGTGGGCCCGGTGTGGTGGGGGCATGTGAGGGAGGAGCCCTAGCTCTATCCCCCACTTGATCCCAAAGGTGTCAGCTGAATTTTCTCCACTTGAGGTATGCTTGGTGCACAAAGGGACCTGGCTTCTCCTTCCCCTGCTCTGGGGTCCCTCTACCCAGCCTCCCAAGGTCTAGCCACTTCCTTTGGCCACAGTAGCTCCAGGTGGCTAGAGAACACCCAAACACCCACACATACACTCACAGGCTTGTGCTCATTCACTCAAAACCCAAACCATACTCACACTCTGACAGCCCACTCACAGCTTCAGGCTGACTGGGTTCATGCCGCCCATGAACTCCACACCTCCCACAATTCATCAGTCGCCCAGTCCCCTGTCCACAAGGCTACAGGGGGTCTAGCAGGGATGAGGAGGGAACACAGCCCTCAGCTCTGGCTACTTCTTTCATCACATCAGGGACAAGATGCTCTGGATTCCGAATCCCTGCTTCTGGCCCCGTCAGTCCTTGACTGCTGAACCTCGCTCTTCCTCCCCGTGAAGTGAGAACAGAGTCCTGCTCTCCCATTACACCACAGATGCAAGGATACCAAAAGACTCAGGGATCACTGGGGGTGGTACCATAAGGGTTGGAGACAGACCTCAAACCTGCTGACTTCCCCAGTATGGAACTTCAACAGATCCACAAACATTTATTTACTAGATGTCACTTGAGTGCTGGTCCTGGAGGCCCTGACAGGCTTTCTGTACCCCTTCCACGAGAAGGTGAAGGAAAGCATCCCGCCTAGGTCAGGAATAACTCTTAACCCCTCCAGGACACTGCAAAAACCGCTTTCTAAAGCACCTGATTCTGGGGATTCGGGGAGGGGGCGGGGGATGGGGCCTGAGTAGGGACAAAGGTGATTTCCCCCCATAATTCAATTGAGGAAAATGAGGCCCAGAGAAGCCCTGTAACTTGTTTAAAATCACACAGCAATCAAGGGCCCAGTCTGGCTAAGCCCCTGCGACTGCAGATCCTCGCCCCAGGATGCCTGAACACTGAGCGTCACTGCCTTACTCCTCTGCACTCCTCTGCGCAGAAACCTGCCCCTGACTGAGGATCCAAAATGTGGGCGGAGGGGTACCAAGGGGGCTGCGTAGGCAGCGCGCCCAACAGCAGCGAAGCGGGGCTCTGTCTCTCCACCCTCTGGTTGCTACGGAGACAGCCTCTCCGGGCAACTGCGGTCAAAAGCAGGATTTCCGTCGGGGCTGCCAGCAATTCCCGGATCCCATGGGGAACGTGGACGGAGACCGCCCCTGGAGGCGGGAAGGGGGCACCCAGAGAGGCCCATCCCTGCTGAGGGCGGGGACTTCCCCAGGAAGCCGGGACCCACGCCTCTAGCGCCTTGGAGGAGTCCCCTAGCCATCCGGGACCCGCCCACCAGTGCGGGCGCGGGAGGGTGTGGGGGGCTGCAATCTTGGCAGCCTCCGCGCCCCACCGGGCTACGGGCTTCACCCTCGACTTCTGCTGATTTGGGATAGGGGGACTTCTCGGACTCCCGGAATCGTGCCCCACATTCTGCATCCTCCAGAAATGGTTCTCCTTGACCTCCTCCAGCAAACTCCCTCACCTGGTCTCCCAGCCCCCCCCCGCCCCATACACACCCCATACACCCCTCTTCCAGAACGCTCACTTCTCCCCGGAGCCTCACTTTCAAGGTCCCCTCAATTTATTCCCCAATCCCCTTGGGAGGATCTCCTTAGTCCCTCTCCCCTGACTCAGACCCCTTCCCAAATTCTATTAATTTCACTCTACAGGTTCCCTCCGTTTCCCTACCGTTTTCCCTACCAGACCTTTTTAGGGGGTCCCTTTAATCTACTTTCCTCATATTCCTTCAGCTCCCCTCCCCAGATTTTATCCGTCTCCTTCTCCAGGTTTCCTCAGTTTCCCTCCTGAGGTCCTTTTCGGGAGTGAAGTCTCTCCTCCTCCAGTTCAGCCTTCCTCCCCGCGCCCACCACCCCCAGCCGTCCCACCCGGGCGCCCGCCGGCAGGAGGCGGAGCACCGCGCGGCCCGTCCAGCCCCACCTGACGGCCGCCTACCTGGTCCCCGGGGAGGCCGCCTCGGACAGACCCCAGGCGAGCCGGCCGGGTTCCCAGCAGCTGCGAGTGCAGACGTTGTGGGGGACGGAGTGGGAGTGGGGGTAACTGGGGAGCTGCCGGCCTCTGACCGCCGCCCGCTCTGGGCCGGGAGGAGGAAGCCGCTTCGGACCTCTCTTATTGAAGCCCGGCGGCGGCGGCGGCGGCGGCGGCGGCGGCGGCGGCGGCGGCGGCGGCAGCAGCAGCAGCAGCAGCAGCAGGAGGGAGGACTCGCAGTCACGCCCCAGCCCCAAGCCGGCTGCCCCAGGCGGGGAGGGGCCCTCAGATCCCAGGCCCGCCCGCCCCCACTGACAGCCTTCCCCCTGGTGATGGGGGGAGGGGGGTTGGGCACTTTCAGCCCTCTCCCTGCACCCCAGCTCCTCCCCGCAGACCAAAGCCCCCAGCACAGCCTTTCTAAAGGCCCCCTCCCAAGGGGCAGGTTCCTCAGCCCCAGAAGCACCTGCTGTTTTAGACTGATTCGATTTCAGATTAAGAAGGACCTTTTCTCTATTACTGAAGCCCACCCCCACCCTATTTTCGCAGCTGGGAAAACTGAGGACCAGATGCGGGCAGGCCTTACCCAAGTTCTCCAGCCCGTTGACTTCAGATCGCTGTCGCCAGAGCCACTGCGGATTGGATCACCTTGCCTCGCCTCCCTCAGGAGCAGGACAAGTGGGGGCACAGGACTGTAGGAAGGTGGGGAGCAGCGGGGGACCCTTCTCTCAGGAGACTGCTTTTCAGAGGAATCGGCCCTCAGGCCACACTGAGGAAGGGGAAGCCTGTCAGCCTCCCCCTCCAACCACACCCAAGATTTAGAGAAACTGAGTGTCATCCTCCAGCACAGTTTCCAGCCTATGTGACTAGAAGGGATCCATCCCTGATCACCACCCCCCACATACCTGGGGTTCAATCTCACCTCCCATCACCATTCCTTCCTCACCTTTAAACCAAGGACCAGGAGAATCCCTCCTCCTCTGGGGAGGAGGAGATGTGTGTGTGGGAGGGCTGTTTGGTGGAGAAGTATGTGTATTGCGATATGAGGGGAAGGCAGGGAGGGTGTGTGAGCACAGATGTGTGTGTGTGTGTGTGTGTGTGTGTGTGTGTGTGTGTGATTGTAGGCAATGAAATCCATGACTGCAATTTTGTAATCAACAACTGACTGGGACATATTTTGCAGGCACCTGTGTTTCTATGTATGAGCAGGGATGTGTGTGTGTATATGTGCATGTGTGTGCATGCACGCTCAGGTATGTCCCAATGTGACTGTGGGATGTAGATAAGAATGCTCTTCCCTTAGGAAAATGGAAGGAGGGACGGAGAGGAAGACGCTGGGGACGACGTAAAGGTGCAGGGACTTGGGAATGGTGCTTCCATGTTAGCTGAGCAGCATCGAAGCCATCAGCAAACACTCCCTAACTGGCTATTGGTCCACATGTCAATTAACAAACAAACAAACAAGTATTTATCATTGTCTGCCAGGTGCCAAGCTTAGGGGACACAGAGATTAATGAGATTAATGAGATTAATGAGACTGATCCCCTAAGGGATCCCCCAATTTACCAGGCTCTCTCTGTCATCCTTCAAGTTCTGGCTTCTCAGGAGGCCTTCCCTGACTGTCACCCCTATCCCCGGTGGAGTACTCAGCACCTCCTATACGGTGACCCCTGCTTCCTGGGTTTTCCTTGAGGGCAAGGACTGACTGGTTCTTGTCAATGCTCCTAGCACCCAGAGTAGTACTGACACAGAGTAGCGTGCAATCTCTGGATGTAGGAATGCATGAATCAATCAAGGAACAAAGAAACTAACGGGTGAACAAATGAAAGCCCAATGAAAAGATAAATAATTGAAGGTAAGAGGTAAAGAATGAATGAAAAAATTCAAGAATCAATGACTGAATAAGCAAATGAATGGAAGAACAAAATTATTTATACCTTTTTTTTAAAAGATTTTATTTATTTATTTATTTAAGAGAAAGGGTGAGTGAGAGAGAAAGCACGCAGGGAGCCCGATGTGGGACTTGATCCCAAGACCCTGAGATCATGACCTGAGCCAAAGGCAGACTGAGCCACCCAGGTGGCTTTTGAAATACAAATTGAACCATGTAAGTTCCTCACTCAAAATTCTCCAATGGCTTACCTCCCAGTTTGCTTGGAATAATAAACATAAAATAAAATGCAATAATAAGGGGCGCCTGGGTGGCTCAGTGGGTTCAGTGCCTGAATTCAGCCCAGGTCATGATCTCAAGTTCCTGGGATCGAGCCCCGCATATGGCTCTCTGGTCAGAGGGGAGCCTGCTTCCCCCTCTCTCTCTGCCTGCCTCTCTGTCTACTTCTGATCTCTCTCTCTGCCAAATAAATGAACAAAATTTTTAAAAAATGCAATAATAATAAAAAACAGTAAAATTCAGATGCCTTGTCATGGCCTCCTGGGCCTTGTGTGCCTTGTCCCTGTCTCCCTCTCCAGCCCCACCTGGGCCATCTTTCTCTTCAGCTACACTGGAATCCTTCCCAGTTCCCAGAAAATCATTGAATTTTTGCCTCAGGGCCTTCTCACATGCTGTTCCTTCTTCCTATAACACACTTTTCCTTGCCTTTCACAGTACTGGCTCCCGTCTATCTTTGATCTGAAGAATGACCTCCTCAGAGAAGCCTTCCCTGACCACCCAATCTAAAGAGGTCCCCTCATTCTTGCTCTTGGCGCCAAGTTTGTCTCCTTTGCGGCAGTTGTTACAGTCTAAAAGGCTACATTTCTCATTTCATTGTTTATTGTCTATGAACCTCTTGATTAGATCAGGGCTCTGACCTCAAGAGATGCTTGGCATCACTCAGGGCAGACAGGCAGAGTCTAGAACCCTCATTCATCCATTCAGCATAAACTGGTGGTTAGCGACACAGACTCTGGGCCCAGACTGCCTGGTTTGTAGACCAGCTCTGCCTCTTCTAGCTCTATGACCTTGGACAAATTACTTTACCTTTCTGTGCTTCAGTATCTCCATCTGTACACTGGAGATACTAGTAGACTCTATCTTATAGGGATCCTGGGAAAAATCAAGGAGCTGTTAGACTAGCGCTTGGTACATAGCAAGAGCCATAGAAGTGTTTGTTGTCATTTATTCAAACATTCCATCAAACCTCAGACCTTTCCTGTGACTTCCCTGGGGTCTGGGGTCTCAAATAGGAATCAGGCTCCAGTCCTTGCCATCTATGTGGCACAGGAGGCTGGTGGGCACGAGACAAAGTGGCCATAGGAGGGGCCTGTTGAAATCCCCTGCTATCCTTCTAGCCCCCTCACTCACATTTTCCATTTGAACAATTCTGAAAACTCGTACCACAACCAAATACCAAAGTCCAGCAAACCTGCGGAGACCCGCCATCCATTTCCCATCCAGCCATCACTCTCCTCCTATTCTCGCTTCTGTTTTCAAGCAGCCTAGATTCTGTTGTCAGTCCTTATATCCTCCTTGGCAAAGAGCGTGCCCTGCCTGGTCTGACTCCCTCCCCTTTCCTTGTTCTTGCCTGGAAGTCCCCAAGCCTGTAGCAAACCAACTACCCACCTTCTCTGGGGATGGAGGAGAAAAGCACTTACCAGGCAGACAAGGTCACACCTCCCAGCCTCAAAAGGACATGAACCAGACCCCACAATCCTCCAGTGGGTTTCCTAGTAAGCTGGCCCTATTGGTTTGCCCAGAGAACCAGTTCTCATCCTTTCTTCTGTCTTCTACCTTCCCTCCTCCTTCCTCCCCACTAGCGCTCACAAATGCCCTCACCTTTTGAGTACTTCCCACCTTCTGAAACCCACTCTCAAGCATCATCCATCTCTCCCTTTCCACAGAATTATCCTTACAGCATACAAATAGATTCTAGAATTTCCCATTTAAAAAGAAGGAAAACCAAAAACCTTCCCTTAGAGAATTAAGCATTTATCCTGCCTTCTTAGGAGGAACTGCATGCAGTTCATTCCTAGTTGATGAGGGAAAGCTTTTCTTTGCAGAAAAATGCCAACTAATACACTAGAAGGAATGTGAGAACTAGAAAAACCCCATTTGCAGCCCCAGTTAGATAATCAATTTAGGCAAGAATCATCAATGATGTGCGAGTGAGCTTGGGCAGCCATGACAAAATACCATAGGCTGGGTGGCTCACACAATTTATTTCTTCCAGTTAGGGAGGCTAGAAGTCCCACATCTAGGTCTGGTGGGACTGGTTTCTGGAGCGTTCTTCCCAGCTTTTGGACAGCCATTCACCTGATGCATTCTTACATGGCAGAGAAAAGGTGAATTCTTTTTTTTTTTTTTTAAGAAAAGCATTTTATTTTGTTATTTTTTAAAAGATTTTGTTCAGGGCTGCCTGGGTGGCTCAGTGGGTTAAGCCTCTGCCCTTGGCTCAGGTCATGATCTCAGGGTCCTGGGATCGAGTCCCACATCGGGCTCTTTGCTAGGCAGGGAGCCTGCTTCCTCCTCCTCTCTCTCTCTCTCTCTACTTGTGATCTCTCTCTGTCAAATAACTAAAATCTTAAAAAAAAAAGATTTTGTTCATTTGAGAGAGAGAGAGAGTGCACACCCACATTCGTGTGCGAGCGGGAGGGATAGACAGGGAGGGAGAGGGATGAACAAACTCCACACGCTCGATCTCACGGGCTTGATCTTGTGCCCTGAGACCACGACCCTGAGACCACACCCCAAGTGGAAGTCAAGAGTCAGTTGCTCCACCGACTGGCCACCCAGGCGCCCTGGAAGGTGGACACTTTGGCGTCTCTTCTTAGAAGGACCCCAGTCCAATAGGATTAGAGCCCCACCCTTATTACTTCATTTAACTTTATTTCTGTACATGCCTATCTTCAAACTCATTCACATTGGGGGTTAACACTTCAACATATGAATTTTGGGGAAACACAGTTCAGTGCACAGTAGATGCCGAAAATACCAAGTGAAAGGTTTTAAATTTTTTTTTTTAAGACTTTATTTGAGAGAGGTAGAGAGAGAGCACAAGCAGGCAGAGCAGCAGGCAGAGGGAGAGGGAGAAGCAGGCTCCCCGCTGAGCAGGGAACCCGATGCGGGGCTCAATCCCAGGACCCCAAGATCATGACCTGAGCCAAGGCAGACGCCCAACCGACTGAGCAACGCAGGTGCCCCCAGATGAAAGGTTTTAAAGAACAGAATGTTCACACGGTGCTGAAGGAGCCCCTGCAGCTGATCCTGTATTTACAAACGGGACCTTTCCTATTTAGTGGGGACATTCAGTGGACACCTCATAAATGGAATCAGCTGGCACTGTGTACCTCCTCATGTGATGACTGTTAAAGCTTGCATCATCACCATGAAGAACTCTTGCTACAGATGCTTAATCTAAAAGTAATCAAGGGGTCAACAAACTATGGGTCCTATTCAACCCTCTGCCTGTTTCTGTGCATCCCCTGAGCTAAGAATGGCTTTTACATTTTTTTTTAAAGATTTTATTTATTTATTTGACAGACAGAGATCACAAGTAGGCAGAGAGGCCGGCAGAGAGAGAGGAGGAAGCAGGCTCCCTGCTGAACAGAGAGCCCGATGCGGGGCTCGATCCCAGGATCCTGGGATCATGACCTGAGCTGAAGGCAGAGGCTTTAACCCACTGAGCCACCCAGGCACCCCTGCTTTTACATTTTTTAAAAGATTTTATTTATTTATCTGAGAGAGAGAGAGAATGAGAAAGAGAGAGCATGAGTGGAGAAAGGTGAGCGGGAGAACCAGACTCCCTGTTGATCAGGGAGCCCAATGTTTGACTCGATCCTGGACTCCAGGATCATGACCTGAGCCAAAGGCAGCCGCTTAACCAACTGAGCCACCCAGGCACCAGGCTTTTACATTTTTAAGTGGTTCCAAAAGACCAAAGGAAGAGGGATGCCTGGGTGGCTCAGTTGGTTAAGCGTCAGACTCTTGATTGCAGCTCAGGTCATGATCTCAGGGACCTGGGATCAAGCCCCACATTGGGCTCTGTGCTCAGCTCAGCTCAGAGTCTGCCTGCACCTCTCCTTCTGCTGCTCCCCTTCTCCTGTTCCCCACCCCGTGCTCACTTGCTTTCTCGCGCTCTTTCTCAAACAAATAAATAAATAAAATATTTTTTAAAAAATCAAAGGCAGAATAATACAGCATGACATATGATAATTAGGGTAAATCCAAATTTCACTATCCATAAATAAATTTGTTTCGAAGCATAGCCATGCTCCAGCAGCATATGTATTATGTGTTCTGCTTTCATGTTATAATGAGGGTCGAATAGTTGGAACAGAGGCTGTATGATCCGCAAAGCCAAAAATATTTAGTTGGCTTTATAGGAAGCTTGCCAACCCTTGCCAACCCTTGCTCTTGACCTAACTTCCAGGTATAAGAGATACAGAGCTTAGAGGATTAAGGTAAACCACACTGTGAGGGGAAATTCAGACCCATCTACAGTACGGAATATTCTTACTTTTTTTTTTTTTTTTCTTTTTTAAGATTTTAACTGACCACAAGAGAGCACAAGCAGGGGGAGCGGCAGAGGGAGAGGGAGAAGCAGACTCCCTGCTGATCAGGGAGCCCAACGCGGGGCTCAATCCCAGCACTCTGGGATCATGGCCTGAGCCGAAGCCAAAGACAGACGCTTAACCCACTGAGCCACCCAGGCACCCCTATAGTATGGAATATTCTATGAGACAACTGTCCTGGTCACTTTAGTAAGAAAGAAAGAAAGAAAGAAAGAAAGAAAGAAAGAAAGAAAGAAAGAAAGAAAGAAGGAGAAAGAAAGGAAGGAAGGAAGGATGGGGGTAACCATTCTAAACTGAAAGAGACCAGAGACCAAAGAGGCATCACCACCAAACATAGCATGTGAACCTTGGTTAGATATTTTTGGAGAAAAACCCACTGTCACAGGTAGTGGTCTATGTGTTTTCTTCTCTCTCTCTCTCCTAGATTGCCCCCTCCACTAAGGCAGGGGTTTTGTCTCCAGATCTACCCAGCTCCTAGGAAGTGCCTGACACCAAGTAGGTGTTTGATAGATACTGGTTGAAAACAGGAATGAAAGAAGGAGTCAGTTTTGCTTAAGGGACAGGGATGACCTCCCAGAGGAGACAGGGTCCGAGTGGGTTCGGAAGGACAAATAGGGGACTGCTCAGAGGCGAAACTTCTGATGAGTCCCCCTGAGCGCAGTGGCCGGGTTGACTCTCATTCCGGATGCCCCAGACAAGCAGAACTCTGACTAGTCGGGGGTGGCTCAGGCCAGCGCTTTCAGCTGAAGAGCAGGAAGAACTCCAATCAGTGGTTAGAACAGCTCAGCAACGGAATGGTTGCTCTCAAGAGGCGCCAGAGTGAGCAAGCTGAGACCCACATGTGGGCGGTGGGCCTCCATGGTGCTGCACACCACCACCAAACCTTTGCACCAAGGTGCCCCCCATTTGGGGGCCTCTCTCCTTTTTTTTTTTTTTTTTTTTTTTTTGCCCAGGATCCGCGGTCCCAGGCAGGGGCGATTTTCTCCCAACTGGGAACCTTGAGCCCTTCCTGTCTGCACCAGTAGGGGGCGTTCTGCACGCTTGGCCTTTTGTGGGCAGGAAAGCCTCCACCTGGTTAAACGGCAGGGCCTCTCACAGGCTGTATGACCTTGGGAAAGCGTCTGCCTATCTCTGGGCTTCTGTTTCCTGATTTTTTTTTTTTTTTAAGATTTTATTTCTTCATTTGACAGAGACACAGCAAGAGAGGGAACACAGGGGGCACCTGAGTGGCTCAGTGGGTTAAAGCCTCTGCTTTCGGCTCAGGTCATAGTCTCAGGGTCCTGGAATCCAGCCCCGCATCCGGCTCTCTGCTCAGTGGGGATCCTGCTTCTCCCTCTCCCTCTGTCTGCCTCTTTGCCTACTTGTGCTCTCTGCCTGTCAAATAAATAACTAAAAAATCTTAAAAAAAAAAAAAAAAGAGTGAGGGAACACAAGCAGGGGGAGGGGGAGAGGGAGAAGCAGGTTTCCCGCTGAGCAGGGAGCTGGATGCGGGCTTGATCTCAGAACCTTGGGATCATGACCTGAGCCAAAGGTTTAACCATGGAGCCACCCAGGCGCCCCAGTTTCCTGATCTGTACAAGGATACGGAAGAACAAGGCGCCCAATGAGAGCTCTTCAATCTCCAGACGTCTTTGCTTGAAGCCCATCTGGTCCTCTTGGCCTGTATATGATTGGAGACTCCTGGGGAACAGAGAAAGTACTGGCTGAAGTCCTCTGCCAGATCCCCAGGAAGAGACAGGGTTCATGTCCACACAGGGCCATGTCCAGCACAGGGCCAAGGGGGTGGGTGGTGGGCGGTAGTGGTAATGGCTGTTGGGGGCGTGGTGATGCTCTGACCTCCTTCCCGGTCAAAGGCAGTGAGGTTCGTTCAGGCCCCATGAGTTACCAGCTGTGTTATCTGAGGCAAGTGACTTAATTCTAGGCTTTAGTTTCTACATCAATAAAACCAGAACAGTAACAGCTTTCCTCCAGGATGGGGAGTAAAACAAATGAAGGCTTTGAAAGCACCTTTACCAGATATACAAACAGCCATCAGGAGCCAGCCAGGGGTCGTTATTTATTTATTTTTAATTTTTAAAAGATTTTATTTCTTTATTTAAGAGAGAGACCGAGAGAGAGAGAGAGAGCACAAGCAGGGTGAGGGACAAAGGGAGAAGATGACTCCTGGCTAGCAGGGAGCCTGTGAGGCATGATCCCGGGGCTCAATCCTGGAGGTCCTGGGGCTCCGGGTTCATGACCTGAGCCAAAGGCAGACACTTAGCCAACTGAGTGACCCAGGTACCCCTGATCAAGAGTTTTAGAATCTCTTCCCCCAACCACTCCTTATCCTGGTCCGTCCGTCCTCATACGCTGATTGATGCAGGGAGAAATCATAAACACTTTCTGTCTATGTCTAAAACATAGCCGGCCCATAGTAGGCACTCATATATCTGTTAAATGAAAGATTCATTCCATAACCACTATCTCACTTGAGCCTTGAAGCAAACTGAGAGAGGGCAAGATAGTGGTTTTCTGCTGTAAGGGTGAAGCCACTGCAGCCCAGAAAGGGAAAGTGACTTGCCTAACGTCACACGGAAGAGCCGGGTTTGGAACCTGGTTCCTTCGCCCTGCAGAATCCAGAATTGAGATCCCATGCCATGCAGCTCTCCAGGGTCAGGCACTTGCCAGGCTCTGCCTGTACTCACCCTCACAGAAGGGCAACCCAGTGGGTGACACTTGGACAAGTCCAGGAGCTCAGCTCTGCTCCTTGATGGCCCAGAGGCTTTGCTCCTTAGACAGAAAGGCAGCTTGTCTTGGCTTAGCTGGCCTTTTATCAACAGACCCATGGAGGCACAGGACAGGCGTCCCAGAGCAGGTCAAGTAAGGGGAAAACTGGCAGAGTGCTGGGGCTGGCTGAGCCTGTGGGACTGCCTCTGGACGGCTGCCTCAGCCAGGGGACTCATGACAAGTTGACTTGGCAGGTCAGGGGTATGCCACCCCAGGGCCTGGGTGCTCCCAACCTTTGGGGACTACTACCGTGTTTTTGGTTAGTGGGGCACTCTTATCCTGGGGGTTGGGGGTGGGTTTATAGAAGAGGGCAGTGCTTGGCTGCGAGTACCATGAGGAAGGCAGTGAGATCATCTCCCAGATTTCTCCCACCAGGGATGTTGACACTCCCCTACCCTGATGCCCAGGAGCCGTTTGAGGCCCAGGAAGACAGGAGAACCAGCAAGGAGCCAGATCAAGTACTTGGTGTGCCCTGGGCAGGCCTTGGAATCTCTCTTTCCCTGGGAGCAGGACAGAACATTTCAGAGGTGTTAGGTATCAAAGTGGGGCTGGAGTGTTCCTGAAAGGGCAGCAAGATTTTCACAGGGTTGGGGGGGTGAGGGGGTGGAGAACTCTAATAGGAGGGAGGGCTAGAGTATTAAAGTGGGGTGCAGAATATTATGTGTGTTGGTATGTTTTGGGGGACTGGGGTATGACGGTCGGAGCACACATTTTAAGGTTGAGCTGGAGGGCAATGATCTTGGGTCCCCTCCTTCTTTGGTAGCTCTGTGCTAACACTCAATCAACTTTGCTGTCCACAAAAAAAAAAAAAAAAAAAAAAGGTTAAGCTGGAGCGTCACAGCAGTGTCTGAAGTATGTCAGAGATAATGGGGTATTGTGTAGTGGGGGTTACAGAATGTCACGGAGGGCTGGGTTGTTTCACAAGGTGATAGAATATTGTGGGGATTGGGGAAGACCTGGAGTATCTCAGAGGGAGGCTGGAATATTATGGAGAGGGCTAAAATCCCCTGGGAGAAGCTGGATTATTTGAGGGAGTAGGAGTTCTTTGGAAGGGGTAGAGTCTTTTATGGGGGAGGGGGTTAGGATATCTAAGAGGTGAGTGAGAACAGTGTTGGGGATGGCATGGGGCCCGGAGGCTGCCAGAGGAGGCCCCTTAGCTGTAAATTTGCAGTCCAGATTCTAGGGGTGTCCCCGGGAGTCCAGTCTCATGATCGCTCCTGTCTCCTCCCAGGGGAGGTTGTCACCTCCAGTTCAGTCATAAGCAGCCCTTAGCGATGGACTACAATGAGATGCTGGTGACCGTGGCCTTAGGAGCCAACATCTGCCGTTGCCTCCAAGTCAATGGCACCAAGGAGAAGCCAGTCCCAGTGCAGAATCCTGCCTGAGTTCTGGGGCTTCCATTAAGGGTCAGGCCAACCTGACCATTTCTCTGCCTCTGAGCAAGACTCCCTTTCCCTTTTCAGCAAACTTCTCCCAAGAGTGGGGTTTCCAGTTGAAGTAGGGAGCACTGATGGCCACAGACCCCTCTGGTTTCAGGGGTCTCTTTGCAGTCTGCCTACAGTCCATTCTGCACTGATGGGGGCAGCGTTGCTCGTTTGCTCACTCTGGGAGCCCTGTTGGGGGGTGTGGGAGCTTATCTGTCTCAGTGATCCTGCAGCTTGTGAGATCTGAGGCCCTTGGGGGCCAGGAGGGCTCAGTGCTGGCAAGGGTGTTCATAGGCAGCGGGGAAGAACATGTGCCAACTCTGGGTGGCCTCCGGCCCTCAGAGAACAATTCCTGTTTGTTCTGCCAGGGACGGCTTTAGCGACCTGTTGGGCTCTCACTTCACCAAGTATCAGCTGGACTCTGACAACTTCTCCATGTACATGTGACACGTTCCACCTTGCAACAGGTGAGAGGCCCCGGCTCACTTAACGCAGGACAGAGCCCCATACACCCTCCCGGCCAGAGCATCAACATTTCTACCTTCCGTGTCCATACCCCAGCCTGAATGTGCTATGTCCCCATCAAACTAAAGACTATCCTCTCACCCCCGCAGCAGACTCCCTGGGAGGGGAAGGCTCTTGGGGTGGGGTGGGGAGCTTCCTGTAGTCCTCCAGGCCTTATCAATATGGGAAGAAAGAACATAAATATTGTCTCTGAGACAGCCTGGTCAGCCTGGCCTGGCATATGGCCAGGCCTGGAGTCCCTGCCAGAGGAAGGAAGGGAAGAGGGATCGCCTTTCATTGAGCACCTACTGTGTACCAGGCCCTGTTCTAGACGTTCTACATGCATTATCTGCCTGTGAGGTAGACTTGCTCTTCCTTTTATAAGGATAGGGGAACTGAGGCCGGAGATCTCCAGACACTTGCCCAAGGTCACACAGCTAGTGAATGAGTAAAAAGAGCTGGGTTTTGGTTCAGGGTCTACCTGAACTGACTAACACCGTCTTCTCTCCATAACCCTGATGTGGGTCACTGGACAAATCCTCATTCCTCCATCTGTTGGCTGAGTGGCCTTGAACAAATTGCTTAAACTCCAGAAGCCTCAGTCTCCTGGTCTGTAAAATGGGTATATTAATAAAATCTATGTAATATGATGAACAGAGATGATGCATGTGAAGTGCTTGTTGTATTGTATTAGTGTGCAGAATAACTGTTAGGCGATGTCCACATTTGAAACATATGGGAGAGACATAACCCTGTCCCCAGTTTCAAGAAAGGGATGCAGCTCTGCCCTGGGATCTCCCAGTCTGAAGGAGAGACTAAGTAAAGTGGCAGAAATCATTCCGCATCTGAGTTCATCAGGTCCAGGGATGGGAGAGGCATTAAGGAAGGGACCACTAGCCCATAGCCCCACTTTGCCCCCAAAGTACTGTACCCTGTTGCTTGGGGTTTATTTTATAAATATTGTTTCTATGTCAGCCTTTTCCTCTGGACCCTTAAGAGGCTGGCCCAGAGCTGGCATCTCTCAGTACTGATTATGTTGAAAATGACATGTTTATTAAGTATTTACAATGACCCAAGTATTATCCTAAGGGCTTTTTGTACATTTGTGCATTTGCTCATTTGATCTTCATAATGACCACATTAGGGACTGTTATTCCCATTTTACAGACAGGGAAAGCGAGGATAGGGAAGGTAAGAGGTGGGTGTCTGGCATGTAGTTGGTTCTCCATGTACTCTGAAAGCCTGAATGAATGGATGAATACATTAAGAAGGGGTAGGTGGAAGCAAGGAGGTCAAGGTCACAGGTATCCATCTCTCCCCTCATCCAGCTTTATTAACAGCCACAACTGTGCCCATCACACCTTGTGCTTGGCCCCCAATTACCTGATGGACACCGTCCTAGAGAGCTGGCAGCTCTGTGGGGCCTGCTGACATCCTCTGAGCTGAATAAAGGAGAAATCTCTCCTACCAAGCATCTGGCTGGTGTGGCTCAGCTTGAGAACCTGACCTGGAAATTCCATGGTGAGGGCCCATCTCCAAGTCTCTGACAACCAATAAAGAATACAGGAAAACATTGCCCAGCTGCTCTCTCAGAGGTTCTAAGGAACTAGGAGGAAATTCATTCTTTTTTTTTTTTTTTAAAGATTTTATTTATTTGCCAGAGATAGAGAGAGTACACACAAGCAGGCAGAGAGGCAGGCAAAGGCAGCGAGAGAAGCAGGCTCCCTGCCGAGCAAGGAGCCCAATGTGGGACTGGGATCATAACCTGAGCCGAAGGCAGTGGCTTAACCAACTGAGCCACCCCAGGCGTCCCGGAAATTCATTCTTTATTGCAGCAAGAAAGATTTCAGTAAGACTGCAGAAGGGACTTACTGACAGAGCAGGGAACAAGCCTGGACTTCCTTACTAGAGTTAGGAAATGACACCGTGGTCCCTGTGGTTGGCTCCCCAGGCTAAGCCCTAGGAAAGGAGGGAGCCAGAATGAGGCTGAACCATGGTCCCAAAGTTCCTGCACAGGGGGACTACTGTCTAATGAAAGAGGCATATCACACCTCTAGGTCAACAGCCAACTGTGAAGTTATTGGAGAGGAGAGTTGGGGGACAAGGGGGTTCTGAGAGAAGGAGCTCATGTGGTCACATGGGAGGTACTCCTGGGGTGTGGGGTGGGTCACGAGAGCATGAAGATGTCCAAGGCAAGTGAAGGGAGCAAAAGGGGACCTTCTGCTGGATACCAGGCACCATGCTCAACACTTTACATGTGATGTGTCATTTCACCGAGCCGCCCAACAAATATTTATTGAATGGGCCAGGCTCTGTACTAGGGACTAAGGCTACAGCTGTGAACAAAGCAGACACAGTTGTAGTCCCTCCCCTCCTAGAACTTAGAAGGGGAGGAGACGATCAACACAAGCCTGATATCAAGGATGATGTGTGCTTTGAAGAAAAGTAAAACAGGGAAGGAGATAGAGCAAGGTGGCAACTGAGAGGATTCTTTAAAAAAAAAAAAAAAAAAGATTGGGCGCCTGGGTGGCTCAGTTGGTTAAACCTCTGCCTCTAGCTCGGGTCATGATCTTGGGGTCCTGGGATCGAGTCCCGTGTCGGGCTCTCTCCTCAGCAGGGAGCCTGTTTCCTCCTTCTCTCTCTCTCTGCCTGCCTCTCTGCCTACTTGTGATTTCTCTCTCTGGGTGTCAAATAAAAAATAAAATCTTAAAGAAAAAAGATTAACTCATTTAATTCTCATAACTCAACCATATGAGGTAAATATTATTAGCCCTACTTTACAGATGAAGAAACTAGGGCACAGAGAGGCTAAATTATTACCCAAGATTGCACAGCTTTCTAAGTAGCCATGTTAGTTTTCTAGGGTTGCCATAACAAATTAGCACCAACCAGATGGCTTCAAACAGAAATTTTTCTCTCATAGTTTGGGAGGCTAGAAGTCCAAAACTGAGATGTCAACAGGGTTCATTCTTTTTTTTTTTTTTCAAGGATTTTATTTATTTATTTGAGAGAGAGAGAATAAAAGAGAGCGCAAGTAGGGGAGTGGCAGAGGGAGAGGGCAAAGCTGATTCCTGGCTGAGCAGGGGCTCCATTGCAGGACCCTGGGATCATGACCCGAGCCAAAGGCAGATGCCCAACCGACTGAACCACCCAGGTGTCCCTATTTATTTTTTTTAAGTAAGCTCTATACCCAGTGTGGGGCTTGAACTCATGATTACACCCATTGAGCCAGCCCACGCACTGCATACCTTCCTTTTTAAAGATATTTATTTATTTACAGATATTATGGATATTTACAGATATTATTTACTATCCCTACTCATGAGCAGGGATAGGGACAGAGGGAGAAGAAGAGAGAGAATCTTAAGAAGACTCCATGGGGGGAGTGGGGGAGGGTTTGATCCCATAACCCATGAAATCAAGACCTGAGCTGAAATCAAGAGTCAGTTGCTTGGGTCCTGGGTGGCTCAGTTGGTTAAGCAACTGCCTTGGGCTCAGGTTATGATCCTGGAGTCCTGGGATCAAGTCCCACACCTGGGCTCCCTGCTCAGCAGGGAGTAAGCTTCTCCCACTGACCTCTCTTATGTTCTCTCTCACTAATTCAAATAAATAAAAAGTAAAAAAAAAAAAAAAGAGTCAGTTGTTCAACCAACTGAGCTCCCCAGGCATTTCACTTTTTTTTTTTTTTTTAAGATTTTATTTACTTATTTGACAGATAGAGGTCACAAGTAGGCAGAGAGGCAGGCAGGGAGAGAGGGGGAAGCAGGCTCCCTGCTGAGCAGAGAGCCCGATGTGGGGCTCGATCTTAGGACACTGGGATCATGACCTGGGCTGAAGGCTGGGGCTTAACTCACTGAGCCATCCAGCAGCCCCTGGCACCTCACTTTTTAAACTGAATGTCCATTAAAGAAGTTTCTTGGGGCGCCTGGGGGGCTCAGTCAGATGACTGACTGACTGTTGATTTCAGCTCAGGTGGTGATCTCAGGTCATGAGATTTGAGCTCCTCATTGGGTTCCACACTCAGCAGGGAGACTGCCTGAGGATTCTCTCCCTGTGCCCCTCCTGCCACTCATGTGCTCTCTTTCTCTCAAATGCATGAATTAAAAAAGAAGAAGAGAAGAAGAAGAAGAAGAAGAAGAAGAAGAAGAAGAAGAAGAAGAAGAAGAAGAAGAAGAAGAAGAAGAAGAAGAACTTTCCCTATCAGGACATACAGATCTCTCTCATTCTTTTTCATAGCTGTATAGTGTCCCATTTAATAGGTGGGCTGTCCTCTACCTAACCTAACACCTTACTAATGGACAATTGGGTTATTTTGGGTCTTTTGCTGTTGCCAATAGTGCTGCAGAGAATAACATCATACAAACTTCATTTCTCACCTGTGCAAGCATATCTGAAGGAGAAATTCCCAGAACCAGGATATCTGGATGCACTGAGAATTTTGATAGGTTTTTGCCAAAATGCCCTTTTGGGGGCCTGTACCGATATATATTCCTGTGTGCAAGAGTCGTCTAGGACAGCATGCACGAGAATGTGATTTCCTCACAGAAGGAGCTGCAGACTATGTTATTAAACTTTGGCATCTTACGCCAGAGTGATAGGAAATGGTACCTCAGTGGTTTCCCTGATTTTCGTTTCTCCTGAGTTTGAGCTTCTTTCCGTATGTTAAGAAGCCATTTGTACTTACCTTTCTGCAAACTGTCGATTCATATCCTGTGCCTATTTCTATTAGGTTGTTGGTCCTTTTAATGATTTTTCCAGAAATGCTTTATAAATTAGATGACCCTTTGTCTGCGATCCAAGTTGCAAATATGTTCCTCTAGTTTGTCATTTGTCTTATGACTTGATTGGAGTGTTTTACCTGCAAAAGGTTTTGGTTTGTACTTACTTGACTTTAATAAAACTTTTTTTTAAAGATTTTATTTATTTATTTGACAGAGAGATCACAAGCAGGCAGAGAGGCAGGCAGAGAGAGAGGAGGAAGCAGGCTCCCTGCTGAGCAGAGAGCCAGATGCGGGGCTCGATCCCAGGACTCTGAGCTCATGACCTGAGCCGAAGGCAGCGGCTCAACCCACTGAGCCACCCAGGCACCCCTAATCAAACTTTTTTAAAAAAGATATCTGAGAGAGAGAGAGAGAGAGAGAGAGGGCACGAGCAGGGGACGGGGAGGGACGAAGGAGAGGGAGAAGCAGACTCCTCATTGAGCTGGGAGCCCGATGCGGGACTCAATTCCAGGACCCTGAGATCATGTCTTGAGCTGAAGGCAGAGGCTTCACCTACTGAGACAGCCAGGGGCCCTAATCAAACTTTTTTTGATGGCTTTTTGGGTTTGAGTCATGGTTAGACGTTTCCCACTCTAGATTCTCCAATGTGTTCCTCTCATTCTTTTTTTTTTTTTTAAGATTTTATTTATTTGTCACAGAGAGAGATCACAAGTAGGCAGTGAGGCAGGCAGAGAGAGGGGGGGAAGCAGGCTCCCCACTGAGCGGAGAGCCCAATGTGGGGCTCGATCCCAGGACCCTGAGATCACGACCCGAGCTGAAGGCAGAGGCTTAACCCACTGAGCCACCCAAGCCCCTGTTCCTCCCATTCTTCCTCTAGTGTTTTATGGTTTTTTTTTTTTTTAAAGATTTTATTTATTTATTTGAGAGAGAGACAGTGAGAGAGAGCATGAGCGAGGAGAAGGTCAGAGGGAGAAGCAGACTCCCCATGGAGCTGGGAGCCCGATGTGGGACTCGATCCCTGGACCCCGGGATCATGACCTGAGCCGAAGGCAGTCGTCCAACCAACTGAGCCACCCAGGCGTCCCGTGTTTTATGGTTTTGTTTTGATTTTTTAAAATGTTTAAATATTTGATCCCTTTAGAGCTTATCCTTAGTGAAGTACTTGGTACGACGTACAGATCTAATTCTTTTCCCCACTTGGCTACCTAGTTGTCTTTTTATTTTTTTAAGATTTTATTTATTATTTGAGAGAGAGAGAGAGAGAGATTGAATGAGTGAGAGGAGGGGCAGTGGGAGAATCAGACTCCCTTTGGGGCAGAGAGCCCAACGCGGGGCTCCATCCAGGACCTGAGCCCAAGGCAGACACTTAAACGACTGAGCCACCCAGGTGCCCAGCTACCTACTTGTCTTAACACTGTTTATTAGAAAATTAAAAACAACAACAACAATAACAAAAACCCCACTGTTTATTAGAGTCCATTCTCCACTTTGAGATGCTGCATTTATCAAATATTAAGTAACTGTACATTGAATCTATTTCTGGACAGTCTATTCCAGTCCATTGGTCTGCTTGTCTCCTGCACCCAAATCAAGTTGTTTTAATTATTGACCCTTTAAATATGATCTATAGGGGGCGCCTGGGTGGCTCAGTGGGTTAAGCCGCTGCCTTCGGCTCAGGTCATGATCTCAGGGTCCTGGGATCGAGTCCCGCATCGGGCTTTCTGCTCAGCAGGGAGCCTGCTTCCCTCTCTCTCTGCCTGCCTCTCTGTCTACTTGTGATCTCTCTCTCTGTCAAATAAATAAATAATAAAAAAAAAATATATGATCTATAGTAGTGAAGTTAGTCTTGTCCTCTCTGCCCCCGTCCCGTGCAGTTTCCTGATATTCTCCACCCCCCCCTTTTTTTTCTTCTCTGAGAGTGGTGAACCTTAAGGAGATCTCATGGGACTTATACTCTGTAAGGAAACACACAATAAACAATAATTACATGTCACTTGCTAGTGGCAAGAAAAACAATAAAGCAGATAAAAGGACCGAAGGTGAGTAGGGAGTCCCATTTAGGCAGGCAGCCAGGGAAGGCCCCCCCGGAAGAGGTGGGTACACCTGAGTGAAGGGATGGAGGCCACACGGATACCTGGCAGAAGACGCTAGTAGCAGGACCAGGGACAAATGCAAAGGCCCGAGCCAGGAGCACGCTTGGCATGCTGAAAACAAGGCAGCCAGTGCAGCTGGAATGGAGAGCTCAGATGGGAGAGTGGGAAGCAATGAGGTAGATCAGGCAGGCCTTGCAGGTCATAGCAAGGACTCTGGCTTTTCCTTGGAGATGGGGAGCTGCAGGAGGGGACGGAGCAACCTAGTAACGGGTTCTGACCTCCCTTTTTACAGGCTGCATCGTGGAGAACAGACTGTGCAGGTGAGGGCTGCAGCAGGGAGGTCAACAGGATTTGGGATGGGTGAGTGGATTGTAACTCAGTTTCCTTGTCCGTCTCCCCCACTGAACTGTGAGCTTTACAAGGACAGGCAGTGATCTATGCACCGAGCAGGCATGGATAAACATTTGTGGGAGGAAAAAGGGAGGGAGGATAGACTGGAGCAGGCAGGAGACGCAGGTTCCCCTGGGAAATGGCCCTGCAAAGGCCACAGACTGTAGAGGGAGCAGATGTGATAACAGAGCTGGCTCCCTAGCAGAGATGAAGGCTGAAAGGGGCTGAAGTGGTGGTGCCCACCCAACCCAAGATCTGTGACCCCCCCCACCCCCAGTAAGGATAGGCTGTGTGCAGTTTAGGCTGGAGTTTTGCTACCACAGGGACCCTGGAGAGGGGCTCTGTTCCTCAAGGACGGAGGGTTCAGGGGTGAGGTAGTCTGGGAGAGAGAGCAGCTTTCCTGAATTCCGGCACACTGAGGACTTGGAAAGGGATAATTTGTCCTTTTTACAGATGATAAATTGAAGACAGGCTCCAAGAAGGAAAGGAACTCACCCAAGGTAACATAGCAAATAAATGGCCCAGCCCAGTTTCAGGGACTTGGTATCTATAAGACAGCTCCTTGGCCACTGCCACTCCTTGGCCACTGGCCTGGTCTGGGTCTGGGTCTCTCTGCAGTTTTGGGGAGTGACCTGGTGCAGAAGGAAGAGATGATTCCTGACATTCAGCCAGCCCTTAGCTGCTGTCCAGGCACCGCTGCTGATGCCCCAGTGGGGGTAGGACCCAGCTATGGGGAAGAGGAGAATGAGACCCTTCAGGACTTCATGATGCTTTGAGCAGAATGGGCCTGGCAGGGCAGGTTTATATAAGAGGCACCAAGCTAAGGGGCAGAGGAAAGAGGTTGGGCTTTGAAGTACAGCTTGGCTTTGCCACTATCTCACTGTGTGATTTTAGGTAAATAGCATCTATCCAGAAGCCTCAGTTTGTGCATCTGTAAAATGGGAATAGCATCTCTTCCCTACAGGGCTGGCATGGGGTTGAATGAGGCAATAGGAGTCCAGTGCTGCCTGAAAACACTTCCTTTCTGGCCTTCCCCCACCCAGATTAGGGTCCTGACATCCTGTCCCCTGTCCACTGCTCCTGGGTGAAAAGGAACATGAGTTGTGTCTCAAGTCCCAGGCCTACAAGTGAATCCAGGCTATGGAGAATCTGGCCAGTGCTGGTGCCTATTAGGGTCAGGTGAGCTGCATGAACCCCCAGGACAGGTGAGTGGACCCTGTTCTGCACCAAGTTATCTCAAGGTACTTGCTCACTCTGGGCCTCAGTTCCAGGGAATTTTTTTTTCATTTTTTTCAAAGATTTATTTATTTATTTATTTATTTATTTATTTGACAGACAGAGATTACAAGTATGCAGAGAGGCAGGAAGGAGTGGGGGAAGCAGGCTCCCCGCAGAGCAGAGAGCCCGATGTGGGGCTCGATCCCAGGACCCCAGGATCATGACCTGAGCCAAAGGCAGAGGCTTTAACCCACTGAGCCACCCAGGTGCCCCAATTCCAGGGAATCTCTTGAGCACTGGTTGGGGATTGGCAGGCCTTCTAATGGGCAGATGGAGTAGGCTGATTCAATAGTAATGAGCTCCCTGTCTCTGAGGTATGTAAACAGATACTACACAAGCCCCGGGCAAGGATTCAATCATCAACAGACATTAAATAGTGGCAAGAAAGAGGGTACAAGATATGGGAGGGGATTAAGAACTCAAGCACTGCTAAACTGAGTTCTGAAGGACCAGTATGAGTTAAAGTAGGGAAGAGAAGAGTGTTTAGGTCTGAGAGAACAGGAGGTACAAGGCCTAGAGGCAAGAGAGAGCCCTTCATTTTGAAGGAACTCAAAGTTTAGCATGGCAGAAGGGCAGAAAGCAAAGGCCAGTGACTGAGTTTGGTGAGGCCAGAAGGGTTTTACACAGTGGAAGTGTGTGTTTGGTGGGGGGAGGGGGGTAGTGATCCAATCCCAGTAAAAATATTGAGGAAGGATATCTGGGATGCCCTTTAAAGTCCCTGCAGACCCTAAGACCGAGCAGAAGCTCTGGGGAGTCCAGCTCTCTTAGGCACAACCCCATTAGAGGCATCTCAGGGAGGATGAGGAAGTTCATTTGTCAGAGGAACCTGAGAGAAGTCAAGTGACACCTGGAGGTGGTGTCTCGTCTCAGCTCATCACTATGATTCAGTGAGTCAGTAAGTCTTAGCTCTCAGAACGTAGGGGCTGGAAGGACAATTCTCCCGTCATAAGATGGGGAAGTGAGGCCCCCGGACAGAGATGAAGTGAAATTGCTCCAGACTCAGAGATCAGCGGCAGGGTCCGGTCAGGGAGCAGGAAACTAGTATCTGCTGAGGATCTAGTACGTGCCAGTCCAGTGCTAGGCACTGTTACATCACATCATTTAATGCAGTACCGCTTCGTTCCGCAGAGCAGCGGACTCGGGTGCAGATGGCAGGACTCTCGTTCCGGCTCATTCGGAGGTAGGGCTGGAAACCAGGTCTGCTGACTCCTCGTCCTGCAGCACTTTCGAGTCTACCTTTAATGTAGGCGGGCGTGTGCGGCAGAGTGAGGGGGAGGGTGGGGCTCTGTCTCTGGGACTTTCCTCTCTGAGATCAGAGACCCGAAATAGTTGCGCTCCAGTGGGCGCCCCGAAGCTTGGCCACACTTTCTCAGCCCCGCCCGCTGCGGGGAGCGGTCTAGACACAGCGCGCGTCACCTCCGCCGTCCCATCTCCCCGGAGCACGGCGTGAGCCTCGCCAAACGCTCGGCGCGCCGTGAACGTGCCCCGGGGTATCCGGGCGCGCTGAAGCTGTAGCTGCGGCGCCAGGGCCTGGCTGCCGGCCCCGGGGAACACATCGCCGCACACCTCCGCCTCTCCTCTCCCAGCGCAGCTGCTCCGACCGCCGCGGCGCTGAGCTTGCCAGCCGCAGCCCGGCGCCCGCCAATTAGGAAGCAGAGGCGGACTCCGTGCACGCCTCCCCTGTGACGTCACGCAGCCGTCCAGGAAGCCCCGCCCAGTGGCCTCCCCTGGGAAAGGCTTAGGTGCAGGGGGCAGTGGAGGCAGGCTCTTCAAGGGTGGAAATAACTCCCGGGTGAATCGCACACATTATACCTGCCCTGAGAAATAGAGGCAGAGTGAATAGTCTCCTAATTTTAAAATGTACTAATTCACTCAGTTGTTCTTCATCCACCCATCCGTCTGTCCATCCGTCTGGACCATGCACTCAGCCATAGTTCTTGGACGCCTTCTGTGTGTGTCAGGAGCTGAGCTGGGTGCTAGTGATAAATAACAGTGAACCCTGTGCTTGTGCTCAGGGAACTCGGATTCTAGCGAGGAAGTCTGACAGTAACAAATGCTTACACCCATCATGCTTTTATTACAATCGTGATCCGTTCTAGGAACATAAGGTACAGGCTGCTGGGATAACGGAGTGTTTAATTTAGATTGGGGGCTTGGGTCTCTGGAGAAGTTCTGTTCGAGCTGACTCCTGAGGCAACAAAAGTGTTGTAGGCTCTGGGAAGAGCTTGTGGAGAGGCATTGAGGTTGGCACGCACTTGGAAGGTTCTGGAAAGGATAAAGAGGCCAGTATGGCTGGAAAAGAGTTGGGGGAGGGAAAGCAAGGTGAGGTAAGACTCTGGAGCTTTGGAGGAGCAGATTATTCAAGACCTTGAAGACAAGAGTAAGGGAGTAGAATTTTAAGTGTGATGGGCAGCTCCGGGGGGCCTTTGAGCTGGAAGCAGGGGGTCATTTTGTTTTGCTTTAAGATCTTCCTGGCTCTGTGTGGAGAATAGACAAGAGTGGACACAGGGAGACCCATTAGGAAGACCTTGTATGTGACCTCCAGGACTGAGGATAGTGCGCTAGATGATTGGGGGCAGGGGGGATCATGTTGGTGGAGAGCCGTGAGCAGACTCAAGATATAATTAGAAGATAGGATCTAAAGGCTGGCTGGTTGCTGGATTGAGTGTGGAGGGATGGGTGGGACCAAGAGAGATTAAGATTGAGTACTTTTATTGGACCATTATTTGTAGAGTCCTCTCCAGGTGCCAAGTACTGTTCTAGAGCGGCTGTCAAGATTCAAATCCTGGTCCTGTCACTTGCTGGCTGTTTACCTTAGGGAACTCATTTAACCTCTCTCTGCCTTGATCTCTTCTTTTAAAAAGCAAGGATCGGGGTGCCTGGGTGGCTCAGTGGGTTAAGCCTTTGCCTTTGGCTCAGGTCATAATCTCCAGGTCCTGGGATCCAGTCCTGGTCCCGCGTCGGGCTCTCTGCTCAGCGGGGAGCCTGCTTCCTCCTCTCTCTCTCTCTCTCTCTGCCTGACTCTCTGCCTACTTGTGACCTCTCTGTGTTAAATAAATAAATAAAATCTTAAAAAAAAAAAAAAAAACAAGGGCACTAATAACACCCAAGAGGATTGTTGTCAGGATTAAATGAGTTAATATATGTAAAACCCTGGATCTGGAGGTCTGGGACTGGGCTCTGAGGCTTAGCACTTGGACTTGGCTGCTTGGGACAAAGTGCTTGGGTCTGCTTCTTGGAGTATCAAGGCTCCATTTCTTGAGCCTGCCCTTAACCTGACTGTCCTCTCTGTGGCTTCATAGCACATGAGAAAGGGGTGACCCTCCCTGTCTGCACTGTTTGCTCCACAGAAACCTCAGATGGAAAGGAAATAGAAAGCTGTTCTGGATCTCTCCATGGGGTCTTGTTGGGGCCCTTTTCTTTTCCCCCCTAAGCCAGGAAACCCATACTCCCTACTCTTCTGCCCCTCCCCCATTGCCATCTGTTTAAAGGAAGTGGCTCTTTAGGTCTTCACAGGAAGCCACAGGCCTCTTTGGCCTCAGCTCCCTCCAGCTACTGCTGGCCCAGGCCCCCTTCAAAGCTGAATCCAGGGATACCCTATACCCGGCATCACTCTCTGCGGCCCAGCCAAGGAGAAGTGTATGTGGTGTATTCTTCTCGTTTCCTTTAGATCCCCGTGGCTCCAGTCTAGATGCACAGGCTGGAGGCCTGGAGGTGAGACCTGATTGTAGAGGGTCCTGAACGCTGTGCTGGGGAGTTTGGACATCCCAGCATTGCAGGACTGAGGGCCTGCAATGCAAGGGAGAGGAGGAGCAGACATCCTCAGGACTGACCACTTCCGTGAGCTTCAGGAGCTCCTGCTGCAGAGCAGGGGCAAGGTCTGATTCATTTTGGTCTTCAGCATCCGCGGTGGGGTCTGCCCCAGTGAGCGCCGGTGGTAGGGGTGGAGCTGCTAAAGGATGATGCCAGCGGAGGGAGATTCAGGGCGGGGTTATACTGCCACCTGGTGGCCATAGCTGCACATAGCGCCCTGGGGCGCCGAGAGGTCTACCCTGAGAGGGAGTGAGTGAGTGGACTTTCACGGGTCTGGGGGCCAGGGAGGCCCTTAAAGAATAAAAGAAATCCCCACGTGAAGGGATTTTATTAAAGAGAAAAACACCTCTCACTTGAGTCCTTGGGAAAGACATTCTAGGTCTAGATGAGAGTCCAACTCCTCCCCTCTTCCATTTCATAGACTAGGACACTGAGGTCCAGAGAGAAATGATGAGGACAGAGGACCTCAATGTTGTTTTCCATCAAGTCAGCCACACAGATGGGATCTATTTTGGGACTTGTCTTAGGGTGTGGTCTCAGAGTGAGGAACTGCCCTGCTGGTTTCTAGTCACTCTCATTTGTGACCAAACATGGCCTCTCTTTGCACCATCACCCACCTTAGTCACCAAAGTTGGCACCACAAGGTGGCTTTTGGCAGCTTCTAAAAATAAAATCCACTCTCAGAGGGCCGGGATCAGACAAGACTGAGAGGATTCTGGAGCGTGTGCTTCAGGCTCAGCAGTTTTAGGGCAGGAAGTACCTCAGAGACCATAATATCCAAGCCCCCGTGTTTTAACAACGAGGAAGCCACGGCTCAGAGAAGGCAGAGAAGGGAACTCGCCAGAGGCACCACCTTCTTTCTGGGCCAGGACTCAGCTCTCTGTCTCTCTGAAGGCCATTGCCAAGGAGGAGGCTCAAAGTGCATTAGCATCTCCTGACTTGTTGCATTAGTGAATTCTGGTTTGTGTTCATCTTTCTGCCTCACACTTTGTTGACACGATGATTGTGACCCATGATGGCTCACAGGGGTCTAGGGTGGGTGAAAGGAGAGGGGGCACGGAGGTGGTGACAGGGAGGGAGAAGGGGGTCCTAGATACATGGTGGGGGGTCCTAGTTTGTGCCCTGTGGTCTCCAAGGAGGTAGGAACTGGGTCTCTTCCACTATGGTGTCCCCAGCAGCTGGCACAGTGCCTGACACAGGCCGGGTACCCAGTGAATGTCTGCAGGAGGAAAGCAAGGAGCCATCCTGCTTAGAGCCAAGGGATCCTGTGGTAAGAAGAGTGTCCCCTTGGGGCGCCTGGGTAGCTCAGTGGGTTAAAGCCTCTGCCTTCAGCTCAGGTCATGATCCCAGGGTCCTGGGATCAAGCCCCGCACTGGAGCTCTCTGCTCTGCAGGGAGCCTGCTTCTTCCTCTCAATGCACCTGCCTCTCTGCCTACTCGTGATCTCTGTCTGTCAAATAAATAACTAAAATCCTTAAAAAAGAAGAAGAAGAAGAAGAAGAGTGTCCCCTTAAAGATGGGTTGTTCTCAGTGTCATTCAGTCTGAGAAGTGCTGAGGCTTCAATCTGAAATTCTGGGGACAGAGCTGTCAGTTGCTCTCTGGCTTTGAAGATGTTCAAGGGAATAAGATGCCAAGGGAAGGGGCGCGGGGGTGGCTCTGTGGGTTAAAGCTTCCAACTGATAGTTTCGGCTCCTGTCATGATCTCAGGGTCCTGGGATTAAGCCCTGAGTCAGACTCCGTGATCACCATGGGGTCTGCTTAAAATTCTCTTCTTCTGCCCCTCCTTTCTCTCTTTCTTTCTCTCTCTTGCTCTCACTCTCTCTCTGGCAAATAAATAAGAGGTTTTATTTTTTTGCCAGAGAGAGAGCGAGAGCGAGAGTGCACAAGCAGGGGAAGCGGCAGGTGGATCCCACGGAGGAGGCATTCTGAATAAATAAATCAATCTTAAAATAAATAAATAAATAAATAAATAAATATTTAAAAGATTTTATTTATTTATTTGACAGACAGACATCACAAGTAGGCAGAGAAGCAGGCAGAGAGAGAGGAGGAAGCAGGCTCCCTGCTGAGCAGAGAGCCCCAATGCAGGGCTCGATCCCAGGACCCTGGGATCAGGACCTGAGCGGAAGGCAGAGGCTTTAACCCACTGAGCCACCCAGGCGCCCCATAAATAAATAAATCTTAAAAAAAAAAAAAAGATGCTGGGACACCTGGCTGGCTCGGTCGGTTAAGCGTCCCTGGTCAAGCCCAGGGGTCCTGGGATGAAGCCCTGCATCTGCATCCGGGCTCCCTGAGCAGTGGGGAGCCTGCTTCTCCTGCTCCCTCTGCCACTCCTCCTGCTTGTGTTCTTTCTCTCTCTGGCTCTCACTCTCTTTCAAATAAATAAATAAATGGAGTCTTAAAAAAAAAGTCAAAAGAATAAGTGAGGGGGCATATGCTCCTGGGACAGGGTGCCCACCCTGAGGAGAGAGGAAGAACAGGGTCTGTGAGCTCTGGAAAGTAAACCCTGACTGTGAAGTCACATGATCCAGTCCCTGGTTGTTCTTCAGCTTTTTCCTCTCTGCTTTATCCCTTCATCTTACAAAGGAGGAAACTGACTCACATGAAGTGATAGAACTGGCATTAGGTCTGTAGGACTCCAGAGGAAATTCCTAAATTATGCTCCACGGCCTTGTTTGAAAAACCCAGCCTCAACGCTAAGAGGTTAAAGGCCTCTTTACTCTGGTAAAGGGTTTACTCGGGTTTACTGGGTTTACTCAGACCAGTGTTAAAGGCGGTTGAGCTTCCCCATCCCCAGGCCTACATGGTAGTGACAGTGGGTGTTACCGAGGGGCCCGAAGGAAGGAACTAGAGGTCTGGTCATCCTTCCCATGAATACTAGGGAAGGTGAAGGGACAGGTACATGGGAGGAGACTGGCCTCAGGTTCAATTCTGCCCACGTATATGAGCACCTACTGTGTGCCAGGCCTATGTTAGGTAATGGGGAGGAGAGACAAATTAGAGGCAATGCCCTCCCTGAAGGTGTTGAAGGATACACACTGTGTCTCTGGAATGACAAACCCAGCTTGTCTAAACTGGGGTGTAGGCCTCGAGGAGTAGAGTGTGATGCCTGAGACTCCCCCTCCCTCTGTAGGCAGAAGTCCATTCTCGGCCCCTCTATGGATGGCCCTAGCCAAGACAGGACTCTGCTGAGGCCCTATATGGTGAGTATCAGGTCAGGGGACTCAGCCCGGCTTTTGTTCTTGGACACAAGCCCTGAAGAGTGTGTGAAGAGCAGGTGGTGTCTCTCCCTCCTACACGCCTCTTCCTCAGGCAGTGTTTCTCTGGGGCCTGGGGCAAGTCAACTGAGGCACACAATGGCCAGCTACAGAGATGGTGTCAGATCTCGGGATAGGAGCAGGCAGGAGGGGACCTCTTACCCACCCTCCCACACACATCAGTAACTGGAGAAGAATTTCTGGATTATAAGTGGGGTGAGGCAGGGCAGGGGAGGCCTGAACACAGCTGCGGTGGCCCTTTTGTGACCAGCTTTTGTGGTTCACACATGACCACTTCCCAGGGATGCAGAGGGAGGCTGGTCTGGTCTGGAGACTGGTATGCCCACTGAGAGATCAGGACCCTGGTGCTGGCACCAGGCCTGTCTTCACTGCCATTTGATTTCTGGGACTTCTACGCCCCCCACCCCCGCCCCCAACCTGGGTTCAGTCACCCTGGTTCACCTGGACAGGCCTTGCTAACTTTGGATCTCCCCAAAGGTTTGGGATGGACTTTTCTTTCCTTTCAGAGGGTATAAAGGCTCCAGATGCCAACTGTCCACTTGGTCCCCAGAGTTCTCGGAGGGAAAGAGAACTGGCCGAGCCCTCAAAAAGCTGCTGTTCCCTGGCCTTAGAGTCTCCATCTAAGGGAGAGCACTCTGTGCTTCCTCAGAGAATGGAGATCAGGCTTCTCCATCTCTGCCTAATCAGAAAAGTAGCTGGAAGCTTCTCCCACTGAGAACAGACTGAGCTCTGCCTCCCCAGGCACCCTGTGAAATCGAGCCCAAGTGCTCTCGCTGTGGCAGAAGACTCTGCTGGGAAGGAATCCCAGAGGAGAGGCTGTCTCAGCTGGGTTATGAGCTTCAGAAGGACATTTGAGGCAGAGAGAACAGCACGTGCTGAGGCCCAGAGACAAAACCACCTGGTTGCGGTCCAGGAAGCTGTGGTTGGCTGCAGGGGAGAAGGGGTCGGAGGTGTGTGGAGAAGGCAAATCAGGGGGCAGATCTTGTTGGGCTTCTCACAGCAAGGGTGACTCACAGAAGGGCGAAATTTGTTTTTGTTTTAAGATTTTATTTATTTATTTATTCATTTGAGACATAGAGTGAGAGAGAGCACATAAATAAGGGGAATGGCAGAGGGAGGGGGAGAAGCAGGCTCCCCACCAAGCAGGAGCCTGATGTGAGACTCAATCCCAGGACTCTGGGATCATGACTCGAGCCAAAGGCAGAATCTGAACCGGCTGAGCCACCCCAGTGCCCCAGGGCAAAGCGTTTTGTTTTCTTTCTTTCTTTCTTTCTTTTTTTTTTTAAAGAATTTATTTATTTATTTGACAGACAGAGATCACAAGAGGCAGGCAGAGAGAGAGGGGGAAGCAGGCTCTCTGCTAAGCAGAGAGCCGGACACAGGCCTCGATCCCAGGACCCTGATATCATGACCTGAGCAGAAGACGGAGGCTCCCAGGTGCCCCGGCAAAGCGTTTTCTGATCGAATTTTACTCCGTCACCGAGGAGTGTGACAGAGAAAGCTCTGGACTACGGCGGGAAGGAGTGGGTTCCCGACTGCTGCTGGCTACTCCTCTTCCTCCACCTCCTCCTTGCTGTTTTCCAGGTGTCTGTGGACGGTGTAGCCCAGAAAGGCACCAATCTTGCCCATGAGGGCACTGCCACCACTGGCCCCTAGGAAGCAAACATCACCAGGTCACTTGGGGCCCAGGCACCAAACCTGGGAATCCAAATGCCAGGAGACCATTAGTGAAGTCCAACCTCTTCGTTTCCAGTTCGAGAAACAGGGGCCCCGAGCCCGGACAGGACTTCTGCAAAGTGAATCCTAGTTCCCCCTTGACTTGCCATCTCAAATCAGAGATGTGTTTCAGAGATGGAAAATACACAAATAACAGCTCATTCCCTTCACATCTGCAGTGAGCACACTGTGTTACTAATAATGCTAACAACAGCCACCTCAGTGGAGACCTCCCTGTGGGGACTGGGGGTTCACTAGTAAGGGATTTCATCCTCCTCGCAAGCCTGTGGCATGTACAAGCATCTTACAGCAGCACAGGGCTGTTCCTAGCTTTGCCCACACCCTTCACCTCCCACAGCTGGGGTGTGGCCTGATCTGTGTCTTCTCTTCTGCCCCCTCCGAGAAGGACTCCATTCTCTTTTGGGCTGGTTCTTTGAGCTTTTGTCATCCAGAATTGAGAGCAGATGGAAGATTCGGGAAGGCAGAGGGGAGTCTGCCAGGGGCAACTTTTCTCTAGGATTTTGGAGGCCTCAGAGAGTGAGTGAGGGAAAGAAAAAGAAAGAGCGAGCAGCGAATGTATTTTTTTTTTATTAAAAAATTAAAAAAAATTTTTTTCAGTATAATCTCTGTGCTCAACATGGGGCTTGAACTCACAACCGAGAGATCAAAAGTCACATGCTCTACCAACTGAACCAGCCAGGCACCCTTCTCCACCATCTTTCTTTGCCAATCTGGTTCCCTGATTGAGCAGATTCATAAAATGTTATATTGAGGATGGTCATCCCTGTTAACAGATGAGGAAACTGAGGCTTGTTGTGACTTGGCCAAAGCATCAGTGAGGCACCTGGCCTTTGTGGTTAAAAGCGAGGCATAAGACGAGGTTCGAATCCTGGCTCTGGTGCTAATTCACTGGGAGAACTCAAGTAAATTACTCAGTCCCTCGGTGCCTCAGTTTCCCCACTGCAGGATGGAGATTGTAAGAACACCCGACTCCTAGAATTACCGGGCTCTGGCATCCCCGCAGGAGGGTCCCGCGTCCCCACTCACCGAGGCTCTGCAGCGTGGCCACCAGCCCCCCGGCGGGCACACCGCCTCCGTTTGCCACGGCCGACCAGCTCATCAGGGAGGCGGCCACCGAGTTGGCGGCAATGCCAGTGCTCAGGAAGCCCAGCGCGGGCAGCCCTGCTGCCAGGAGGCCTGGAGGAAGAAGAGGTGATGAGAGAGAGCCCGCGACAGGGGTGCGCCCCACCTTCCCGGGCTTTGCGCCCTCCGGACCCACCTCCTCCGACAGCCATGCAGGTCAGCGCGCCCCATAACCCGGAGCCTTCGCCTTCCGAATCGTCTTTTTTCCGTTGTCGTTTGCCTATCGGGAGGGGACAAGGTGGAATGGGGAGCAGGGTTCCCTACTCTGTGCCGGATGCTCAAAACCACCCCCATCCTTCCATTTCGGGGAGCCTCCCTGAAGGGAAGAGATCTCCCCCGAGGCGCCGTGCCTGGCGCAGAACTGGCACCGAGAGTACCTTTCGGTGGAACGGAGAAATTGACAGGTGGGGATTCGAATCTTGGACCCTGGCTACAGCGACCCGGAGCTGGCCATCGTAATGGCCCTTCTCGTCTGGGAACCAGGGATCCTGAGACTCTCTGCCGGGACTCCGAAACTCTGTGGGCTTTTTTATCCCACAGCCCTCCCAGGTGCGGGGATCCTTACCTGCCTCCACCCCGCCGCAGGCGCAGAGCAGCAGGTAGCACAGGAAGAGCGATACCGCCTCTTGCCGCATGGTGGCGCCACGCGTAGGCTTTGTCACTGGCCTGGAGGAGGGGGAGAGGGACCAGATGGTTTCCAGAGCCCTTTTGGACCTGCTCGGTGGTTTCCCCGTTCTATTGGGGCGAATCCATAAAAAGCAGCGATTTGCTCTGGATTGAGCCCAGGACCCTTCTAAGGAGCCGCGAGCTTTTAATCTCCTCGTGGCAACAACACAGCAAACTGTACAGCCTAGACACACACTCAAGACTGTCAGAATTCAAACATTATGGCACAGAATAGGAAAATACATATGCCCCCCCCACACTCACCTCTAATGTGATCTTTGTCAGCTCAATGAATTTTCCTTCAATTAAAAACGAATAAACTCTCATATATTGAGGACTTAGCACTTTATGGCACAAGGTCATTTATACCCATAACAACCCCATGGGGCAGATACCATTGTTCTCAATCATGTGTTATAGATAAGGAAGCTGAAACTGGGAGAGGTTAAGTAATATTCCTAAGACTGCCCAGCTAGGAAGTGGCAGTTGGATTCGAACCCACAGTTGACTGATGCCCAAACCCATACTTTTAACAACCACTCCAGGTAACTTCGTCTATCCTCAAAGATGAACTCACTGTCACCTTAGATCCTACATTAAAAGGGGTTTCAGGAATCGTCCAGTCCTTTGGGCAGGTAAGGTAGCTTGGTCTCCATTTTACAGATGACCAACTAAAGCCAAAGAAGTGAAGTGCCAGTGTTAATTAAGGCCACAGATTGCTGAGTTGGTACCTATGACCTAAGTCTCGTGCCTCTTAGGGTTTTGTACCCCAAGCCCCTAAAAGCCCCCAACCCATCTCCTGGGACCAGTCCTAGCCCATGGCACTACAAGGGACCCAGGGGCATAGCCTCCCTGAGGAATGGGTGTCCTGGCTCTTGGGGCATGAGGCTCACAGGCAGGGAGCCTTGCAGAGTTTGGCAGCTGGATATTCACACTTCGTAGCTTCTGGGTTTACCTTGGAGGGGGAAGAAGGTGAATCTTCCTTTCTTTCCCAGAGCCCGACGTTAGATGGGAACAGCAGTGAGGCAACAGCTCTCCAGCTGAAGGCTGGCTTTTTATAATCACATTTGGACGCCCCCCCCCCCCCCCCCCCCCCCCCCGGCGGACCAATCCCAGTCCGAGTTTCCATTTCCTGGCCTCACCCTCGGTTTTCTTTTTCCTTTTTCTTCAGCTCTGTTTGCTCAGTGACGGCATCTCTGCGATATCCACGGGCAGAAACACGTAATTGAAGCCAGGGACTTTCTGAATAGCTAAGAGTGTTCAAAGCAGATCATGCTACCGTGGGATCCACGACCCCATTGGGCCTCATGAAGCCCAACCACTAGCTCCTCTTGGGATGCAGAAGCCTTTCACAATTCAGTTCATAATAATGCCTACCCATTTATCGAGCACTTTCTGCATAGCAGGGCCTATGTAAAATACCTTATGCACATGATCTCTTTCCTGTCCCACAACAGTCCTGCAAAATATCATCTATTGTTTATAATCTTCACTCTGCAGAGCAGATTTAAGCTTGTGGAAATGAAGTCATTCGATTGCATGTTTTCTCAGGTTGGCTGCTTCTGGGTGATGGGTGTATGGTAAGACTGGTGCAGGCCATGTGCATGAGGCCATTGGCACACAACCTTTGTCATAAAATGGGTCCTCTGGTTCTGGTAATAGATTGAGAATTCTTTAAACCTTTGGATAGTAATGCTTGCAGAAGCACAATGGGTAAGAAATGCAATCCATGTTTGGAGTACACAGCAGTTCTAACAAGGATGAATCATAGCCTTCTCCAAAGCGGAAGGGGGCTGGTGTAACTGACCTGCTACCAGGTGGCTGGCCATTCTCCCCGACCTATGCAGCCTACAGTTAACTGCAGCCTACTGTTCCCTGCTGGGTTATTTCTTGGCAATTGCTGGATTAACTTTGGTGAGAGGGAGCCCAAGTTTTGGGATCCATTCATAGCCTCCGTCTTTGCCACCATGGCCATTTTAAAATGGGTCTTTTGCAAAGTAATAGAGTTGCTAAGTTCAGAACCTAGTTGACATCCACAATATGGGACATATGACCATCTGGCTGGACAGCCTCCAGCCACATTGTCTCTGCAGGATCATGTAATCCATTGGATTTAGGCTAAACTCCATCTATCACCTGGCCTCCGTTAGTCCCCACTCTAACCAGAAAGCGATGTTGGTATTTTGTGTCTCTTAGTTTCTGTGTCAGGTCAGACTCCATGTCTTTAATAATCTTTTGAAAATGGTGAATATTCTTCTCTTTCCAATGCACAGTTACCCCAGCAAACGACAACAGATCCCTTTGGGAAAGGATAGGAGGAATATTTACTATATGTAACTATGGTATCACTCACTGCAGAATTGTTCCTTAATGGGGCATGACCTCTACTGCAGTCAAGGTGTTCCGTTCTGTGAACTTAGATCTCAGATCTGGATGAGGGTCTGTGATTTTCCATTGTGGCAGCTAATGTCAGTCTTCCACTTATCAACTCTTGGTTTTTTAAAAAGATTTTATTATTTATTTGACACAGAGAGAGAGAGCACAAGCAGGTGGAGTTTCAGGCAGAAGGAGAAGCAGGCTCCCCACTGAGCCGAGAGCCCCATGCAGGACTTGATACCAGGACCCTGGGATCACGACCTGAGCCAAAGGCAGACGCTTAACCAACTGAGCCACCCAGGTGCCTTTTGATTTTTTTTTAGTGATATAAAAGTTGAGAGGGGGCACCTGGCAAGGAGCATGTGACTATTAGTCTTGGGGTTATAAATTCAAGCTCCATGATGGGTATAGAGATTACTTACAAATAAAATCTTTTAAGCTTTTTTCTAAAAAATATTTTATTTGAAAGAGAGAGTGCACTCATGAGAGTGGGGGGAGGGAGGGGCAGAAGGAGAGAATCTCAAGCCGACTCCATGCTGAGCATAGAGCCCAATGGGGGGCTTGATCTTATGACCCTGAGATCATGACCTGAGCTGAATCCAAGAGTTGCTTAACCAACTGAGCCAGTCAGGCGCCCCAAAATAAAATCTTTTAAATCAATCAATTAATCAATCAATCAAAATTGAGAATTACCCAGTCACCTGTCCATCCATCCCATCTCCATAGTCAACTTGCCATAGATCCCTGCAGAGCAAGGCACCCTCATTGTCACTTTGGCCTTGCTGCCCATGACAGTAATCATAGTCACCTGGCCTTGGATGTCACCTCTGCCATTCTGGAATCCCAACATTACTGTTCATATTGGGAATGCCAGTTCCATGGCCACATCTTTTACTCTTCATCTCAGCCTACCAAAGACAGACACCACTAAGCTACTCAGAGATGCTGAGGTCCATTTCTCAGTGAATCCCTCATTGCTTCGGTAAAGAGAGTATCCTCTGGGCCCCTCTTAGAGAACATAGTTAGGTGCTGAGTTCTTGGATCTTACATTTCCACCTCCTCAAACTTTCTGACCCCTTCTTAAATACTCTACCATGGAAATTCTAGGATCTTGACTTGATTTATTGTAGGCCACCATCCTGCTTTAAAGAACCATCCTTGCAAAGTATTAAGACCATATTTCAATTATTTATTGCTGAGTAACAACCCTCCCCCCCAAAAAAAACTTAAAGGTTTCAAACAACAATTATTTAATCAAACAAATAATCAAACAATTTATTATTTCTCACAATTCTGCAATCTGGGCTAGGCTTAGTTGGGTGTCCATATGCTTCGTGTGGTATTTACAGGTGTTTTTAGGAGAAGAAATGTCCAAGATGTCCTTTTCACGTACGTAAATGGCACTTCAGCTGGGATGGATGGAACCCCTGTGGACTGATCAGTCATCCTTCTTGTTTTTTAAAAAAAGATTTTATTTATTTATTTGACAGAGATCACAAGTAGGCAGAGAAGCAGGCAGAGAGAGAGGAGGAAGCACGCTCTCTGCTGAGCAGAGAGCCAGATTCGGGGCTTGATCCCAGGACCCTGAGATCATGGCCTGAGCCGAAGGCAGAGGTTAACCCACTGAGCCACCCAGGTGCCCCCAGTCATCTCTTTTTGAGAAAGATTTATGTATTTGAGAGAGAGAGAGAGAGAGAGAGAGAGAGAAGGAGCGGAGGGAGCAGGGGCAGAGGGAGAAGGAGAGAGAATCCCAAATAGACTCCATGCTGAGCATGGAGCCCAGTGTGAGGCTTGATCTCATGACCCTGAGATCATGACCTGAGCTGAAACCAAGAGTTGGATTTGGATGATTAACTGACTGTGCCACACAGTTTCCCCAGTCATCTTGTAATATGGTGTCTCAACATGGCTAAATTGTACTTCCTCACAGTAAGAGGGTCTCAGTGTGGGTCTTACATGGTGGCTGGCTTCCAAGAGGGAGGAAATGGAAGCTGCCAGTCTTCATGAAGTTTAGGTCTGGAACTGGAACGGTGTCCTTCTACCATATTCTGTTAGTTAGGGCAAATCACAGGACCAGTCCAGATTCAAGGAGAAGAGGAAAACAGACTCCGTCTCTTGCTGTGAAGTGTGGCACATATATAGAGGAAGGGAAGGAATTGATGGTGACCATCTTTGGAAACTATCTACCAGCAACAAGGTCTAGCTATCCCTTTTTCCCTTTTTTTTTTTTTTTTGTTGTTGTTGTTTAAAGATTCTATTTATTTATTTGAGAGAGAGAGAGAAGGAGAGAGAGCACAAATGGGGTGAGGAGCAGAGGGAGAAGCAGACTCCTCGCTGGGCAGGGAGCCGCATGTAGGGTTCAATTCTGGGACCCCAGGATCACGACCTGAGCTGAAGGCAGATGCTTAACCAACTGAGTCACCCAGGCGCCCCTGAGATCTAGCTATCCTTGCAAGAATATTGAAGACTGTGGGCTGCCTGTCTGGCTCAGTCAGTGGAACATGAACTTTTCATCTCGGAGTTCTGGGTTTGAGCCCCACATTGGGTGTAGAGATTACTCAAAAATAAAATCTTTTTTTTTTAAAGATTTATTTATTTATTTATTTCACAGACAGAGATCACAAGTAGGCAGAGAGGCAGAGAGAGATGAGGAAGCAGGCTCCCTGCTGAGCAGAGATTCCCGACTCGGGGCTCGATCCCAGGACCCTCCCTGGGCCCGAGCCGAAGGCAGAGGCTTCAACCCACTGAGCCACCCACACGCCCCTCAAAAATAAAATCTTGAAAAAAAAAATTTTGAAGCCTGAACTATGGGACAGTGGTCTACGATGATGAGATCCCTATTAGCCAGTCTTACGTTCTGCCATACCTGCCCCCTCACAACCATTTCTAAAACCCCCAAGATCTCTCCTATATATATTAACTCTCCCATATATATTAACTATATATTTTTTGATTCCTTTGATGTGTAGCTTATTTTTCCAGTTCAGGACTTAAATTTCCCCACTCAGGATTTGCCGAAAACTGACCCCGGTTATTTGAGGAGGTGATGGAAGCAGGTCTTGAGGAGAATAAATGTCATCTTATGAGGCATCTGCTTCATGTAAGATTATTGCGCAGTCTGGGAAAATTGTTCTTCCTTGGCAAGAGGGCGGGATCTGCTCTACCCCCCAGGAAAACTCAGGAGAATTTGAGAGATAAAGATTCTTAGGTTTGTCTGCCCTAATGTCTCTATCCCAGGTCTCAGGGTCCAATTCTTTCCCTGTCAGGACTTTGACTCTGACGTAGGAGACCTACTAAAGTTACAAATTCAGAGTCATTTCGGGGACTCCTGGGGGGCTCAGTCATTGAGATTTGCCTTCGGCTCAGGTCGTGATCCTAGGGTCCTGGGCTGGAGCCCCAAGCCGGAAGCCTGCTTCTCCCTCTCCCACTCCCCCTGCTTGTGTTCCCTCTCTGGCTGTCCCTCTCTCTCTCTCTCTCTGTCAAATAAATAAATAAAACCTTTAAAAAAAATAGAGTCCTTTGCAACTGTGCCACTTACAATCTACCTGATCCTGGATGTGGTTTTTTGTGGGTTTTTATTTTGGTTTTGGGGTGTTTTGTTTTGTTTTTGTTTTTTTAGTCTTCCCTTCAACACAAGAGAAAGGTTTCATCCTTGTTAACAACCAAAGGCCAAGGATATCAATCCATTTGCTACCAGCAATGAGATCCCTATTGCCTCCACATACATGAGAAAAACTATCACAGAATCATACCCTGAAGGTCTGTTTTCTAGGACCTCTTCTGGAACTAAATATCAGTATCTGTTCCCTAGAAAACGGAGCCCAAATCTAAGGGTGTATGATAATGCTTTCTCGGGAATTGCGATCCCCACAGCTAGGGAAAAAGAGAAGTGAAACAGAGAAGGAAGGAAAGATACAAGCTAGTGCATTACTTCGCTGGCCAGAGTCCCACAAAAATCAAAGCCAGTTGCTCAGTCACATGGGATCGCTTCAAAGAGGTCACACAGAGCCACTGTGTCTCAGAATAGTCCATAAGAAGGATGAGGCATGAGGAATTTATCTCTCAGCAATTTTTCACTCTCTGGTCTCATGGCACCAACAGGGTCTTAACAGTCTGCATTTTGGAATCGTGTGAATTCGTTCCACTGGGCTGTTTCTGGGCAAGGCAGAGCTTCATGGGTCCACTTGGGTCAGACATGAGTGCCAAAGCTTCTGTGCTTCCCACTACAGCAGGCTTCATTGAATTCATGCCGAGGACTAGCATTTGCCTCCTCCCCACGATGTTGAGGCATCTGGTAATGTCTGGAGATGAGGCAAGGATAGGGACTGCTGGAAGACACCCAAACTGAGTCTGGGACAGTGAGAATAAAGACTGGCATTTATGGAGTGCCTGGGTGGCTCAGTTGGTGAAGCGTCTGCTTTTGGCTCAGATCATGATCCCAGGGTCCTAGGATTGAGTCCACACCAGGCTCCTTGCTCAGCAGGGGGCCTGCTTCTCCCTCTCCCTCTGCGGCTCCCCCTGCTTGTACTCTTACTCTTCCTGTCAAATAAAAATCTTAAAAAAAAAAAAAAAAAAAAAAAGACTGGCATTTTCTTAGATTGAGGTGGGAAGCTTCTGGAAGGATTTGACCAGAGTGACATGGTTCTAGCAGGATTAATCTGGCTGCCCAGAAGTCAATTGCAAAAGGCCAGGTGTATCAATCGAGGTTCTATCAGAGAAACAGAACCATTAGGATCAGTATAAAATGAGGGATTTATTATAGGTATTTAACTTGATACAATTACGAGGGCTGGTTAAACAGATGACACAGGCTGCTGCTTGTGTATTTGGTGCTGAGCTAGGAGTCAACAAGACAGATCCGAGACATGGGTGTTCTGAAAGATGGACATGAAGTGGTGGATGTCAAGGTCAAACTGGACCTCTGAAGGTGAACTGGAACCAACAAGGAAAAATTAGATCTCTTCTTGGTCTTTCCACACCTCCAAGCCTCCAATTTTGAGGAGTAGCAATAGAAGCTGATGCCCTTCATCGATACACACACTTCAACTTGTAGTTGGAGAAGCAGAAGGCAGAGAACCGGGGGTTGCTGGAGGAGTTGTGGGTCTGGCTACTGCCTTACACGGACAAGGGGAGATAGCAGATCAGGGAAAACAAGCATGAGCTACAGCAGCATCTGACTCTGTATCAGCCTTCCAAGACTAGGCATGGCTACAGTCTCTCTTCTGCCAAATCCTGCCTAAATCTTCCTCTCTGGCAAATTCTCTCCCAAAGCTACACAAGAAAGGGAATTCTGGGAAACATATTTCCGGCTTAGCTAAATTGACAGAATACAAATTCCACCACACCAAGTAAGAAATTAGGGTGGCTTGACCCAGAGTATTGGCAACAGGGATGGGAGAAGGGCTTGAACTCTGGAGGTATCTTGAATATCCCTTTTCTCTGAATCTGTTTGTTTCTAAGCCTGGGTGGTGAGTTCTGATGCAAAAGTAGCATGAGTTAAGTGAAAACCATATGCCCACCACGCACATCTATAGAGCCTAGGACAAAGGTATAAATAGAGGTGCACCTATTACATCTAAATATTTTAAAACTCTAAATGAAGACACAGCATATAATTTAAAATATATTCTAGCTTGGGGCACCTGGGTGGCTCAGTTGGTTGGGCGTTCGGGTCTTGATCTCAGGTTCGTGGATTCAAGCCCCATGTTGGGCTCCATGTTTAAGTAGGCTCCATGAGCCTACTTAAAATTAACTAAATAATAAAATAAAATATATTCTCTCTATATACCAAAATGACAAAATAAAAAATATGTGTAGACTTATAACTTTTAAGGGACCGAAAGTCTATCACAATGAAGGCATTTCATGATCACATTACATATCTGGGTGTTCTAGTGATGGACTGGAAATATTTGGACAAGGGATACAAAAATATACATAATTAATAAATTGTTATATATTTATTCCATATAAAAGAGTGAGAAAAAAGGGCTGACCTGTAACTCACAGCTAGACCACATTACTGAACATAAATGATCTCACAGAATACCAATACTCAACTGGTTACATGTTTATTCTGAGATCGTGATAACATTAGACAAAACGAGGACACTTCATACGTTCTTGTAGCACAGATAGCAACAAGATCACTGTGCCTCCCTCAGAATATCAAGCTACCCTTTCCCCCTTAGCTAAAATGAGTGACTGCTACTTTTTTTTTTTTTTTTAAGATTTTACTTATTTATTTGACAGAGAGAGAGATCACACGTAGGCCGGTGGGGGGTGGAGCAGGCTTCCTGCTGAGCAGAGAGCGCAATGCGAGGCTCAGTCCCAGGACCCTGAGATCATGACCTGAGCCAAAGGCAGAGGCTTTAACCCACTGAGCCACCCAGGCACCCCATGACTGCTACTTCTTAACAATTAGTTTTACCCTCATGCTAGTCTTGTCTCCCTATGGATAAGATTTGTGTATTGAGGGGCACCTGGGTGGCTCAGTGGGTCGGGTCATGATCTCGGGGTCCTGGGATTGAGCCCCCCATCGGGCTCTCTGCTCAGCAGGGAGCCTGCTTCCTCCTCTCTCTCTGCCTGCCCCTCTGCCTACTTGTGATCTCTGTCTGTCAAGTAAATAAATAAAATCTTAAAAAAAAAAATGATTTGTGTATTGAGATTCCCAATCATAGAACTGCCCTTGCCTTCTGACACCCACAGAGTGAGAGCAACCCCTCACTATCTTACACTTTCCCCAAGTCATTCAACCCTAGTCCAGATCTTATAAAAGGATCTGTTTGTAACATCCATGTTTCCCCATGTGTCTATTCTCCCCCATCGCAATGGGTGATAAATCCCAATTTATTTATCTATAGGTGTGATTCCAGTGGTCTTTGGCTGAAGAGCATTAACACACTTAGAATATATTTTTCTTCACTTTTTTCACCAAAATTACTAATCTTTTTTTTTTTTAAGATTGTATTTAAATTCCAATTAGTTCACGTACAGTGTAGTTGCACCTTTCATGCTCGTGCTCAGCTCCTCCTGGAAGGCCCCTTGCAGCCTTTCCTATTCTGTTAGCCCTTAGAGCTGGCTTTGAACGTGTGGCTGTTAATCCTCTGGGGTGGTTCCCAGGCTATGGCCGGCATTTGCTCTGGACCTTCTCTGTCACGCCTAACCGCCTAACATTAGTTTCAGGGATAAAAGATACTGATTCAGTACTTCCATACAACACCTGGTGCTCATCACAAGTGCACTCTAATATTTCTTTCTTTTTTAAAGTATTTTATTTATTTATTTGAGAGAAAGAGTGCGTGTGAGCACGAGCGGGGGAGTGGCAGAGGGAAAAGCAAGACTCCCCACTCTCCAAAATACTTAAGTCATCTATTAAAAATAAAAAGCAAATATACACATTAATATGACTTTTAAAATGAAAATTTAGGGGTGCCTGGGTGACTCAGCAGGTTAAAGCTTCTGCCTTCGGCTCAGGTCATGATCTCGGGGTCCTGGGATAGAGCCCCGCATTGGGCTCTCTGCTCAGTGGGGAGCCTGCTTCCTCCTCTCTCTTTGTCTGCCTGCCTCTCTGCCTACTTGTGATCTCTATCTGTCAAATGAATAAATAAAATCTTTAAAAAAAAATGAAAATTTAAGGGACTCCTGGGTGGCTCAGTCAGTCGAGCATCTGACTCTTGATTTTGGCTAAGGTCATGATCTCAGGGTCATGGCATCCAGCCCCGCATCCAGCTCTACACTCAGCATGGAGTCTGATTCTGCTTCGGATTCTCTCTCTCCCTCTGCCCCTCCCCACACTTGTGCTCTAAATAAATAAATAAATACCTTTTTAAAAAAAGATTTTATTTATTTATCTGACAGACAGAGACACATCAAGAGAGGGACCAAAAGCAGGGGGAGTGGGAGAGGGAGAAGCAGGCTTCCCGTGGAGCAGGGAGCCCGATGTGGGGTTTGATCACGACCTAAGCAGAAGGCAGACGCCCAATGACTGAGCCACCCAAGCGCCCCTAAATAAATACTTTAAAAAATAAAATGATAAAGTTGATACATTTTTGTTTTGAAAATTCTATCAAGTCTTACTAATTTTTTTAAAATAAAACTTTCTGCCCTTTTAGTGTTTAATATCCATCTAGATGCCAATAGAAAGAATTGGTACTATGCCTCACACATGTTACGTCTAGATCTATGCATACCCAGATGAGTGATAAGATTTGTTCAATTGGAAAACATCCCCCAGCTGCCATGTGTAACTGTTGTGAATGCCAAGGTAATTTATGAGTACCTCCCATTTGGAATTGAAACTGGAAGAGAAACAAGAAAATGGACACTGGGCACTACTGGAAAATGATACTTTGGTGTGCCATGATTTATTACTTCATGCCATCAGAGAGGAAAGCTTTGGCAAGGCAATGAATCTGTCAGTTCCCTTGCCTGAGCTGGTTCTTTCAGCCTTCTGCAGACTCTGAAGCAGTGTCTGTTTTCTGATGTTAGCAGTGACACCCCCCTGTAAACTTCTACAGCGATCAACACAATTCACTTTTGTTTTGGGAACACACGACCCAAGAGTTTAGGATCATTCCCTGGGACATGAACTGTGCTAGTCCTAGATGTTTATGATTTCGGGCTGTGCTGTGCTAGCGCTGAACTTCCAAATCCTGAAGCACGGATGTATGTGGTGATGCGGGGTTCTCTAAAACACAGGGCTTGGATCTAAGCATGGTGGTAGTGTCAGGTCTCCGATATTGAAGGATATTTCAAAACTTTTATTTGTGTCTCTTCGGTTTCTGAGTTTAGATAACAGCAGTTCAACTAGTAAGTTGTTATTTCAATATTTCAACTTGTTATTTCAATAATAGAACCAATCAATAGCATTTATGGACCGACCAGAGGTGAGATATGAGGGAAAGAGAGAAGTCAAGGTTGACACCAAGATTTTTCAACCAAACAACTGGGAAAATGGAGCTATTGTTAATGGAAAGGGAGAGGACTGCAGAAGGAGCTGGATATTTTTTTGGAGATACCAAGTTTGAGATGCTTTCTAGACATCCAAAGAGATACTGAGACACCTAGGAGAAGGACCTAGCATAAGTCGCGCCATTTTTGTAAAAAGTGGGCATTTCGTAACACAGTCATGTTACTGTACCCATGTTATTGGAACCTTAGCAGAAAAAAATGCAAAATACTCCAGATAAAACAATTCCCGGAAATGTACCCCCACCTTAGATATCTGCTTACCCCAGCATTTTTGCTTCTGTACTGAGCTTGGCAATTTTTAGAAACTGGCAACAGGATGTGGTTTATGCCTTTATAAGTCTACCCCTGAGCTCATTCGAGGCTGCAAGATTTTGGAGTGCATGAGTCCCCTTGCAGCCGCCGGCTTTTTAATAGACTCCTCAATTTGGCCTACTGAATGTGGTGTCCATCTGTACAACTCGCTGCTCTAGATATAACAGCATGTCAAGTTCAGGGGAGAGGCTGGACTAGAGACAAATTTCTTTTCTTTTTTTTTTTTTTAAGATCTTATTTATTTATTTGACAAAGAGAGAGACAGAGAGAGGGAACATGAGCAGGGGGAATGGGAGAGGGAGAAGCAGGCTTTGCTCAGAACAGGGAGCCCAATAGGGGGCTTGATCCCAGGACACTGGGATCATGACCTGAGCCAAAGCAGCTGCGTAACAAATGAGCCACCCAGGCGCCCCTAGAGACAAATTTCAAAGTCATCGGTGGTAGAAAAGCCAAGAGCTACATGAGATCTCATAGGATGAGTGGAGAAAGAGAAAAAAGTCCAAGGACTTTTTACATTCCCTACCAGTTGTACCCTGCATGAACTAGCCTCAACCAGGCCGGCAGTGGAGGAACTCACTGGAAGAAATCTGGGTGCCTGGATGACAACATGGAACATTAGTCCTTCGACCATTATTGTCATTTTCAGCTGCTGTAACAGAATACCATAGACTGGGTGGCTTATAAACAACAGAAATGTATTTCTTACAGTTCTAAACTGGAGAGTCCAAGATCAAGGTACCGGCTGGTTCGGTGTTTGGTGAGAACTAGCTTCCTGGTTGCTGTCCTCCCACCATGTCCTCACTTGGTGGATGGGAAGGGAGCTCTCGAGGACCTCTTTTATGAGGGCACTAATCCTATTCATGAAGGCTCAGCCCTTATGAGCTAATCATGTCTGAGCCTCCACCTCAAAATACTATCACATTCAGGATTAGGTTTCAACATGTGAATTTTAGGAGGACATAAACTTTGTGCATTGCAATTACACTAGAGAAAAATAGACATCTGTCTTGGTCGAGCCATACTGATCATTCTTGTTGCTACAGCAGCCTAGTCTTACCCTAGGTGGCAAAGCTCATGGAGGTCCCTACCCCCAACATAGTCCAGGAGCAGAAGACAGAAATGGTTGAAGGGTGTGGATCCTCATGCTGGAGGGTGGTTCAGGGAGCAATGGAACATTTCCTTCAATCGCCTTGAGCAAAGCAGGTATGGCATGCACAGCTGGCAGACATGAAGGGGACTTATGGTCTAGTTGAGGAGGACATGGCAGCGAGACACATGGGCCAATGACTTGACACCAGACGGGAAAGAGGACGTCAGTATGGACAGATGACGAAGACTAGATAATCCTTACCCTGCTCCAACCCACATGTGTTTGCAGCTCAAAAACTTCCCAGAACTTAGGTACAGCTCCTGCCACTACTGTTCACAGCAACTTTCAACTTGTATCCTGGATCTCATCCCTATTCACCTACTCAAAGGCTTTGTTCCTTGAACATCCTCGCACACCATCAAGTTTCCCTTTTACTGTAATAGACCCCTTTGAGGAAATAAAAAGGTAAATCTTCTCTTGCCCTTCACAATCTTTTAAAATTATCCTTTGTTTTTGTGTTCCAAACCCTCTAAATGCTTCTCTCTACGCACTGACTCCATTTCCTCACCTCCCATTCTCTCCGTTTTTTTTCCCCTGCCCCATCTGTCTTGAACTTAGATCTCAGTCAGGCTTTTCCTCCTGCCAACCCCATGCAATTGCTCTTGTCCATCCTGCCAAAGCTCTTATAAGCCTTTACCACCAGTGATCACAGCTTTATTTTTTTCCCCTTAAAGTTTACTTATTTATTCAAGCAATTTCTCCACCCAACGGGGGGCTTGAACTCACAACCCTGAGATCAAAGAGTTGTGTGCTCTTCCAACTGAGCCAGCCAAGGGCCTCAGTGATCACTTCTTTCTTGAAGACCTTTCTTCACTTGGCTCCTGAGACTCAGCACTCTCCTGAGTTTCCTCCTAACCTCACTGGCTGTACCTTTCCAGTCTCCTGTTTGCTGGAAGACCCCTCCCTCCCTCCTCCACCCCATCCTTCACTCAAGTGCCCGCTGACACGCCTCCTCCTGAGGCACATTCCTGACAATTCCATTGAAAATAGAGCCTCTCCCATTATTCTCTCTCAGTTTGCCCTGCTTTATTTTTTTTTTATCTGAGCACTTAGCATGCCCTGAAATTATATTATACGCTTGTTTACTCCTGTATCAGTTGTCTCCCCAACCCCTACAATGGAAGCTTCATGACAGCAGGGGACTTGGTTGTATTGGTTGCTGTACTTTTTTAAAAGTAATCTCCACGCCCAACATGGGGCTCAAATTCACAACCCCAAGATCAAGAGTTGCACACTCTACCAAATATGCCAGCCAGGCATCCCTGTGGCTGTACTTTTAAGGCCTAGCCCTGCACCTGATACTTTCTAGACGGTCAGTGCATGTTGATTGGATAAATAATAGAAATTAGATCCAGTTATATGTCACTATATCTCAATAGTCAGAAAAATAATTTTTAAAAAAAATTAGTTTTTAGAAGTTTTATTTCTGAATTTCTTTTTTTTTTAAGATTTTATTTATTTATTTGACAGAGAGAGAGATCACAAACAGGCAGGCAGACAGAAGGGGGGAAGCAGGCTCCCTGCCGAGCAGAGAGCTCGATGTGGGGCTCCATCCCAGGATCCTGAGACCATAACCCAAGCTGAAGGCAGAGGCTCAACCCACTGAGCCACCCAGGCGCCCCTATTTCTGAATTTCTATACCGAATTCATATATGTGATAGAAGCCAGTTTTAACTTTTATCAACTCCCCTTTCTCCACCCCAGACCTCAACCATCCTCCTTAACATGAAGATTTTCTGGAGTTGGTGGATGGGAGGTAAGCAATGACACTCTGGGAGAGCTGACCCAGTTGAAGCTAAGTGTCCCCTCTCTGGACTTCCTAAGCACAACACAATTTATTCATCCATTATTCTGTCAATAGTTATTTCTTTTTCCCCCCTTTCCTTTTGATACTATGAACAATACTGCTAGAAAATTGTCTTCTCCTGCTCCCTCAGGGGCACACCCTGCTGCTGCCAAAGACATGTGGAGGAAGACTTGATAAAGGAAGAGGGACACGCTTTGACAGGACAGACATCCAGCAAACACAGGTGTGTGTCCAGGTCAGTTCAGGAAACATCCATCATTGTCCTCACTTCAGTCCCCCAGCAGTTGATGACACTATTGACTAATGTCTCTCGCTGCTTTTCTCTTGGCTTCTGTGAAACCACTCTCTCCTCTCTGCACTGTCTTGCTCTTGGCTCCTCTGTAGACAACCCCTCCGGACTAGAGCTTTGTATTGGATGCACTTCCTTTTGATTCAGGAAGGGGGCTCTGCTCTCCTCGCTCTATGGGCTTCCGAGGTAAAAATAATATCCAGTTTGAGGGCATTAAATACTACGTATATACTGATAATGTCCCCCAGACTCTATCTTTGTCCCAGACCTCTTCTATAAGACATATACAGACTATGGCCCACTGCCTGCATAATGTCTCCCACTGGATGTCCCATAGGCATCTAGAACTTACTACATGCTCACCTTGGAGACATTGTCAGTTGGGTTCCAGACCTCCACAATAAAGCGAATATCACAATGAAGTGACTGAGGTGAATTTTTTTGGTTTCCCAGTGCATATAAAACTTCTGTGTATACTGTGCTGTAGTCTATTAAGTACATAATGGCATTATATCTAAAAATACAATGTACTTAACTTAAAAATATTTTGTTGCTAAAAAATGCTAACCATTGTCTGATGTTTCAGTGCGATGTAATCTTTTTGCTGGTGGAGGGTCTTGCCTTGATTTTTGTTTTAGTCTCTTATAATTTATTAAATTTTCCCTGTTTCAATAGTTATTTACCCGTTCTCACTTCCTTTTTTTTTTTAAGTGAAGTATAGTCAACATACAATGTTATATTAGTTTCAGGTGTACAACATGGCAATTTGACAATTCTGTACATTACGCTCTGCTCACCACAATAAATGTTGTTACCACCTGTCACCATATTATTATTGTAATATTATATAATATATATTATTACAGTATTATTGACTATATTCTCTATGCTGTACCCTTCATCTCCATGATTTACTTGTAACTGGAAGTTTGTACCTCTCAATCCCCTTCATCTATGTTGCCCATTCCCCCCACCCCCTCCCCTCTGGCAACAACTAGTTTGTTCTCTGTATTTGTGATTGTGTTTCTTTCTGTTTGTTTGTTTATTTGTTTTGTTTTTCTGATTCCACATATCGGTGAAATCATATGGCATTTGTCTTTCTCTGTCTAACTTATTTTACTTAGCGTAGTACCCTCTAGGTCCATCCATGTAGTCCCAAATGGTCTTGCCTTGATGTTAATAGCTGCTGACCGATCAGGACGGTGGGTGCTGAAGGTCGGGGTGGCTGTGGCAATTTCTAAAACAATGAAGTTTGCCAAATCAATTGCCTCTTCCTTTTACAGATGACTTCTCTGGAACATACGATGCTATTTGATAGCATTTTACTCACAGTAGAACTTCTTTCAAAATTGAAGTCATTTCTCTCAAACCTTACCACTGTCTTATGAACTCAGTTTCTGTACCATTCTAAACCCTTTGTATATTTCCACCGTCTCACAACAGGAGTAGATTCCATCCCTGGAGACCGTTTTCTCTGGTCATCCATAAGTATCCAGAAGTGTCTCCACCTCTCTTCAAGTTGTACCATGAGACTATGGCCATTCAGTCCCATCTTCAGGCTCCACTTCTCATTCTAGCTCTCTTACTGTTCCCACCACATCTGCACCTACTTCCCCCACTGAAGTCTTGAACCCTCAGTCATCCATGAGGGTGGGAATCAGCTTTTTCTTTCTTTCTTTTTTTTTTTAAGTTTTTATTTATTTGAGAGAGACAGAGATAGTGAGAGAGAGAGCATGAGCAATGGGGAGAGGGGGAAGCTGGCTTCCCACTGGGAGCCTGATGAAGGACTCCATCCCAGGACGCTGGGACCATGACCAGAGCCAAAGGCAGACAGTTAACAGACTGAGCCACCCAGGTGCCCTGAGGGAATCAACTTTTTCTAAACTCCTATCAAAGTTGATATTTTGACTTCTTCCTCTGAATCATGAATGTTCTTAATGGCATGTAGAGAGGTGAATCCTTTCCTGAAGGTTTTCAACTTTCCCAGATCCACCAAAGGAATTACTCTCTAAGGTGGCTATACCCTTAATAAATGTATTTCTTAAATAATAACATCTGGAAGTTGAAATTACTCCTTGATCGATGGGCTGCAGCATAAAATGATATGGTAGCAGGCATGAAAACAACAATAATCTCGAAGTACATCTCCATCAGAGCTCATGGGTGACCAGGTGCATTGTCAGTGAGCAGTAATATTTGGAAAGGAATCTTATTTCTGAGCAGTAGGTCTCAACCAGTGGGCTTAAAATATTCAGTAAACCACATTGTAAACTGGCACGCTTTCATTCAGGCTTTGTTTTTCCATTTATAGAGCACAGGCAGAGTAGATTTGGCATTGTTTTTAGGGAGTTTTGGAATGGAAATGAGCATTGGCTTTGACTTAAAATCACCAGCTGCTCTAGCCCCTAAGGAGAGAGTCAACCTGTCCTTTGAAGCTTTGAAGCCAGGCATTGACTTCTCCTCGCCAGCTATGGAAGTCTTGGATGGCATCTTCTTCCAGTAGAAAGTTGTTTCATCTACACTGAAAATCTGTTGTTTAGTGTAGTCACCTTCATCACTGATCTGAGCCAGATCTTCTGGAGAACTTTCTACAGCTTTTACATCAGCACCTGCTCCTTCCCCTTGCACTTTTATGCTATGGAGATGCCTTCTTTCCTTAAACCTCATGAACCAATCTCTGCTAGCTTCAGACTTTCCTTCTGCAGCTTCCTCCCCTCTCTCAGCCTTCACAGAACTGAAGAGAGTTAGGGCCTTGCTCTGCATTAGGCTTTGGCTTAAAGGAATGTTGTGATGGCTTTTATCATTTATCCAGAACACTTGAACTTTATATCAGCAATAAGACTATTTTGCTTTATTATTATTCATGTGTTCATTGGAGTAGCACTATTAATTTCCTTTAAGAACTGAAACTGTGGGGCACCTGGGTGGCTCGGTCTTTAGGCATCTGCCTTTGACTCTGGTCCTGATCCCAGAGTAGTGGGATCGAGCCCCAAGTCGAGCTCCCTGCTCAGGCAGGAAGTCTGCTTCTCCCCCTCCCATTTCCTCTGCTTGTGTTCCTGCTCTCGCTCTCTCTCTCTCTCTCTCTCTCTGTCAAACAAATAAATAAATCTTAAAAAAAAAAAAAAGAACTGAAACTTGCATTTACATTTACAACCTGGCTCTCTGGCACAAGAGGCTAGCTTTCAGCCCGTTTCAGCTTTTGACATGCCTTCCTCACTAAGCTCAATAATTTCTAGCTTTTGATTTAAAGTGAGAGACATTTGGCTCTTCCTTTCACTTGAACACTTAGAGGCCATTGTAGGGTTATAAATTGGACAATTCCAACATTGTTCTCTGTGTCTCAGGGAACGGGGAGGCCTTAGGAGAGGATGAGGGAACAGCCGGTTCATAGTGTAGTCAGAACACACATTTATTGGGGTCCTTGGGTGGTTCAGTCGGTTAAGTGTCTGACTCTGATCTTAGCTCAAGTCTTGATCTCAGAGTCACAGGTTGAAACTCTGCATGGGGTTCCATGCTGGGTATGGAGCCTACTTAAAAAAAAAACAAAAAAAACAGGGGCACCTAGGTGGCTCAGTGGGTTATGCCTCTGCCTTCAGCTCGGGTCCTAATCTCAGGGTCCTGGGACCGAGCCCCAAGTTGGGCTCTCTGCTCAGGGGGGAGCCTGCTTCCCCCTCTCTCTCTGCCTGCTTCTCTGCCTACTTGTGATCTCTCTCTCTCTCTCTGTGTCAAAAAAATAAATAAAATCTTAAAAAAAAAACACACACACGGGCCACCAGGGTGGCTCAGTTGGTTAAGTGTCTGCCTCTGCTCAGGTCATGATCCCAGTGTTCTGGGATCGAGTTCCACATGGGGCTCCTTGCTCAGTGGGGAGCCTTCTTCTCACTCTGCCTGATGCTCCCTCTGCTTGTGCTCACTCTCTCTCTGACAAATAAAAATCTTAAAAAAAAATCACACTCGCATTTATTAATCAAATTTACCCTCTTATATGAATGTCATTTGTGGCGCCCAAAACAATTACAATAATAACATCAAAGATTGCTGATCACAGACCACTGTAACAAGTATAATAATGAAAAGATTTGAAATATTGTGAGAATTACCGAAATGTGACACAGAGACAAGAAGTAAACAAATGTTGGAAAAATGGTGCATACAGACTTGCTTGACAAAGTGTTGCCATAAACGTTCAATTTGTAAAAATGCAATATCTGCAAAGTGCAATAAAGCCAAGCTCAATAAAATGATGCATGCCTGTATGTCAAAAATAAAACGCTTCATTTTGTCTCTGAAACCTGTCCCTCTTATCTTCCCTTTTGCTGGAAATGATACCACCATCCACATAACTGGGTACATTGATCATCATTTCTTCCTTTCCCTTACCACCTCCTAAATCCAATCCATCCCTAAATCCTGTTGACTCTTTCTCCAAAATATATCTTGTATCTCTCCACTTCTCTCACTGCAACATTTTAATCGCCACCTCTCACCTGGATGACTGCAATAGCCTCCTCCCGTCTCTGGGCATTTATGTTGGCCCCCCTACAGTCTATTTTCTTCATAGCAGCCAGCCCAAATCTTAAAAAATACAAATCTGTCCCTTGTGTACTTAAAACTGCCAATGGCTTATTCCCCATTATACTCCAGACATTGTGCTTTGAAAAAAAAATCCATGTCCATATCAGGGTCTACAGATTCTATACATCTGGCCCCAGCCAAGCCCTGCCGACCTCTCTACTTGCCTCCGTCCCACTAAGCTCCAGGTATAGTGGCTTCTTCATTCTTGTACAGGCCCAGTTCTATTCTGCCGCGAGATCTTCACCTTTCCCTCTGCCCAGATCTTTCTTGGCTAAGTCAAATAGCTAAGGTCTTCCTGACCTTCATGTCTTGGTACCTCCTCAGAAAATTATCCCCTGATCTTCTCTACTCAGGTGATTCCCCTTACCTTCTCCCGTATCCTAACACTCTTCTTTATCCCTGCGGTACGCCTCATCATGCAGTCCTTGCTGTTCAGCTGTCTTTGTTATTAGGCTTTCGGCTTCACAAGGACAGGATTCACATTGGTTTTCCACACCAGTGCATCCCCAATGCCTAAGCCAGAGCCTGGTACATAGTGAACACTGAATAAAGATCTGTTGGAAGAATGGATTAATTCACCCTGGCACTGGATAAAGAGGATACAGAAATGACCTAGATATGGTCCTTATATTCCATAATGCCATAGTCTGGTGGATGAAAAATGTGTAAATAGGCAATTAGAAAGCTGGTAAGTAATACACTGTAGACCAGAACTGGAACACAGAGAGACTCATACTCCAGTGTGGGGTTATAGATGTGAGTAAAAGGGAGGCTGTATTTACATGATCCAAGGCACCAGCGTCTCCCTAGTAAGAAACACAGTTTTTTTCTTCTAATAATGAACATTTACCTAGTGTACCAAGTTCCATCTACTGTTTTCACTGTTTCTTGTTTTGTTTATCTTGTGTTTAATATGCCCAAAATAATACAGCTTCTAAGTGATAGAGCTGGGATTCAAAGCCACACAGTCTATCTCCCAAACCTACATCTTTTTTTTTTAATGATTTGAGGTGAAATTCACATAATACAAAATCTGCCATTTTAAAGTTGTGAAGTTTTCTTTTTTTTTTTTTTAAGATTTTTATTTATTGAACAGAGAGATCACAAGTAGGCAGAGAGGCAGGTGGGGGGGGCGGGGAGCAGGCTCCCTGCTGAGCAGAGAGCCGATGTCCACTAGATCCCAGGACCCTGAGATCATGACCTGAGCAGTGGCTTAACCCACTGAGCCACCCAGGTGTCCCAAAACCTGCCATTTTAAAGTGAACAATTCAAGGGCAGTAGTACATTCACAGTGTTATGCAGCCGCTACCTCTACCTAGTTCCAAAATATTTCCATCATTCCAAAGTAAAACTCCTACTTACTACGTAGTTTCCCCCATTATCCTTCATGTACTGTTCTGTACTGTTTCTGATCCTCATAATGTTCCAGCTGTACAGCTGGGGAAAGTGACGTTCTGAGAAGTTCAGTGATAAATCCAAGGTCACATCACATAGCTAGGAAATGTGGAACAGTAATTTTGAACCCTAGCGTTCTGACCCCAGAGCCTAAACCTTTGATTAACACACATCTTTGGGTAAACTCCCAAGAAGGGGGCTGGATTTGGGTTTAAGAGGTCAATTTTGTTGGGCCAGGAATGTAGAAACCCTAAGAGCATCCTCAATTATAAAAAAGGCACGTTGAAATAAAGCTGCGATTAGGACTGTATATTATATAGGTGGTTGGCAGAATCTGAAATAATCTAAAGCCAAGAGCAGCTATAGGGCAGGAACTTGGAAAGGTTAGCACTGCAGGACACTTTGCCAAAGTGTCAAGAACAAGAAGTTCATATTTCCTTGGGGGCCCCTATATGTGCCAAGCTGAGAACTGAAGAGAGGCCGAGTATCCAGGAGGATGTGGCTCGCCTTGGGATGGTGGGGGGCAAGGTCAGCCAGGAGACCTCAGGTGGTTGCAAGAGAAGCTGGGGGTGCAACTGGGGAACACAAAGTAGGAAATAGGCCTCAGGCCAAATGTATCCCACTCTGAGGGAGGCCACCAGAGCAGGAGGTCTCTGAGGGGCAGAGGGCCTCGCCTTAGTATTCTTCTACAACGTCCTGTGGGGGCTGTCATCACTCTAGCAGCCTTCTTCCTCCACACAGGGGTCCTCTTTCTGAGGTTTCCCGCGTTCTCTCGGAGGTCAAGGATCCCCGGGTTACCCCCCTTTTAGGGATCTCTGACAGAGGACACTCCTCTTAGGTTGTCTCTCATGGTTTCCTCTTTTCTCTCCCTGTGTGGGCCCCTCCTGTCCCGACGATGGTGGTGTTCTTTCACAAGCCCCCCACCTTTTTCAGGCTCGGGATCTTGTGCGAGTTCTAGTTCAACAATGCCCAGCTCTTAGCCCAACCGCGCCCCTCCTGCTCCCAGAAGGCAGCTCCATGGAAACCAAAACATCACAACTCCGCAGAGATATCGCGAGAGGCGCCGTTGCCACCGCGGCCGGGGAGAGGCGGAGCGAGGGCGGGAACAAAGAGCGAAGTAGGAGGGGTCTGGGCACTTCCGAGGTGCCGGGCGGGAGATGGTACCTCCTAGTGGCGCCCCCGCGTGACTGCGCTTTACATAATCGAGGCAGCGAGCGTCATAAGTGGCGTACTCCAGTCCAGACCGAATCAGAGTTGTCATAAGCTCTGTGTTCCGCCCCTTCGTGCTTGATGGACGTCGACATGAACCAGTGAACGGGCGACCAGCGCCGCCACGCCCGCCTTGATCCGCCCGCACTCGCCGGCCCGCCCGCCTTGCGCAGCCCGCAGCCTGCTGCCGCCGCCGCCGCCAGCTTGTCCCTCAGACTGTCAGATAAAGCGGCGGGCCGGGCCGGCTGGCCGGTGAGCACGGCCGGGCCGGACATGGCGGCGCTCTACGCCTGCACCAAGTGCCACCAGCGCTTCCCCTTCGAGGCGCTGTCTCAGGGGCAGCAGCTGTGCAAGGTGCGCGGGCTGGGGCGGCGGCCGGGAACTGGGACGCTAGAGGCGCGGCCCGGAGCCCCCTGTTCTGCGGGGCCGCTCGGCGGGGTCCGCCGGGCAGGGCGTGGCAGGCCCGCCCAGCCAAGGCGCCTCACCCCCTCCGCTGGGGGCCAGCGGGGCACGTGGGGGAGTCCCGGGCTCAGTCCAGGCCCCCGCGGCCGGCGTGTCCGGGTGCTTAGCAACCGCGAGGGATTGTTCTCGGACCCCTTGAGGTCAGGGGAGGGGACAGTGGGTCCCCTGCTTGCCCCCAACCAGACGCACCGACACCGAGATCCCTCCTGGGCTGGCTTCCCCGCCGTTGGTTGCAGACTGAGGGACCCCCTGCCCCGCCTGGGACTGAACTCCAGAGTTGGGTGCTGCCTGTGAGGAGAGTCTCCCAACTCCGGGCGCCTCACGGGCACTTTCCAGCCAGTCTGAAAGTCGGAGGTGGCGCGCGGCTTTATAGAAAAGCCCTACAATTAAGCGCAGGAAGCAAAAGGATTTTTCAGCACCCAGTTGGTGACCTTCGGTCCCGGCCCTAACCAGCTACTGTTCAGTTTTTACTCCTGAAGTTCCAAGTTCTTTTTTTCGTTTGAGTTGCTTCATCTGCTTTGCCTATTTAAGTTAATAGAAGTGCTGTGAGGTGACAGTTAAAAGTCACCAAGCTGGCCTGGGACGGATTTTGCGATATTCCCAGATAATTCAGTTTGTGCCTCTAATATGGGTAACTCATAACTGTATGTCGCCGTTGCCTCAAATGGCCCTGACTTGTCACTCTGTTAACTCTGTAGGAAAGAGCTCAGATGTTTGAGATATTTATATACATATATATCTTTTAAGGAAGTTTCATATAGGTAAGCAATAATGATTTTAATTTAGCATTTTCATTTTCCAAGTGAACCTGCTCGAAAATTAAACGGTGGAAGTGGCAGAACTAGAACCAGAATCCAGGGCTTTCGATTTCCAGTCTGAGCCTTATTCATACATACTTTGTTTTAAAATTTATGACTAGTTCCTTATAAATTCCTTCTTAATTCTCACATCAGTGCAGGCCGGTGATGCCAGTATTACAGAAGAGAAAAATAAGGCCCAGAAAGTTCAAGTGACTCACTCAAGCACAGTGGCTATGCTGGGAATAGTACCTAGGTCTTCTGCCTCCTACTGAAGGCTATTTCCACTTCTGACTGCCTTTTAAAATTATATCCTCATTTCATTTCAGGAATGTCGGATTGCACACCCTGTTGTGAAGTGCACCTACTGTAGAACTGAGTACCAGCAGGAGAGGTACAGTTTTTGTTGACCGTGGAAGATGTTGATAGGCTTTTCCTCTTAAAATCGACAGTTAATTGCTTTTCACGTTACAGATCTGTAATTGAGTGCATTATACACAGATTCTGTGTTTTTTTAATAACACATTGACAAATACAAAACACACGTATCATTCCCTAGTTATCCATTGATTGCTTAAATTTTTAAAGTTACTTTTTTTTTCAGATCCTTGGTCGTTTTATATTGTGTTTGTAAATCTTTATGACACGAAGAAACCACAACGGTAAAACAATGAACCTCGTGTTTCAGTATGTTTGTATTCAGAGTGTCAAGAATTTATAATCCAAAAGAAGATACTTTTGGAAATGTGATAATTCTGATAAGGGTTTATTAGCCCTAGTCACATTTGAAACTCACTTGCCTTATGTAAATCTCATTTTTTTTTTAAATGTGAAAAACATTTAGGTGTCAGTAAACACACATTTTTGGGAGACTTTCAATAGTAGCAAAGTAGCTTATTGGTGTAAGTTCTGTGGGACTATAGCTGTAATAGTTTCTTCAAGCAGGGTGGGGTCTGTTTGCAAGCTCACACATAGACCTAGAAACCTAATTTTAATCAGTCTTATTTCAGTTCTAGGAACATTTTCCCCAATATTTTATTATGGATATTTCCAAACCAGAAATGGTTGAAAGAATTAGACAGTAAACACTCATATATCCACTTGGATTCTACAATTTACATTTACTATATTTGCATCTATGATCCATCTTACTTTAAAGTTGTGGACATCACTATATTTGATCCTAAACAGTTAAGCAGGCATATTGTTAACAAAGTTCAACATTTGTTTACGGTCCTTTATTTTTTTAGAGGTGAATTTTGTGTACACTGAATGCTTGAATCTTAAGTACGTCATTTGATGAGTTTTGCAGACTATGTACATCTGTATAACCCCAAACCCCTTGCAAAACATAGAACATTACCATCACCACAGAGAGTCCTCTCATGCCTCATCCCGCTCAGTCCCTACCCTTCTTGTCTCCCGCACACTACTGTTTTGATTTTCCTTTCCACCACTGATCTGTGGAAACAGATCATAGAAATAGAAGTAGAAATGGAAACATATAAAACATTCTCCAGAAGCATTATGTTTTAGCTTTTACATTTGGGTCTATGATCCATCTTGAATTATTCAAGATGGGTGTGGGGGGGGAGATAATGAAGTTTGACCCTTCATTCGCACCACACATAAAAATTGATTGAAGATGGGGATGCCTGGTTGACTTAGTCCGTGGACCATGTGACTCTTAATCTTGGGGTTGTAAATTCAAGCCCCATGTTGGATGTAGAGATTACTTAAAAAAATTAAATCTTAAAAAAAAATTGATTGAGGGGCACCTGGGTGGCTCAGTTGGTTGAGTGTCTGCCTTTGACTTGGGTCATGATCCCTAAGTCCTGGGATCAAGATCTGCATCGGACCCTGAGCTTAGTGGGGAATCTGCTTCTCCCTCTGCCTCTTACCCTCCTCGTGCTTTTTCTCTCTTTCTCAAATAAATAAATCTTTAAAAAAAATTGGTTCAAGATGGATCATAGAAATAGTTTTTCTTTGTATGTTTTCTAAGTTGTCAGGAACATTTGTGTGTGTGTGTGTGTGTATGTGTGTGTGTGTATCCCACTTCTTCAGTAATAAATCTAAACATAAACCAAAATGTTCAGTATCACAGAATTGCTGATGTGAAGCCTCTTTCTGAAAAAGTTTCCTTTAAATGCACCTTACCGGGATGCCTGGATGGCTCAGTTGGTTAAGCAGCTGCCTTCGGCTCAGGTCATGATCCCAGCGTCCTGGGATCGAGTCCCACATCGGGCTCCTTGCTCGGCAGGGAGCCTGCTTCTCCCTCTCCCTCTCCCTCTGCCTGCCACTCTGCCTGCCTGTGCTCGCTCTCTCTCCCTCTCTCTCTCTGACAAATAAATAAATAAAATCTTTAAAAAAAAAATAAATGCACCTTACTTTATTTTTAATCTCACTTTTTTAAAAAAAAATTTTTATTTATTTATTTGACAGAAAGAGATCACAAGTAGGCAGAGAGGCAGGCAGAAAGAGAGAGGAAGGGAAGCAGCCTCCTTGCTGAGCAGAGAGCCCCATGCAGGGCTCAATCCCAGGACCCTGGGATCCTGACCTGAGCCAAAGTCAGAGGCTTTAACCCACTGAGCCACCCAGGTGCCCTTCACCTCACTTCTTGTACTGCCTCTTTAAAACGGCAGAAAATTGCCCTGGAAAATATTTTGTTTGAATATTCCATTTTTAATTTAAATGTTTCTACTTTGAGACTTCTCTTTGTTTTAACTTTATGGTCACTTTTGTAGGACTCTATGAGAAAATAATCACAAAGGCTAATAGGCTGGATTTTTTTTTTTTTTTTTAAGATTTCATTTATTTTTTTGACAGAGAACACAAGCAGGAGGAGCAGCAAGCAGAGGGAGAGAGAGAAGTAGGCTCCCTGCTGAGCAGGGAGTGCAATGTGGGGCTTGATCCCAGGATTCTGGGATCATGACCTGAGCCGAAGGCAGCCACTTAACTGACTGAGCCACCCAGGTGCCCCTAGGCTGGATTTTTATGTGATTTTATTTTCAGCCCCAGAATATAGTTTATTCTTCCACATCAAGCATTTATTTGTACCTCCCTTTGTGAAGAATTAAACTTTATTTGAAGATGGTTTTATTCCCCCATGGTAGTTTATCAGTTTAGATATTTAGGTAATATTATGACCTCTGGACCTTCACAAGACAGAAGATGTTTTTATTTTTGTCAGTGCTTAGTTCTTAGAGAAATTGGAAGTGTTGATAAAATATTTGGTCATGGGTGCCTGGGTGGCTCAGTTGGTTAAGCAACTGCCTTCAGCTCCTGTCATGATCCCAGAGTCCCGGGATTGAGTCCCGCATTGGGCTCCCAGCTCCACAGGGAGTCTGCTTCTCCCTCTGACCTTCTTGTCTCTCATGCTCTCTCTCACTGTCTCTCTCAAATAAATAAATAAAATATTTTTTAAAAAACTTGGTCATACCATCTATTTCCCCACATCTAGGATTTTCTTTTTTCTTTCCTTCTTTCTTTCTTTTTTTTTTTTTTTTTTTAAGATTTTTATTGATTTATTTCACAGAGACAGTGAGAGAGGGGACACAAGCAGGGGGATTAGGAGAGGGGAAGCAGGTTCCCTCTGAGCAGGGAGCCCGGATACGGGGCTCTATCCATGCAGGGCTTGGGACTTGATCCCAGGACCCTGGGATCATGACCCAAGCTGAAGGCAGATGCCTAACAACTGAGCCACCCATGTGCCCAACATCTGGGATTTTCGTATGCTTTTACCTATACAGGAGAGTGTAGACAGAATATAGTCAACATGGATAGAGTCTCTTAAGTTTGTATTCCAAACACATATACTTCATTTCTCACCTCAGGTTTCTCATATGTTCATCCGAATTGAGGAATTACTGTGAGTGCATTTCAATCTAATCTAATATTTTTTTGAGGGTCCTGTCCATATTTGATAATTTTGGTTAGTGATACTTTGAGATGTGATAATCAGAAATAACTCACTCTCTAAAGTCTCATTTAGTCTGAGCTAATAAAATTAATAACCACAAAATAATTAAAAAAGAGTTAGTGGCCAGATACTCAGCCTTCAGTTAGCCAAGTATCCAGACCACATATCACCTTGGCACTGAGCAATGAGCAAATTCTGTGGGCTTAAGGAGAGACCAATTTTCAGATGTTGTAAGTAAAACAAGTTTTTTCTTATAAAAGCCCTGTGTGTCTTTTTTCCTTAACAGTAAAACCAATACAATATGCAAGAAATGCGCTCAGAATGTGCAGTTATATGGAACGGTAAGTAGGGTTTCTCTGTACCTAACAGTGAGTACTCAGGTCCTAGGAACCTTATATTCTGTGGATTATTAATGTAATTACTATATTTTTATTAGAACTTCTTATGTGTAAATACTTTCTCAGTGAACTTTATCCAGTATTTGAGCTTTCGAGCTTAGCTAATAGTATTGAGAAGGTCTGTGTTTATGGTCATGATGGCAGGATTGTCATAACTTTCCTTGAGAACTTCAGTAACCAGTGTGAAAAGAGGAGGAGAAAGATGGATCCTATGATGGGACCTCTTTGGTAGCATTTGACTTCATTTGGATGAATGGATTTTTTTTTTTTTGTCTCTCAGTATTAGGGTTCTGGATATTATGTTCTTGCAGGGAATCTCCTAGCCTGTGATACAGTGATAATGACAAAGAGGTCTTTTGAGAAATTTGGAAGCACTTGCTGGTTTCTTCAAAGTACTGGTTCTGTTGAATTTCTCACAGAAGTCCCAGCATATACACAAATGGGCTTTTGTTATTTGTTCATTTATTTGTTTTAAAATCAGTAGTGTTGTGCAGAAAAACACCTTACATAGTGTTGGGAATTGGGCTTCATTCGATTGGTGTAGAAGGAAATTTATGAAGTTGGGAATACATTTTTACAGTGACTAACGAACGATGTAATAGGAATGGTTGCTTTAAAAAATGCACTGGTATTTTATAATATACTCAGTTGACACTTTTTCTCTCTTTAAGCCCAAACCTTGTCAGTACTGCAACATAATTGCAGCGTTTATTGGCAACAAATGCCAGCGCTGCACGAATTCAGAGAAGAAGTATGGACCACCATATTCGTGTGAACAGTGTAAGCAGCAGTGCGCATTTGACAGGAAAGATGACAGAAAGAAGGTAAAGCTCTGTGTTTTTGTTGATTTTTTTTTCTTTCAGAGAAATTAAGGTGGGTCACTTATGTCAAAAAGACATAAACAAGGGGCGCCTGCTGGGCATAGTGGGTGGGACCATATGACTCTGGATCTTGGGGTTGTGGGTTTGAGCCCCATGTTGGGTGCAGAGATTACTTAAAAAGAAAATCTTACCAAAAAAAAAAGGTGGGTGGGGGGGCTCCTGGGTGGCTTAGTCACTTAAGCATCCGACTCTTCATCTCAGGGTTGTGAGTTCAAGCCCTGACTTGGACTCGGCACTAGACATGGAGCCTACTTTACTTTAAAAAAAAAAAAGACAGAAAAAAGAATTCTCAGTTCCTCTTCTAGATGTTATTGACCTTGAAGATTTTTAGCCTTTATTTTCTTCTTTTACTAAATGTGGACCATTTTATTCTCTTTTTTTAAAAAATAGCATATATATTTTTTTAAGATTGTTTATGTAAGTGATCTCTACACCCAAGGCAGGGCCCGAACTCATGACTCCCAAGATCAACAGTTGCATGTTCTTTTGACTGAGCCAGTCAGGTACCCCCGGAGCATTGTATTCTAGTATCTCATGAGTTAGTATTTCTTTCTTTTTTTTTTTTTTTAAAGATTTTATTTATTTGACAGAGATCACAAGTAGGCAGAGGCAGGCAGAGAGAGAGGAAGGGAAGCAGGCTCCCCGCCGAGCAGAGAGCCCGATGCAGGGCTCAATCCAGGACCCTGGGATCACAACCCGAGCCGAAAGCAGAGGCTTTAACCCACTGAGCCACCCAGGCGCCCCATAAGTTAATATTTCATGAAAATCTGAATTACAGTGATCAGTATCCCATGTAAATGAAGTGATGACTGGCAAAAGTCTATTGAATTCTGTAAAGGAAAGATTGTGACTTAAGCAGGATGCATGACCAGTTTCACTGTCTGACTCTCTAAGTGTTTTTATGTGTTGAAGTTAAAAAATTACAAGATGACATGGAAGAGAGCCCTATGTGGAGGGATGGGGTGTTGGTAGGATAAAAGTGGTTTAGATCTGTTCTGTTTAAAACCCAGTGGCTTCCAGCTGCACTTAGAATAAAACCCAGACCCCTTCCTTGGCCTGCATGGCCCACACCTGCCTCTCAGACTCATCTGACCTCACACCTCCCGCCCCTCACCTTGTTTCAGCCACGTTGGCTGCCTTTCAGCCCTTTAGACATGCCTGTGTCATTCCCACCTTTGTGCTAACTGTCGTTTTGCCTAATACATCCTTCTCCAAAGCATCTTTAACTGGTTTCTCACGCTCAGATGCCTCCTCTTCACACAGACCCTTTACTAACTCACTCACTCACCCCTTATCATATTACCCTGTTTTATTGTCTTCATAGCATGTAACATTGTGAGAAATTAATGTTTATTTGCTTATATGTTTGTCAACCTCCACTAGAACATGAGCTCTGTCTTGTACTTTGCCACATTTCCAGTGGCCTGGCATATAGTAGGTGTCCCCTCTAATATTATAATATTATAATATATATATATATATATAAAATATATGTGTGTATGTATATATAATATATATGTTACATAAGTGTATATGTATATATTTAGATTGATAAGAGTTATACTTTATTGAGAAATATTTCCTTTCTCTTTTGTTTTACCAAATATGGCCAAAATATTAGTCTGAAATATATCTCCAGCTTGCTGTTACTTACTGAGAAAAAGTTTACTTCTCATTTTCTACTGTTTTAAAGGTGACTGAGGGGCGCCTGGGTGGCTCAGTGGGTTAAAGCCTCTGCCTTCAGCTCAGGTCATGATTCCAGGGTCCTGGGATCGAGCCCCACATCGGGCTCTTTGCTCAGCGGGGAGCCTGCTTCCTCCTCTCTCTCTGCCTGCCTCTCTGCCTACTTGTAATCTCTGTCTGTCAAATAAATAAATAAAATCTTAAAAAAAAAAAAGGTGACTGAAAAAGTGATTATTTTATGTATCTTTTTAAATTGAGGTGTAGCATACCTTATATTAGTTTCATATGTACAGCATAATGATTAGGTATTTGTGTATATTGGAAAGTCATCAGCAGTAAATACAGTTAACATCCATCATTATGTACAGTTAACAAAATTCTTTTTCTTGTGACAAGAACTTTTAAGATTTACACTCTTGGGGCGCCTGGGTGGCTCAGTGGGTTAAGCCTCTGCCTTCGGCTCAGGTCATGATCTCAGGGTCCTGGGATCGAGTGAGTCCCACATCGGGCTCTCTGCTCAGCGGTGAGCCTGCTTCCCCCTCTCTCTGCCTGCCTCTCTGCCTACTTGTGATCTCTCTTTCTCTCTCTCTGTCAAATAAATAAATAAAATTTTAGAAAAAAAAAAGATTTACACTCTTAGCAACTTTCAAATATGCAGTGTAGTATTATTAACTGTAATCATCATACTGTACATTATATCCCTGTGACTGGTTTATTTTATAACTAGAGGTTTATACCTTTTGACTACTTTTACCCATTTTACCTACCCTCCACTCCCTACCTCTGGCAACTACCAATTTGTTCTCTTCAATAAATACTCTTTTTTTTTTTTTTAAAGTTACTTATTTATTTGACAGAGAGAGATCACAAGTAGGCAGAGAGGCAGGCAGAGAGAGAGAGGATGAAGCAGGCTCCCTGCAGAACAGAAACCCGACGTGGGGCTCAATCCCAGGACCCTGGGATCATGACCTGAGCCGAAGGCAGAGGCTTTAACCCACTGAGCCACCCAGGCACTCCCAACAAATATTCTTTTAATGAAAGAATACAGTACAGAAACTTTTTCAGGGTCCAGAGCTACTTTTTGGAGATGCTTAGGCTCACAAGAGCTAACTCTTACTAACCAAATTTCATTAATTTACAATGGGAGGATGTAACTCTCCAGTGACCAGAATACTCCTGCCTGCCAGTGAGAGCACATTTTCCCTGAATCAAGATACTGGAGAAGCTGACCTCGGAATCAGGAAGTAGCATGTAATAATAGTTGGAGTATAAGCCTCGCAGTCCCATAGACCTGGGTTAGCTGAATGATCCTGGGCAAGTTACTTAATCTTATTATGCATCAGTTTCCTCTTTCCAGTGGGAAACAACAGTAGCTGCTTCACAGGACACAGGGAGATTTAGTTGAGGTAGAAGACTTGCCTAAGTTCACACACCTCACAAATGGCAGAATTGGGACTTAACCCAGAGGTTCTAGCTCCCAGTACCTATATTCTGTAGTACCCATGTACTACATTCTCTTTTCTTTATCTTTGTCTCCTTGTCTTTCAGGTAGATGGGAAATTGCTGTGCTGGCTTTGTACACTTTCATACAAACGAGTCCTTCAGAAGACCAAAGAGCAGAGGAAACATCTGAGCAGCTCTTCCCGTGCCAGCCACCAGGAGAAGGAACAGTATAGTCGACTGAGTGGTGGCAGCCACTATAACAGGTAACCCCAAGATGCGTAAGATAGGACTGGAAGTACTGGTTGGTCCGATAGAATACACAATTAGCCACGGGAGATACCATTTAGTATACATTTTCCTGGTCTTCTCTCTCTAGTTGCTAGCCTCTACCACATTTTACAGTTCGTATATCTTCCAAGTGCCGGAGAGATTTCCGTAAGGTATCAGGATTTCCTGACTTCGTTTGTACTATCTGAAAAGTTTGTGGAACTTTCCCTGTAATGTTCTCCTCACCTTTGGAGTGGGCTGTCTCCTTAGAAGTTTGGACATTTCACTTTCTGAGGCATGCAGCATTTTTATGCATATTTGATCAGGAGGTTGATAGATGTTCTAGGTTTGTCCTGGTGGGATCTAGTCAAAAAGACGTCCTTTCATTGTAGCCTTAGCTTTCTCTCAGAGTATCTGAAGTGTTGTTAAGAGTTCTGGGTCTGGATTGAATCCCAGCTCTGTCAGGTTCTCTGTGTGGGATCTTGGGCAACCTTTTTTCATCTTTAAAATAGGGAAATAATAGTATTACCTCATGGAATTGTTGTGAAGATAAATTATATAGTGCATGCATAGTGATTAGTTTTATAACTGGCATGTAGGAACCATTCACTATATTTTAGTTACTGTTTGTTACTGTTACCATTATGATTTTGTTCATTTAGCAAACATTATTAAATACTCTCATGGGCCAGCGACTCTGCTAGGAAGGCAGAGATGAATACAAGAATCAAGCTGCTCATCGAGAGTATGCAGTCTGGTAGGGAAGACAGATCTGTAATCCAATCATTGCAATATAATTCGATGAGCATGAGAAACATCAAGATACAGGCATGAGAGGCAGTAGTAATTAACTACCTTGGAAAGTCAGGCAAGAGAACCTCGGAGAAGAGAGCTGGTGTTAGACCTGGAGCTTAGGATGAGTTGGAATCCTCACAGAGGGAATGGGCAGAGGCTTCCTAGGCTGAGGGAATAGCATTTGCTGAGATATGGAGGGTGTGAGACCACATGGAACCCTGGGGAACTACAGGTCCTTTTATGTTGCTGGACCTTATGTTCGAGAGCCAGGAAATGGGAGAAAAGTGGGTTTTGCAGACAGGAGCATGAACTTGAGCCTGGCGTCCTTAAAAAAAATTAACCCTGATTATTGTGGAGAATACACTGGAAGAAAAAGAGACTGGGGGCTAGTTAAGAAGCTTTTCATATGAGTCCACGATAAGAGATATTAATATTAGAATCTCAACTGAGGCCATGGCACCGGAGATCAAAGAAGCAGATTCAGGAAGATAGTTTAGAGGGAGAATTATGAGAAATTTAGATAATTTGATGAACAGGTAGAAGAGCAGGAACTGGGTGAGTAAGGGATAATTCTCAGGTTTCTTACTTGGGTGAATAGGTAGATTCTTAACTGAGAGAGAATATAGGAAGAAGAGAAGTTCAGTTTTTAAAAGTTGAGTTTGTGGGGTGCCTGGGTGGCTCACTTGGTTAAGTATCTGCCTTCAGCTCAGGTCCTGATCTCAAATCCTGGGATGGAGCCCTGCGTCTGGTGCCCTGCTCAGCAGGATGTCTGCTTCTCCCTCTCCCTCAGCTTCTCCACCCACTCGTGCTCTCTCTGTCTGTCTCTCAAATAAATAAGATCTTTTTTAAAAATTAAAAAAAAATAAAAAGTTGAGTTTGCAGCATCAAGAAGAATTATTTTTTGGGAGCTTAGCCTAGAACTGAGAAGAAAGGTTCAGATGTGGCCCATTGGTAGCAAGGAAGAGTCAGTTGGAATAGAAGTTGGTATAACGTATGCATTCCTGCTGCTTCACCCCAGACTTTAATTCATTAGGATGTAGGATAGGGTCCAGGAAGCTGCATTTGGGGAATACCATTTCCAACCCATATGATAAGTAGTTGTTAAAACCATGCTCTTGGATGATGTAATTCAAGTTGGAGGCTGAGAACAGAACTCTAGAAGCCCTCAAGTAGGATGGAGTAGGGGTGCCTGGGTGGCTCAGTGGGTTAAGCCTGTGCCTTCAGCTCAGGTCATGATCTCAGGGTCCTGGGATCGATCCCCAAATTGGGCTCTTTGCTCAGCCGGGAACCTGCTTCTCCCTCTCCCTCTGCCTGCCTCTCGCCTACTTGTGATCTCTCTCTCTGTCAAATAAATAAATAAAAATCTTAAAAAAAAAAAAAAGAAAGATGGAGTATTTGCAAACCATGTATCTGATAAGGGGTTAATATAGAAAATATATGAAGAGTTAATACAACTCAATAATTAAAAAAGCCAATCATCCAATTTTAAAAATGGACAAAGGACCTGAATAGACATTTTTCCAAAGAAGACATACAAATGGCCAGTAGGTACATGCAAAGGTGCTAACATCAAGGAAATGCACATCAAAACCACAATGAGCTATTACCTCACATCTTTTAGGATGGCTATTATCAAAAAGACAAGAGGGGTGACTGGCTGGCTCAGTTGGTGGAGTGTGGGATTCTTGATCTCAGGGTCATGAGTTTGAGCCCTACATTGGGGTTGGAGCCTACTTAAAATTTAAAAAATTAAGATTTTTAGGAAAGTATTTTTTAAACCATAAGATGAATTATTCTTCTTATTAAGATTTTTTTGACTCTGTTCCCATAGTTATTAATAAAGCAGGTAATATTTAGTTAAAGCTAAGAATTTTGAGGGCCTATGAAAGAGAGCTAGCCATGCATTCAGGACCTATGAAATCAACACATTGGTCAATTTTAATAAGCAAGAATAGGGGCACCTGGGTGGCTCAGTTGGCGGAGTATCTGCCTTCAGCTCAGGTAGTGATCCCAGAGTCCTGGGATCAAGCCCCACATTGGGCTCCTTGCTCGGCGGGAGGCCTCCTTCTTCCGCTCCCTCTGCCTGCCGCTCCCCCTGGTTGTGCTTTCTTTCTCTCTCTTTTGTCAAGTGAATAACTGAAATCTTAAAAAAAAAAAAAACAAAAACCAATCAAGACCGATTAGCTCTTGTATGGAAGAGCTGCCATATCCTGTTGGTCCCATTTAACAAACTTTTATTGTGATGTTTTATAAATCTTTGATTTCTAATGTGTGTCTCTCTATTTTTGCATTCAAAGCCAGAAAACACTTTCTACATCTTCAATTCAAAATGAAATCCCAAAGAAAAAATCCAAGTTTGAGTCAATCACAACCAATGGAGACAGGTAAGCCAGTTGGTGTGTGTGCGTGCTTCCGTTTGAGCTCCTGATACAGTTCCGGAAGCAGGGCATTGCAGGGTATGCCTTGGGCCCAATCCAGGGTTGTTACTGAGCCTCTGAGCATCATTACATTAGCCGCTCCGTATCTTACCAATAAGCGGTGTCGATGTTTGTTTATAACTAATCCTGTCAGTAAAAGACAAGCACATATAACTGGATTTAATAGCACATGAATTCTCTAGTCCACAAATAACTCCCCCACACTGATTCTAAGAAGTCAGGAGCTGTATGCTTTTCACTATGATCTGTGCCTGTGGCCTCCTCCAGGCAGGACAGGAGTTGGTCTTGAGAGGTGGAACAGAGACCAGTTAGAGTTAAGGCAGTATTGCTTAGTCTGTGAGGGGTAATCCACGCTTCCTTAGTATGCAGAAAGCCCAAGGCAGATACTGAATTAGCAATGAATGAGATGCATTCAGATATTTTTTACTTCTCTTAAACCTGTCTAAATACATATTTTTACTCAATATAAGCCATTTATAAAGTTTAAATGCTACAATTTTATACCAAATACTCCTGTGTTTATTTGCTAAAAATATATATATATTTTTATTCTTTGCTTTCTCTTCTCCTGACCGATGTGTCCTCTTGCAAGCTGCTTTGTCCTAATAATCCAGAGTGCCCCATCCGTGTTGGTACAGTGGCTGGTTTCCAGCCAAGTCTTGGGGCCATCCATTTTCCCGTTTCTGCAGGCCCAGGCATTCTGAAGTGAGACACTGACATACTCTTCTCGAGAATTCTTAGAATCATGTCCATTCTGAAAACTCCTAGTATCAGTTTTCCCTCCCAGCCAGTGGTGTGTATGGGAGTAGACTAGCACATAGGCTTACCAGGACTGAATTTCGTTTAGGGGAGCACAAAGCATCTATGAAATTTATTCTTTCCTGTTACCTTTTTTATTAACTTGATTTTAGATTCTACAAGGTGTCTAATTTTTTTTTAAGATTTATTGATTTATTTGAGAGAGAGTGTATGTGAGGTGGGGAGGGGCAGAGGGAGAGAATATCCAAGCAGACTCTGCACTGAGCCCAACCCAGGACTCCATCCCACAACCGATGAGATCATGATCTGAGCTAAAACCAAGAGTCAGGTGCTTAACCGACTGAGCCACCCAGTCACCCCTACAAGGAGTCTTTTTATCAGCCAGTATCACTGATTTACACTTTTTGAACTGAACCTTCTGGAAATGTTTAACTTAAATATTCAAATTATATGGGAGAAAGAACCATAAAGACCATCTTCTCTGGTCAGCTTCACTGTTCTCTGAGCAGATATTCTGGCCATTACGAAGATTGTCCCATCACCTCTGCCAGGATGCATGATCCTGCAAAAACCATGTCAAGGGGTGAACCTTTCTGAGTTCCCTGCCTTTGTAGAGGCCTAGGCCAAGACCCACAGCCTTTAGATGCATCATTTCTGTTTTGTGCTCACTTATGACCCAGACTGTATTTGAATGACCTGGAAGAAATTCATTTATAACCCTTAGTTAAACCAACCAGTCCTTAAAGTTTACCTTCTTTTAGGTTATTTTGTTCTCGAGATACTGCCATTATTCTTGCTGTCCACTGCTATGAATATACAACGTGAAACCTAAGTTTTCTGTTTAGAGTGTTTTCTTGCATCTGGTCACCAGTAAAGATTGTTTTCTCATTGCTGATCCTAACACGGTCTTGCACAATCTCCTCTGGAAAAGATCTGAAAAGATCATTTCTTTCTTGAAATGTTGATGCTAATTTTTTAAATAACTTCCCCTAATAACTTGAAAATTTGGAAAATTTTGGGGGGCCTGGGTGGCTCAGTCATTGAGCATCTGCCTTCGGCTTTGGTCCTGATCCCAGGGTCCTGGGATTGAGCCCCGCATCAGGCTCCCTGCTCAGTGGGAAACCTGCTTCTCTCTCTCCCACTCCCCCAGCTTGTGTTCCCCCTCTCGCTATGTCTCTCTCTGTCAAATAAATAAGTTAAATCTTTAAAAAAATTTAGGAAAATTTTTCTGCTTCCACAAAAATTATTTTTGTACATGTATAAGTTCTGTTGTGTTTGAATGTTTGTGCATTAACTGGTCCTAACTACCAATTCTACTTGTTTGCATTTCTTTTAAAAGTTCATAGCATAAGTTAAATTACATTTTTTCCTTTTCTTTTTACTTTTTGTGAGGTTCTTTCTTGCTTTCCTTTACTTTGAAAACATTTATTTTATTTTTTTTTTAATTTAAGATTTTATTTATTTATTTGAGAGAGAGAGAGCACAAGTAGGAGGAGCAGCAGGCAGAGAGAGAAGCAGGCTTCCCTGTTGAGCAAGGAGCCCGATGTAGAACTCGATCCCAGGACCCTGAGATCATGACCTGAGTTGAAGGCAGATGCTTAACCGACTGAGCCACCCAGATGTCCTAAAAACATTTTTTTAAAAAAAGATTATTTTAGAGAGAGAGTGTGCGCATGCACATAGGGGTAGGGGCAGAGGGAGAGAATCTCGAGCAGACTCCCCTCGGAGTAGGAGTCCCACACAGGGCTGGATCTCACAACCCATGAGATCATGACCAGAGCAGAAACCAAGAGTTAGATGCCAAACCAACTGAGCCACCTAGTCACCCCTCACTTTGAAGACATTCTGATAAGCCTTTTTTTGATGGTCCTTTTGTAATGTCATGCAAACCCACAGTTCTTTTCCTGAGTATCTGTCTTGAATTCAGTTCTGGACCAGATGTTGGCAAGTCTCACTTGTGAGCTATCTGTTGTAGCTGCTTCCCCATTTTCAGTTGACTATTTTCCTGGCCCCATGTTTAAAATATCCATGTATGCTCTTGTCCTTTCATTGTTATCCCCTCTTGTCTTCTGCAGGCTGCTCTCTAACAACTTTCCATTCATCTTGCTGTTCTACCACATTCTCCTCTCTTAGTTGTTAAGTTTTGACACATATTTGATGTTTTTTCTCCTTTTTTCCTTTTCCATTAGCCTTCTGTATCCTGCAGAGAGAATGCATCACTTTAGGTTAGGTTTTGTGTTTTGTTTTTTCAAGATTTTATTTTTTTATTTAAGAGACAGAGCGAGAGAGAGTGCATGACCACAGGGGGAGGGGCAAAAGGAGAGAGAGACAAGCAGACTCCCTGCTGAGCAAGGAGCCTGACTTGGGACTTGATCTTGACCCCGAGATCATGACCTGAGCTGAAGTCAGATGCTTAACCAACTGAGCCACCTAGGTACACCTAGGTTTTTTATAAAACCTTTTCTCAAATAATTTTATTTTTTATTTTTAAAAAGATTTTATTTATTTATTTGAGGGGGGAGGGGGAGAGGGAGAGGGAGAGAGAGTCTTAAGCAGACTCTGTGCTGAGTGCAGAGCCTGACATGGGGCTTGATCTCACAACCCCGAGATCACAACCTCAGCCAAAATCAGATACTCAACCAACTATGCCACCCAGGTGCCCCCTCAGATAGCTTTATACTTCTAAAATGGTTTTTGTTGTTTTTTTTTAAGTATCCTGCAGAATTCATAGCCTCCCTCTTGTATTTTCTAGTTTGTTGAAATTGTAGCAAAAACTTTCCAATTTGAGGAAAATCTGAGTTGATTTCTAGCTTTCCTTCCCGGAGGAAATGCACCAGCTACTTTTTGATCATATTTATTTATTGTTCTGTTGGTAATAAAAAAGTATCCTCAGTAATGGGTGATGCCCAGGCAACCTTGTGGTTTATTGTTTCTAAAGGACATTCTTTTCCTTTCCTCGTAGGTTTTTGTTTTGTTTTTTTAAGATTTTACTCTTTTATTTTTAAGGTTTTTTTTTTTTTAATTTATTTGACAGAGAGAGAAAGATTACAGGTAGGCGGAGAGGCAGGCAGAGAGAGAGGGGGAAGCAGGCTCCCCGCTGAGCAGAGAGCCCGATGTGGGGCTCGGTCCCAGGACCCTGAGAGATCATGACCTGAGCCGAAGGCATAGGCTTAACCAATTGAACCACCCAAGCACCCCAAAATTTTACTTTTAAGTAATCTCTACACCCGGCATGGCTCTTGAACTCAGGACCCTCAGATCAAGAGTTGCATCTTCAACTGACTGAGCCAGCCAGGCCCCTCTCCTTGTAGTTTTATTTCATTCTTCATTTGAAATATTCCTGAAAGAGTAGACTTACTTTGTGTGGCCTTTGAGGACAGACCCAGGGCCAGAGGATGGGAATGACAGGGAGGCAGGTTTTGGCTTACCCTGAGGAGGATTATTCTTATATTAAAAGGTTTAGAAAAGACAAGAAGCTTCTCAGAGAAGTGTAGTGAGTTCCCTGTCATTGGAGATATGAGAAGAGACTGGATCTAATTTTCTGCCTTGCTAACCTAACCATCTGTTTTCATTTGATTTCCAGCAGTTCTTATTAATCAGAAGTTAGAGAGTTAGAAAGGTCAGGCCCTAACACAGGATAGACATGACTGGTTTTGTCAACAATGTATTGGAATGGGAATAATCCTCTCTTAAGAAGCAGGTAGAGAAGAGCATTAGAAACTTTGGGGACCACAAGATTTATATTAGCCCATGACACTGTTTCATTTGTCATTCTAGTTATGGGCTTTCATAAATGTTTTGGATCAAGGGAAGACAGTCCCTTGGCAGGTATTGCGACTGGTGGAGACTTTGATGGGTTCTGTCAGTATTTTCTCCTGCTTGCCTTGTTTTATTATATGGTATTTACTTTTTGTCACCCAGTAATTCTGCGTATTCATCAGTCATGAAAGCACAGGTCCATTCTTCTGACATGCTTCATGTAGACCAAGAGAGAATATTCTTATCAGTGGACTGTGTCTTCTAGCCATAGAAATGTTTGACTTGGGAACTGTGAGGCTGTGCAGTGATTCTGCTTGCCATTTAGAGTTTCTGCCTGTGTGGAGGAATGCTGCTTGTTAGATGTAGTTCAAGATGGAGGAACGAACCAACAGCAAGGGGGACCTAGAGTCCCTGCCATATTGATGCAGGGAGCTGGGAATCAACATTCCGGTGTGTGCTTAGGAGAAACAGGTCTGTGTTTTACTTTAAAGGTTGCCTGGGGAAGAGTAAGAGCTTTCTTTGGGAAGTCTTTAGAGAAGGGCAGGATTTGACTCTCATGGCGATGATTCCTTAACTTGTTTTGGGTATAAGACCTCTCTGACCAACCAGGGAAAGCTATGGACCCTCACCCTAGAAACCATCCCTTGTATGTATACATTGAATTGTACATACAGTTTCAGGGGGTTACAGATTCCCTGGAGCTGGGCCCAGTTAGAAGACTCTGCTAAGAGGACAGAGTTCACCTGGCACTTGGAAAAGATGGAGTGCTCAAGTGCTGTTACTGGGAAGAATCTGTTAAAAACCCAGGTTGTGGTGTGACTGGAATTTGCTAGAGTCTTTTCCCGGAGTGCTAGGATCCAGCCCCACATCCGGCTCCCTGCCCAGTGGGGAGTCTGCTTCTCCCTCTCCCTCTGCCCCTCCCCCTACTTGTGTTTTCTCTCTTTCTCTCTCAAATAAATAAAATCTTTTTTTTTTTTTTTTTAAGATTTTATTTATTTGACAGAGTGAGAGAGAGCACGAGCAGGGGGAGCTGTAGGCAGAGGGAGAAGGAAAAGCAGGGTCTCCACTGAGCAAGGAGCCCTACCTGGGACTGGATCCCAGGAACCTGGGATCATGACCTGAGCTGAAGGCAGCCGCATAACCAAATGAGCCACCTGGTGCCCCAATAAGTAAAATCTTTTTAATAACTTTCATCTTTTTATTTTTTATTTTTTTTTTTTTTTTTTTTTTAAAATTTTTTTTTTATTTATTTGAGAGAGAGAGAGTGGCGGGGGCGGGGGCGGACAGAAGGAGAGGGAGAAGCAGACCCCCACCCACTAGCAGGGAGCCCAACGACAGATGCTAAACTAACTGAGCCACCCAGGCACCCCTGTGTAGCGGCTTCTTAGCAGCTGTACCACATCACAGTGCTTTGGGGCAGAAAATAAAGAACTAAAAGATGAGCTCTATGGGGAGCTTTAAAAGAAAAATACATGGGCTTACAATTGATCATTTATCCAGATTCTGGGGAAATTAGTCACAAAAAATTGACTGTTTCACCCATAAATAATTGGGCATCTTCAGTGCACCTGAAACAAAATGTCCTTGACTCTTGGAGAATGCATTTGCTTTCACCTTGAATGTGAATGCTGCAGAAATGCTATGGGTTGTGGTTTGGTTGGTATAGTTATCTCATGATCACCTTGCCTGTGCAGTTTCGCAAATGCTATTGAATCTGGCATGTGTGGAGCATTGCGCTTACTGCTGGGAATTCAAATAGTTGTTCTTACCCTTGAGCTTGTCGTCAAGTGGCCTATGGCATGTCCTCAAGGAGAAAAAGGTTTATCCCTCCAAGTTATGATTTTTTTCGCCCCTCCATGTTTCTACTCAGCTTTTCCCCAGACCTGGCTCTGGACTCACCAGGCACTGACCACTTTGTCATCATTGCCCAACTGAAGGAAGAAGTAGCCACTCTGAAGAAGATGCTGCATCAAAAGGATCAAATGATTTTAGAGAAAGAGAAGAAGGTACAGTTTTGTTAATGCCTTTCAGGCCAGAATGATGCCAGGGTAAGCATGTGTACCGTGGGGCATGGTGCTGACTCTTGTTTAACTGGTATTTATTTGGTACTGACCACTGACGCTTTGAGAGAGCCAATGGCAAGGTTGGGCTATACTGGGAGAGACTTACTGTCTGCCAAGATGACTCATGATCTGGTATTACTGTGGTGAAGCTACCTTGGTCAGGTGCATTTAGCAAGTTGATTTTTCTCAGCATTTGGAGGGAACTTCCGCTTTTCAGGGAGGACTTGTGTTGACCAGGCTTACAGAAGTTATGTATAAAACTACAGTGCCCCTCTTAATTCACAGTGGGGCATACCTGGCTACCACTCTTCTCAGTGTGAGCTGCTTTGGAAGGTTGTAATCAGAAGGTGCTGAATGAGCACAGAGTCAGGACAAGAGGAGGTAGTTATGTAACTGGAATTTTTAATGCTCTCAAGCTAAAAGAACCTGATGTCTCCATCTATTATTGGGAAGGCCATGTCTGTGGGACAGTAATACTCAAAATATGTGGGCCAGGTCTTCCTCCTTCCTGGACAGTGTTCAGGTAGGCCTTCCTCCATGACTCTTGTGTCACTTTGCTTCCATTACTTCCATTACTGACAACTCCCTTCCTGAGTGACCCATTCTTGAAACACATTAACACCTTCAGTAAAGTCTTACTCTGGTCTAACAGTTAGCCTCCCTCTTTAAGGGAACTTTTTACATCCTCCTTCTGACTCAGGTCTATTTATCTTGTTTTTAGGTTCTTAAAGAATATCTCATTTTTCTTTTAATATATTAATAACAATAATAGCTAACTTTTATCAGATACTTAAGTACCTGACTGTTCTGCATGCATTCTATGTATTAACTCATTTGTCTTTTTTTTTTTTTTAAGATTTTATTTATTTATTTGACAAAGACACAGTGAGAGAGGGAACACAAGCAGAGGGAGTGGGAGAGAGAGAAGCAGGCTTCCCGCTGAGCAAGGAGCCCAATGTGGGACTTGATCCCAGGACTCTGGGACCATGACCTGAGCTGAAGGCAGACGCTTAATGACTGAGCCACCCAAGCGCCCCCTCATTTGTCTTTATAATAGCTCTTTGAGAGGGGAATTACTGTTATCATTATGTCATAGTTAAAGACAGCCTCCAATATTTTCCCTCTTAGGCTTCCATTCCCTTCACCTGGTTGGGTTTTTTTTTTTTTTCCTTTTCCTGAAGCTGGATGTTTTTTTGTGCCAAGTTTGGAGTGCTAGCATTCATTGTGAATGGCTAACAAAGGCATTTATAACATTAAAATATTTATATGCATTCTTTCCATCTAATTTCAACCTCATTTTACAGATGAGGAAATGAACCCAAAGATATTAAATGATGTACCAAATCCCACAACCAGTAAATGGCAGAACAAAGTAATTAACTCAAATCTTTCTGACTCTGCTGTTCTTTCTACTAGCCTATGCTCTCTTCTGCCGGCAAGGTGGAGATTCATGAGGAGAGACCAGTATTTACTACATGGCTATTGGAAGAAAGCAGACTCAAGTATATTTTCTTCATGGACTAGATCAGAATGGCACATAAAAGGATTTTGCAAATTAAGATTAAATGGACACTTGTTTTTACTGCTTTGCCAAGTTTGGGCTTTAAAAGGAGCAAAAACAGGGCGCCTGGGTGGCTCAGTGGGTAAAAGCCTCTGCCTTTGGCTCAGGTCATGATCCCAGGGTCCTGGGATTGAGCCCTGAATCGAATCGGGCTCTCTGCTCAGCGGGGAGCCTGCTTCCTCCTCTCTCTCTGCCTGCTTCTCTGCCTACTTGTGATCTCTGGCAAATAAATAAATTTTTTAAAAAATTAAAAAGAACAAAAACAAATAGTAGATTGTTTTTCATCACTTTTAGGATCAAGGTCACACTTCTTGGCTTAGAACACAGGCCCTTCCACATCATGCCTGCCTATCTGTAGTATCATCTCCTGCCACTATCCATGCTCATCAGTCACTCGAACAAGCTGTCGGTTACCTCGCACTCTCTGGCTGTGTCCATACAGTTTCCTTTGCTTGGATGCTCTTCTCCCTATCTCATGTGCCAGTTGTAGCTAATGTACCTCAAAACTCAGCTCACACATCACTTCCCTCTCTGTTCTTTGAATAGTGTAGTCAGTAGAAGAAGGCCTGGGTTTGAATTCTAGCTCTGTCACTTGCTAACATGTATGATCTTGGCCATGTTACTTAACCCTTTCTTTTTTCTTTTTTTTTTTTTTTTTAAAGATTTTATTTATTTGACAGACAGAGATCACAAGTAGGCAGAGAGGCAGGCAGAGAGAGAGAGGAAGGGAAGCAGGCGCCCTGCTGAGCAGAGAGCCTGATGCGGGGCTCGATCTCAGGACCCTGGGATCATGACCTGAGCCGAAGGCAGCGGCTTTAACCCACTGAGCCACCCAGGCGCCCCTACTTAACCCTTTCTAAGCCTTGGTTTTCCCATCTATAAAATGGGAAAAATAATATTGCCCCCCCCAAAGATTTATCATAGGATTGAATGAAAAATATAATCAAATAGTTTAGGGCCCCTGGCTGGCTCAGTTGGAGGAGCATGCAACTCTTGATCTCGGGATTGTGAGTTCAAGCCCCACACTGGGTACAGAGATTACCAAAAAAGCCAGAACAAAACAAAAACAACCACAGAGAGAGAGAGATTACTAAGCAAAAACAAAACAATTATGTATATATTCAAACATTTTGCCTGGAACAGGTTAAAAATTCAATAAATGCTTTTATTCTCCTGGCTTCTCTCAAACCGTTAGTCATACTGTATTATTATAATCACTGATTTATTTGGAAGATTATTGACATGTGTTAAGTACATAAAATTTTTATTTTTTTAAGATTTTTTTATTTACTTGACAGAGAGCGCTCACAAGTAGTTGGAGCGGCAGGCGAAGGGAAAGGGAAAAGCAGGCTTCCTGCTGGGCAGAGAGCCCAGCGTGACATGGGGCTCATGACCTGAGCTGAAGACAGATGCTTAACCGACTGAGCCACCCAGGCACCCCAATACAAAAAATCTTTAAAACCTGCCAGTGATGAAGTATCAGAAATGATATGTCAGGATTTTGTATAATTTTCAAGAAATCTTCAGAAAAACTAGGATACAGAATCTCTTGGCTTTGATGTAGTTATGGATCTTCAGGAGACCCCTGGATTTTATTCATTTGGGAAACCATTTAGTTCTTTGGTACCAGAACATTTTTCATTGCACAGATATTTCTTTTGGTCATTCTGCCTTTTTTTTCCTTCCCTCAGATCACAGAGTTGAAGGCTGATTTCCAATACCAAGAATCTCAGATGAGAGCCAAAATGAACCAGATGGAGAAAACCCACAAAGAAGTCACAGAGCAATTGCAGGTGATTCTGCTTATTTTATGTGATAACCCTGGTGTATTTAGCTGATTGTATTTTAAGTGATTGTCCCTTAGATTTCTTTGTTCAGGGTATTGACAAATTCACATTAATTCACCTTATAGTTGTCTTTTATTGTTTGACTGTTGGGTGTGTTCTGATCTTTTTCCCTCAAAAACGGTGAAAGTGATAAATGTGTATTTTGATTTTTGGATAACCCAGATGTGATTCCAGATGTCTGAATTATGAATTCTGTTTATCCAGCACATTAAGGCACTCCATGGTTTGTTTGTGTTGCACAAAGCACCTTCTGTAACCGTGGATCCCAGGAGGTTGTAGTGTGCTGATTAACCTCCAGCAAACACTATCTTCCTCTGAACCAAGCCCTAGAGCTTTCTGTTGTTTTCTGCCTCAAGAGCTTGTTCTCTTCTGACCCTCTATATTGTGTGCCCTAGCATCTGCATGAAAAATGTGTCCTGTCCTGTTAAAACATCCTTCTTGTTCTGACTTTTTTTGTTTAGGCCAAAAACCGAGAGCTCCTGAAGCAGGCAGCTGCCTTGTCCAAGAGCAAGAAGTCTGAGAAGTCAGGAGCTATAACCTCTCCATGAGAGACCATAAGGAGGCTCCCAGCCAATAGCAGCGGGATTCCTGGGTTAGGCTTGGTGACCAGGCTGTTCTCGGGAATTGCAAGCTTTCTTAAGAAATCTCTATTTTATTACAGTTACCCTTCTTTGTGGGATTGCAGTGGGCTGAATGGAAACATCTGGTTAGTGCTGTGTCATGACTGCATGCTTGGATGTTTGGGGTTCCAAGCTCTTTGTCTCATGCTCTCACTCCTCTTCCCCCCCACACCCAACCCCCAGTACTACTCTCTGTCTCTCTGTCTCTCCCTTTTGGTACTACTCTTTGTGTGTGTGTGGTGGTCACTGCTCAGTGTTATGTGCAGAATGATTTTTTGTTTGTTTGTTTGTTTTTGTTTTTTTTTTTTGTCCATCATTGCATCCTGCCATACCCATAAGCAAATAGTTTGACATTAATTACATATCACTGCCACCCTCTGAACTTTGAAAACTGCCACCTTAAGACTTGGTAAATGGAAGAGGCTTTCTCTCTCCAATAAACCTTTTGCTTCAGGGTATATTCTTGGGTTTTTTTCCAGGTATATTATGTATGAACTTTGTACTATGTATAGCCAGAGTTTTATTTATTTTTTAAAAAAAGAAACTTTTTCTTGATAAAGGAATAATGGTAGCCTAGCTTGTTCTTCTTGTAAAAGTGATGCCTCTTAAAAAAAGTTCTACTCTCTACCTTTTCGTAAAGGAATAAGACCTTTTCTTGTTACCTTGGAGTCTTAAAAACTGATTGCTGAGGTGAAACAATTCAATGCAGAAGTATGGAGTTAAGTGCCTTTTGGAGGATTTCTTGGAAGAGCATTTAAGAAGAGGATACTTAAGGGAGATAGCAAAGATTTGAACAGTCTGTCTTTTTAAAGTAAGGGCAGAAAGAAAGGTTGTCCAGGTTTTACTGGACATTCCCTCCCCTATCCCTTTTTTGATTGTTTTATGTGACTGATTTTAAATTCTCACACTGCCACTTCTTTAAAAAAAAAAAAAAAGCACCCTTATATCAGTGGTTATATTGGGCCATTGTCAGAGAACATTTTTTTTTTTAAATGAGCAGATTCAAAATGGAATCATACTCGAACTACAGAGCATTTTGAGAGTCAGTATGAGCTGCTCAAGTATGGACTCTGAATCTGATTGCAAGAACTGATGTCACTGTACCTTCTCCCCACTCCTCCTCATCCACCCCAGCCTGTACACTCCCTGCTTTGAATGGAGATATATTGAAAACAGGTGCTTATCAGGAGCAGCTTGGCCTCAGCCAGAATTGTTTGTGTCCTGTTTTCCCTTCTTGACCCAACAGGCACATGGATTTACTTTTCTAGGAGAGGAGATAGATTTGCACTTCTAGCCATTCTCTCAGGTCCTCTATGGGATGTTTGTGAAAGAAATGAGAGATGTGTAATATGCCATGAAGCACAGTAAATTCAACTACCTTGGAATCCTTAATGGAGAGGGAGGGGTGCTGAGGCTAGAGGTAACGATGAGGGCAGATGACCTTTGCACCTCAGTGTACCATAATTGTAAGCAGTCAGTTTAACTTGCTAGGCATTTCCTAGAGGCAGATGCTTATGATTTGTAATAACATTCTCACAAGTGGAGCCATGCACAGAATTGGACGGAGATGTGGAAATGGGTGGCTTTTTTTCTGAGAAGAGAAACAATGGACCATGTTGCTTCTATCTCACTCTAGTAGGGGAAGTCATTTTCCCTTCTAAGCAGGGGGAACGGCAGTGCTAAATAGTTTTGTAATTTTTGAATGAGAAACTTTTAGGTAAAGATAAACTGTCAGATAATATTTTTCAGACGCATTTACATTTGACTATGGGGAAAAGACGGTGAAAAAAGTTACAGTCATGGTTTTTTGGGTTTTTTTAATTTGGAAGACTTGAGAAATTCTGTTTCATGAAGTGATAATATAAAAACACATAGTTAGTTTTATACTAAATCTTTTTTTAAGGTCTTGGCATTTAATATAAAGCAGATTCACACATTTTCTAACTTTCCACAAGTTCCAAAAAGTAAAGGAAGAAACCTCAGTCTTAAAATTTTGGTTTTTAAAAATCATGACACTGTTTTACCATGAAATTGAGTAGCTAACTTTTGGTAACACCTTTTGTTCATTTGTATGTTTGTATAATGGACATTTTGAAACACAGGAATGTTTTGGTTTGTACAAACTTTGAAAAATGTGTGTTAATAAAAATTCAAATTGACCCAAGTATAATTGTTGGATGATTGATTGATTGATGGCTGGTTTACCAATGGACATATCCCATGGTGCCCATCAGCCTAGAAAACATTTGTCTTGCTTGTTAGACTTAAACAATTAAAAGCCTAACTGTGGTAACAGGGAGTTTCATATCTCCATCATCAGAGAATAAACACTCTTTTTACTTCCACTTTATTTTCCAGTTTAAGTGCTTATTTTGTTACAAACACTATGCTAGACAATGAGGATACAGAAGTGAAGACGATTGACAAAATTACTGTCCTTATGGGTTTCCATTTAGTGAAATACTGGACAAAGCTAATTGTCTTGTTTCTTGATTTTGTATTTACCATTATTTTTCAAAATACAATATAGGATGAATCTTTATAAGGTATGAGTGAAAGGATTTTGAGATACCATCTCAAGAAGGAGAGTAATGTTACTAGTTTGAAACTTTGGTACTGGTGGGTTTTATTTTTTTATTTTTATAAAGATTTTATTTATTTGACAGAGTGGGAGAGACAGTGAGAGAAGGAATACAAGCAGGGGGAGTGGGAGAGGGAGAAGCAGGCTTCCCGTTGTGCAGGGAGCCTGATGCGGGGCTTGATCCCAAGGTCCTGGAATCATGACCTGAGCCGAAGGCAGATGCTTCACAACTGAGGCGCCCCGGTACTGGTAGGTTTTAAAATTAATAACGGGTGCCTCTCCTGTACACTGGAATGTTTATAGTCCCACAGTAGCCAAACTATGGAAAGAAACTAGATGTCCATCAACAGATGAATGGATAAAGAAGATGTGGTATATATATTCAAGGGAATATTATGCAGCCATCAAAAAAACAAAACTCTTGCCATTTGCATCGATGTGGATAGAACTAGAGGGTATTATGCTAAGCGAAATAAGTCAATCAGAGAAAGAATTATCATATGATCTCTCTGATACGAAGAATTCGAGAGGCAGGGCAGGGGTCATAGGGGGAAGGGAGGGAAAAAAATGAAACAAGGTGGGACCTGGGAGAGAGACAAACCATAAGAGACTCTTAATCTCAGGAAACAAACTGAGGGTTCCTGGGGGGTGGGGGGCGGTTAGGGATAGGGTGGCTGGATAATGGACATTGGGGAGGGTATGTGCTATGGTGAGTGCTGTGAACTGTGTAAGAGTGATGATTCATAGACTTGTACCCCTGAAGCAAATAATACATTATATGTTAATTTTTAAAAAACACATACTTTTCAGACATTGTCACTGTCTCATCCTGATCATTCTATTCCATAGACTCAATGACAACTTAATTTCCCTAAATTGAAGACTGTTTTATATTGTAGGTACCATGGTCTGAGTTTGCCTCCCGAATTGATAGGTTGAAAACTTAATCCCAAAGATTATAGTGTTAGAAGGTGGGACCTTCCTTTGGAATGTGCTTAAGCTCTGCCTTCATGAATAAAATTAGAGATACCTTACCTCTACCACCGTGTGAAGACTCAGCCAGAAGCCATGGAATGTAGACCAGAAAGAAGGCCATCACTAGAATGTGCCTAGAATGTAACCATGCTGGCACCTTGATCTTGAACTTCCCAGCCTCCAGAACTCCTGAGAAATAAATTTCTGTTGTTCAAAAGCAACGCAGTCTGCGATATATTGTTACAACAGCCTGGAAAGACTAAGACAGTAGGCTATGTTTACAACCATCTTTATTGTGTGAATTAATTTATCTATTTATTCAGCCTTAAGAACAGCTTTAGGGGAAGTATACAGTATGAACAGTTCTTCAAAAAGGTCTTCAGCCTCTTGAAATAACCCTCAGAATTTAGGACTTTGCAATTTAAGATCATATGTTACCTACAGTATAGCTGTCTTCAACTGGTGGTTGGCTCAAGGGTCTTGAAGGAGGGGCCATTTTTGGGAAGACCAAAACTGTCAGGAGTTGCAGGGTATCCCGGTTATTCCTACATAAGAAACTACCCCCAAATTTAAATATGCCCACAGACCCTATTGATCAAGAATTTGGAAAGGGCACTGTGTGGATGACTGGTATTTGTTCTATAGTGTCTGGGTCCTCAGTTGGGAAGATTCAAAAGCCGAGGAACGCTTCCTGGGGCTGGAATCATCTCTAAAGACTGTTTATCTGTATATCTAGTGCCTGTGCTGGGACGACTAGAAATCCAGTAATGCTGACTAGAGCACCTTACATAGGACCCCTCCATATGTAACTTCGCCTTCCCTAGTATAGTGGGTCAAGGATATCACACTTCTTTCATGGTGGCTCTAGAACTCCAAGCACAAGTGATCCAGTGAACAAAGCTGAAGATGCAGACGTCTTCTGATGTGTCCTCAGAGGTCACATTACCTTACTCGCAGCAGTCTATTGGTTGAACAGTCAGAACCCCATCCAGAGTTGAGGGGAGGGGCCATAGATCCGATCTCTTTATGAGAAGATGACAAAGTAGAAGAGCATGTTGGATGGAAGCTATTGTGGTGGCTAACTTAAAAAATAGAATCTGCCACATAGGGAATAGATTCTGGAACCAAACCAAATCCAAGAAAGCAAGGCAGAAGCTGCAATGTCTTTCATGGTCTACCTTCAGATGTGACTCTCCATCATTTCTGCAATAACTTACTGGTTACAGAGGTCAAATTACTGACACTATTCAAGGTAGAATGGTGCCACCCATGTGGAGGCAAGGAGGTAAGGATCACTGGGGTCTGTCTTGTAGGCTGGCTACCACATTGCCCTTTGGCCTATAGAACTGAGTAAAAATGATGTGAACCTCTAGATTTGGAAGCCAGAAATGAAAGCTGTCAGTTTGGGGGAAGTAGTTCATATTCCTCAGCTCTTTCTGGAATCAATGACTACTTTCCCTACCAGTGTCTGCCAGGTTGTTATTGCAACAGATTATCGACTCTGCTTGAAAATTGATACCGGTGCCATGCCACGGTTAACTCTGAAGTCAGATGCCAGAATTTGAGTTCTGTCTCTACCTAGTTTATGGTTGTTGTGAAGATTAAGTCATATCTGTAGAAGTCATTAGAACAGTGCTTGGCATATCGTATGCACTAGATTTTGTGAGCAATTTTTATGTGTGACTTCTATAGAATCTACATTTTCTATTTCCTGAGAGGGAAGGTAATAGAGTCATAAATTGGAATGTTCACTTGTTTTTGGTTTCTATAGTTACTGTATCCCAAGATCACATTTTAGGCCCTCAGAACACTCATGCAACCCACAACTGGTATATCCTTTTTTTGACTCCAATCTACCCATCTTGTGCATGGCACTTTATCACACTGGTTCTTAGACTGTCATATTTTTTTAGTTTAATAAGATATTGTTTGCATACAGTAAAATTTACCCATCTTCGTATATAGATCAAAGAGTTTTTATGGCTGTATACCATTGTGTAATCACCATAATCAAGATATAAAACATTTCTATCAACCTCAAAACTTCCCTATGCCCTTTGGTAGTTAATCCCCTTCCCCCAACTCCAGCCCCCGGCAACCATTAATTTGATTTCTAGCCCCGTAGCATTGCCTTTTCCAGAATGTGTCATAAATGGAATCCTACAGTATGAAGGCTTTCATGTCTGACTTCTTTCATTTAACACATGCTTTTGAGATTTGCCCACACTGTCACATGTCTCAGTAATTCATTCCATGTTTCAGTAGCCTGTTCCTTTATTTTATAGCTGAATAGTTTTCCATCGTATGAATACACCACACTTTGTTTATTCAGTAGCTGATGGGACATTTGAGTTATTTCCAGCTTTTGGTTATTATGAATAAAGCTGCCTTGCACATTTATGTACAGATCTTTATAGAAACATGTGTTTTCATTTCTCCTGGGTAAAACACCTGGGGTTGGGATTGCTGGATTGCTGGATTGTATGGCAAATTTGTTCGATTCTCCAAGAAACTACCAAACTCCTTTCCAAAGTGGCTATTTGATTTTGTGTTCCCATGAGCAATGTATGATGAGTGCTCATTCGAATACTCTTCGTTGCAACCTACATGAATATCTCCATTGACCCTTCCCTACCATTCCCAAGAAAACTTGCCATATTGGTGATAATGATACTTTATTTTTAAAATAGGAAACTTATTGGGGCACCTGGGTGGCTCGGTGGGTTAAAGCCTCTGCCCTCAGCTCAGGTCATGATCCCGAGGTCCTGGGATGGAGCCCCACATCGGGCTCTCTGCTCAGCAGGGAGCCTGCTTCCTCCTCTCTCTCTCTGCCTGCCTCTCTGCCTACTGGTGATCTCTGTCAAATAAATAAATAAATAAAATCTTTAAAAAAATAGGAAACTTATTTACTGATGTACAGCATACTTCAGAAGAGGACACATCACATGTATATGACTTGATTAATTTTCACAAAGTAAACACACCTATGTAATAATCACCACCTGAATCAAGCAGACTGCTACCAGTATCCTAGAAGCTCACTTCATGTGCCCATTCCTAGTCACTCCCTCTCTCAAAACTAACTACATACTGTCCTGAATTTTAATAATAATTTTGCTGGTTATGAATCTAATCAAAATGGATTAATACAGAATGTACTCAATTTTTTCTTTTTCTTTTTTTAAAGATTTATCCATTTGAGAGAGAGAGCGAGAGAGAGAAAGCATGAGAGGGGAGAAAGTCAGAGGAAGAAGCAGACTCCTGGTGGGATCTGGGAGCCCAACGCTGGGACTCAATCCCAGGACTCCAGGATCATGACCCGAGCTGAAGGCAGTCGCTTAACCAACTGAGCCACCCAGGCACTCTATACTCAATTTTTTCTGGCTTCTTTTGCTATACATTATGTTATTTTTAAATTTTTTTTTAAGTAGGCTCTATGCCCAACATGGGACTTGAACTCATAACATCAAGATCAAGGGTCACCGACTGAGCCAGGCAGGCACCCCATAATGCATTGTTTGGATGAGTTCACCCACATTGCTCACGTAGGAGTAGGAAATTTATTTTTGTGTTCTTTTTTTTTTAAAGATTTTATTTATTTGACAGATAGAGAGCACAAGTAGGCAGAGAGGCAGGCAGAGAGAGAGGAGGAAGCAGGCTCCCCGCTGAGCAGAGAGCCCGATGTGGGGCTCGATCCCAGGACCCTGGGATCATGACCCGAGCCGAAGGCAGAGGCTTAACCCACTGAGCCACTCAGGTGCCCCTATTTTTGTGTTCTATAATACTACTTCAATTTATCCATCCTATTGTTGATGGACATTCAGATCGTTTCCAGGTTGGAATTAGTAAAAATAAATGCTGCTCTGGCCTTCATCGTGATAGCCTCAAACTTGAAACAATTCAAAGGTCCGTTGATAAGAGAATGGATAATCCAGGGATGCCAGGGTGGCTTAGCTGGTTAAGCACCTGCTTTTGGCTCAGGTCATGATTCCCATCCTAGGATCCAGTCCCACGGTGGGCTCCTTGCTCAGCAGGGAGTCTTCTTTCCCTCAGCCTGCCTCCTCCCCCTGCTTGTGCTCTCTCTCTCTCTGACAAATAAATAAAATCTTTAAAAAGAGAGAGAGAGAGAATGAATAATCAAATTGTAGTATATTCATATGATAAAACAGTACTAAATGATAAAAAAAAACCAAACCACTGATATATGTAACATCATGAATAAATCCCCAAAATATTATGTTAATTGAAATAAGCCAAATCCTAAACAATACATAAAATTTGATTCCATCTCTACGAAGTCTAAGAACAGGGAAAACAAATCTGCAGTGATAAAAATTGGAAAGTGATTTCTGGGGGTGAGAGAAACTGATTACAAAGGAGCACAGCTTGTTAGAGCAACGTGTACAAACTTGCAGTTCACTGGTGTTTTCGTACAACCTTGACCCATTTGCTATGTTCCTTTTTTCCTCCTATAAAGTATGTGATAGAAAGGAGCATAGCTCAAGGAAACTTCCTTGGGTGATGATTAAATGGTCTATATCTTGAGATGGGTGGTTGTTCTATGGATGTATACAAATGTCAAATTGAACGCTTAGTACCTGTACATGACACCGTATTGTAAGTCAATGATAACTCCATCAAAATAATTAATACAGAAAAATGCTGCTTAGTCCTAAAAAATGCTATTATGAACACTCCTATACTTGGTTTTTGGAACACGTAGGTATTCATATCAGTTGAGTATTTAGTTAGGGGTAGAATTGCCTGGTCATAGAATATGTATGAATCACGGCTTTGCAACGTAATAGCTGTAGAGCCCTGGGCAAGTACCCAGGACCTCTAGAGAACACCAGATTCCTTATCTGTTACCAAGGAGCTAATCTCCCAGTGATGGGTGCAAACCAAGAAAACTGTTTTTGTCGGTTAACAAAAGGACATAATGCTGAGAAAAATCATAGATTTTCAGGATATTTGCTATTCGAAATATCAGTAGGAATGGAATATTCCACTCCTGCCTGGAGGATTTGAGTTACTTTGACACAGAGGAGCAGCCTCAATTTCCAATCCAGGTGCAGAGCTTCAGATAAGGGGTTTCCAGATACAACAGTCCACATTTATCTTCACGTTGTAGTTTCCAAGGAAACAAGATCCTGAGTCCTCTTGTTAGCTCAGGCCTGATGGTAATCCCCTTACATGTTAGCCTGGTGTGCTTCGAGGCTATCAAAACACTGCTTCTTTTAAATTTTACCTACACTCCATCTTTTCCCCAAATCCTAGGATAACTCTATCTCCTCCTGTGCTTGGTGAGAAACCCCATGATTCCTCTGGCGTGCAGTCTCCCTGGCAGCCTTAAGTTAATAAACCTAACTATGTCAGACCACAGGTGGTCTTTATCAGATAGGTTTTATCTTGGGGGATAAGGTTCATAAAATGTGTTCACATTGCCTGGATCGGCATTTAAGAAATGGTAGTTATTTTTTACTATTCTTGAATAAATATAATAAATGTTCATTTGACATCCAGTATTTGCAAGACACAAATGTATTGCTATGACAGCACAAGATAGCACAAGGCACAGATGGAAAACCACTTTTATTTTAGAATGAGAAAGAAAACAGTAACAAAACCTTATGTCTTCAATTCCTAGGAGAAAAATACCTTTACTGAATTTCACTCTAAATAGAGTCAAGTGTAAATGAAAAAATACTCAAGACTATTTTATAGGTAAAAAAGTACAACTTACATGATTAGCTAGAAGATTTGATATAAAACTATGGATTCTAAGATATGGTAGCATTTTAATAACCAGAATGAGAGCTCCCAAATGTCATCTGTCCCTTTCTATAGAGAAAGAAATGCTCTTAAAAATGCCACAACGAAAATATAAATAGCTTTGCCTACAAGATCTCTAAAGCTCTTTCCCTCATTTGGGGTCTCCTCCCAAATAGGCAAACAGCTTCCTCTCTTGCCAGTCCCCAGAGATTGCAGAGTAGGCAGGGGTGGGGTTGAGTGGAGAACACAGGAAACAAACATTGCCAGTTTCCCCTTCACTTCTCCCTATCTAGATCTCTTCCAAAACCCAAATCCTACCCACGTCTGTCCGTTTACGATAAGCTCACAAAATGCAGTCTTCTATGGGAAACATTGAGGTCATACAAATTACTTGGGGAAATTACAAATTACAAATCTGCAAATTACTTGGGGAATGATTTTTTTCCCCACCCTCAAGGGAATGATTTTTAAAATTTGAGAGTGTAGTTCTCCGCCCCCCCCCCCAAAAAATCCTGGTTTGGGATATATAGTAAAGGAAGAGGCTGTTTGGGAAGGATTTAGATGGAGAATGAGTTTGGGAATGTGAGAATGCGTTTAGGGAAATATCGAGATGAGTATGGAGTTAGCTTAGTGTTTGGGTTTGCAGTCAAACCTCAGAAAAGCAAATTAACCACTGTGGTCGTAATTTTCTCAGTTTTGTAAAAGGGAAAATAACTCTTGTTTTGTCGAATTACTTTGCTTCAACAATTAAAAAACCGATTTTCCATTATCTATTCTGAACGTAAAAATATGGTTAGAACATTGTCATTTGCTGATAGAGCTTATGAACAAGTGAATTGCAATGAAGACTCATATATAGTATATGCTCAATAAATATTATTATCATCGCTTTATTGTTTAGATTAGAAGAGGAGTGGAGGGAGAAATGAAAGCGGTCTGTAAACCATAAAAGCGCTCTGCAATTACTACGAAGCCCTACTGGATGCAAGTAGAGTGAAGAATTTCAGGAGTTTGGTTACCGATCTGAGTATCAGGGTTGTCAAATTCTCCCATATTTGGGCCTGAATTCTCAGACTAGAACAGAATAGGCTGTCGGGGCTGAGATCATCTGGTACAATTTTATGCTAATCGAAAATTCTTGCCTCCTGTCACCGTGCTCCGGCGAGAAACAACACTACCACACCAGCTCCTCCAATCCGAGCCCCGACCGTGTGACGTCACTCCCCGCCCCGTTTCCCCAAGGCCAAGGCGTCCAGTCTCTAAGCTACGGTCCCTGGAACCAGTTCCAGCGGCGCCTGCGCACTGTGGGGCGGGGCGCGTGCGCGCGGCGTGGGGGCGGGGCTAGTGCGCACGCAGCTCTAGTCCCTTCCCCCGCCCTTTCTCTTCTCGGTTTCTCCGTCAGGCTGCGGGTTCAGTCTGGCGGCTGCTTCCGGTAGGAGCTCGGTGCAGGAGGAGTAGTCGGTCCCAGTTCCTCGTCATGTCCTACGGTCCCTTAGACATGTATCGGAACCCGGGGTCCTCTGGGCCCCAGCTCCGGGACTTCAACAGCATCATACAGACGTGCAGTGGCAACATCCAGCGGATCAGCCAAGCCAGTGAGCTGGGGGACCGGGATGGGGGACAGGGGCTGCCCCGGGGACAGGCCCGGGTGAGGTTGTCGGGATGCGGAGCCCGGCCGAGGCTATGGCCAAAGCCACACCTGAGGCCGTCTCGGGCTCAACAGTGCGGGGGCGACGGCTGCCATCCTCGAGTCTGTCAGGCCCAGGCTCCCCGAGGGTCCCGAGCCCCAGCTGAAGCTTGAGTTTCTTCTCAGGCAGGTGTACTGCCCTCATGGTATGGGGCCCAAAGCAGCAGCCTGACAGCCTTAGGGTGGGAGGGGTATGTGTGTCATCTCGGGAGCAGTGAGTGAGTTCACTTGGCGCAGTGGTCAGCCGAGTTTTTCCTGTCATCTGCCTTACCCCCCCCCCCCCACCTCTCTTTCCTCTCTGGCCAGTTTGGGTCGCGAGTTGTTTACTGATCTAGACTTTAAGTTTCATTCTGCTCAGCTTTTTGCTCCTTGGAAGTCAGCAGCTTTCAATTAAGGGAAGTGGAGAGTGCATGTGTTTGGGTGACTTAATACCCAGCTCTTCCTGTAATGAATTTGGAAGTCAGATATAATGACATGTATTTGAGTGGTAAGATGACTTCTGTTTTAATAAAGAGAATTCACCGAAAACATTCCCATTTACATGGTTTTGTCTTTTGTAGCAAAAGATATGCACATATTTTTGGATTTCAAGCTGATGAAACTTTTGCATTCCTTCCCTGTTCAGCAGCTTTTTAAAACAAATCTTTTACACAGAGAAGTTCAGCGACTTGGCCACAATCACATAGCAAGCAAGACATGGTAGAGTTGGTGGTGGATTTCAGAATGTCTTTGCTCATCTTAAAACTAACCCCCACCCCATCACTAAGGTCTGAGTAAGACTGATTGAGCTGATTGAGTCAAATATAGGCAGTTTCTTGTGCCTGAAAATCATCACAGGGCCTTATAAACAGGTCAGTGGCACAACTTTACTTGGAAAGAATGGTGACCAGCATCCTTGTTTGTTACCGTGTTTTTGTGAGCTTGGCTGTACTCTGTTAATAGGTAGAGCTCAGTTAGTCCTGAATTATAATTATGTTCTGTATAAAGAGGGGGAAAGTTTCTGATGAAGTGTGGGAGACTGGGTGAATTAGAAGTGGAAGGAAGATGACGTGGCCTGCTATGTATAAAAATTAAAAAGAAAATTAATGTGACCACTGGTTTGGAAGTATAGTACTTTGTGTTCCAATATATCCTTTTGTGAGGGAACTCTAGTACCAGTTAGAAGATTCTGGTTCAAGGCTGAAAGTTTATTGTTGAGGCTAAACCTACTAATCTTATTGTCTGTGAAATACTCTACATGTATTTGTTTGAGTATTAGGCATATGAGTATAGGAACTGGCATGGCGTGGATTCTTTCAACAGGGATAAATAAAATCTTAAAAAAAAAAGAACACTAATAGATAACATATTGAGTACATACTGTGTGCCAGGCAATGCGGGAAGTGCTTTATATACAGTATCTTACTTAATTTTTTAACAACTCCATTAGGTAATTACCAATATTATTTCCTTTTATGTGTTAGGAAATAGGCTGAGAAGTTTTATTTTTTATTTTTTAAAAGACTTTATTTGTTTACTTGACAGACAGAGATCACAAGTAGGCAGAGAGGCAGGCAGGGAGAGAGGGGGGAAGCAGGCTCCCCATTGAGCAGAGAGCCCAATGCGGGGCTCAATCCCAGGACCCTGGGATCATGACCCGAGCCAAAGGCAGAGGCTTAACCCACTGAGCCACCCAGGCGCCCCAGGCTGAGAAGTTTTAAATAATTACTGAGCAAACGGGTGCCTGGGTGGCTCAGTCAGTGAAGCATCGGCCTTTAGCTCAGGTCATGATCCCAGGGTCAAGGGATTGGGCCTGATGTTGGGCTCCCTGCTAAGGGGACAGTCTGCTTCTCCCTTTCCCTCTCTCTCTGCCTCTCCCCCTGTGTGCTCTCCCTCTCTCTCTCAAATAAATAAATAAAATCTTAAAAAAAAATTACTGAGCAAACAAGTGGCAGTGCCTGAATTTGAAACCAGGTCTATCTCTTATGACCAGTAATTAGGCTTTTTATAATTTTTAATTAATATTACAGTATTGTAGCACCTGGCAGTTCAAGTTAGAAGTGACTTGGTTTTTTTACTCTCCATAGGAAACTGGGGAAAACCTGAGGCTATAGAACTTTCTCATGTGGTGTGTCTAACCTCTGCTGCTAGATTGTTAGCTCCTTTCATGAAGCATGGGGCATGACTTACTCATTTTTATATTTCTAGTACTTATCTCAGTCCCAAATATATGATAGAGTCATACATTTTCTGTTGTTAACAGATACTCTTTGAGCACCCTCCGTACACTGGGGTTGGAGTCATGACTAAGAGACAAAATCACTGCCGTGAGAGTGTGTGTGAACATATGTGTTTGCATACAGATGTGTGTGTGTATCTCCAGTAGTAACAAGTGCTGTGAAGAAAATGGCAGGGTAAGGGGATGGAGGTGAGGAGAGAAAGAGGGTGGGTGTGTTATATATTAGATCAGATGGTTAAGGAAGGGCTCTGTGAGGAGACATTTGAGTAGACACCTGAGTGAAGTGAGGGAGAGAGCCGTGTGAGTAGTTGGGGGAAGCCATTCTGGGCAGAGGGAATAGCAAAAGCAAAGATCTTAGTGTGTTGTTGTTGTTGTTGTTGTTCTTTTTTTTTTTTTTTTTTTAAAGTCGGCTTAGTGCCCAGTGTAGAGCCCAACTCAGGGCTTGAATTCACAACCCTGAGATCAAGATCTGACCTGAGACCAAGAATCAGGGGCTTAACCAACGGAGCCACCCAGACGCCCCTGAAAGTTTATTTTTAAGTAATCTGTACACCTGATAGGGTACAGAACTCACAACCCTGAGATCAAGAGCTGCGTGTTTCACCAACTGAGTCAGCCAGGTGCCCCCTCTAGGGTGTTCAAAGAATAGCAAGGAAGCTAGTGTGGCTAGACTGCAGTTAAAGACGGGGAGCATAGTTAGAAAAGAAGTCAGGGAGGTAGCCAGGGGTCATATCATTTAGGGTCTTGATGCTTACTAAATGGTACATTTGAATGAATGAGGCTTTTCTACCATCTTTGGAGTCTTCCTGCCACATTCTCCCTATACTATGTGGTAGCTGCCACATCTTAGGACCTTTGGTGGTGTCAGTTGGAATTCTTCCCTGAGGGTTGTTTGGTGAGGAATTAGGAGTTTGCAGTTAGCAGGGTTACACTGTTTCCACCGTGTTATCAGGTTAATGACTTTCCCCACATCTCTCCGAGAGCTGGTTGGTGGTCATACTAAGTATCCACTCTGAATGTGAGCTCACAGACATATACCTGCGTGGAGTATGTATACGTTGAGAATTTGAGAGGATAGTTGTTCTTTTTTCCCAGCTGTTCAGCCACAGATGTGGGTTTGAAATTGCTGAGCGTATCAGCTGAAATACAGCAGGCCACCACTTGGGTTGTTACGGGTACAGCTAGGGTTGATTGCCTGGTACTAAAAGGGCTGTTATCAGTATGGGTGGGGTACAGAAGAAATGTACTTGACTCTGCCTATTACGGAGTGGGGGTCTGGGCAAGTATTACTGTGTCAGATGTAGGAAAAAAACTAATAGCCTCCAAGTTATCTCTGAAGAGATTAAAGAACAGCATTTCTCTTCTTTAATGTTGCTTATTTATTGCTATGGTTTTTTTTTTAAACTAAAAAAAAAAAATGAAAGGGAGTTGAATTTTTAAAACCAATTATCATGAAGTCCCATAGGCTGTTTTTTCAAAGTTATTTTCACATTTGCGATTTGCTTTTTATTTCATTGCCATCTCTTAAATCTTCCTGATCTCAGCATCTGTATCACAGCAGCAAACTCTCAGTGTCTCTGTTTCCATTCTTATTCATCCTGATAATGCTCTCAGTAGTAGTATGTCTAAAATCCTGTTTTCATTATACCACTCACCTTCTCAAGAGCCTGCCGTGGCTCTCTCTTGTCTGCTGCATCACTTTCTACCTTGTTTTCATTCTCTGTCATCTTTTTTTCCCCCCTAATATTTTATTTTTAGCCAATCTGTATGCCCAGTGAGGGGCTCAAACCTACAACCCTGAGATCCAGTCACATACTCTACCGCCTGAGCCAGCCAGGAGCCCCTCACTCTCTGCCATCTTAACCCAGATTAGCCCGATTGTCTCTACTTCTCTGCACCCTTTGCCACAGGCAGGCAATTTTTCTTAACATCCTTAAACACTGGTTTTTGCCCCAAGTTTTTGCTCATTCTGTTCCTCCTTTAATATCTTTCACTAACTCACTAGCTATCTAAATTATACAAATCCTCTGAGCTGTGCTTCAATCCTGCCCTTTGTAACTATCTAAGGTCTGTAGATAGTTGTGTATACACAATACGCATTTTGTAGATACAATGTGTAGGTTTGATTTTGAAAGAAAGTCAAGTCAGAAAGAGCATGGGTTTTAGAGTCAGCAGTTCTGTGACTGAGTCCTTGCCCCTATATGCGCTGTTAACCTTGGGCAGGTCATTTCCCCTTTTTATCTATAACGCTATCTGTAAAATGAATAGAATTGTCCGTTGTTTTTAAGATTTATTTGTGTATCAGAGAGGGAGAGAGAGCGCGCTAGCGAGTAGGTGAAGGGCAGAGGGAGAGAGAATCACAAGTAGAGTCCCTGCTGAGTGAGGAGCCCCATGTGCGGCTCCATCCCAGGACCCTGAGATCATGACCTGAGCCAAAATCAAGAGTTGGCCACTTAACTGCCTAAGCCACCCAGGTGCCCCATGAGTAGTGCCCCATTATTAAAGTGGGGTGTTTGCAAGTAGAGTGACGGGCACATAGTAGACATTCAGTTAATGGTGATATTATTGTTTGAGTCTCTTGCCCTACTATGGTTGAGTAATTAGGTGAGTGGGCTCGGGAGTCAGACTATCTGGGTTTGAATCCTAATCTGCTTCTTACTACCTGTGTAAACATACAGCTTTACCTCTGTAATTCTCAATTTCCTCATCTATAAAGTAGAGGTAAAAATAATATCTACTTCATAGGGTTTTGAGAATTAAATGATGTAATTGTGTAAAGTGCTTAAAACAGTGCCTGCAACATAGTAGATGTTTAAGAAATGTTGGTTATCCTTTTGTTGTTGTTTCTTTGAATTTGCAAGCACTTTTCATTCACAGTTTAGCACTTTTCTGGTATTCTTTAATTAATTTTTTTTTACCTTGTCATTCTGACCAGGGAGATTATTTTCCGTTTTCTGGGGCTAGAGTCCGCGTGCATTGTATGGTTAGTTCTCTTTAATTCCAGTGCCTGGCACAGCAATGGATATGTAGTTGGCATTCAGTATGTACTTAATTGATGTTATCATTGCTAAATATATTGTTCTTGGTCTTGAGTTTGATAATTATACCTATCCTTAATTGAGTTCTTTTATGTGCCAGACACTGTTCTAAATTTAGCTGCATATTATCTCATTTTATCTGCTCAAAAACTGTATGAGAGTTCTCTTGTTACTTCCATTTTTTAGGTGAGGAAACTGAGGCACAGAGGAGTGAAGGCTTTTGCTCAAGATCATAAAGCTAATTTGGATGCCTGGCTGGCTCAGTTGTTGGAGTATGCAACTCTTGATTGTGGCGTTGTGAGTTCAAGCCCACATTGGGTTTAGAGCTTACTAAAAAAGGATCATAAAGTTAAGAAGTGGTAGAACCAGGAAAAACACATAGGCAGTCTTAATTCAGAGTATGCTCTTCACCGTTACATACGCCGTCACTGGTACAGTAAATGGAAGATTGTGCCTTTGATATTTAGTGCTCATGTTTAGTTTAGAGCCTTAATATTGTAATACAGTGACTACATTTTTCAAGTCAGGTCATTTTCATTGTAGCTATATGAAAACAGAATATAAACCTGATTTTCAGAGTAAGACACTGAGATAACTTCATTGTCATAATCACCACATAGGCTAGCCTTTTCTCATTTGGAAATTTTCATTTGGTGTAAATAAAGTTTTTTTCCTTTGAAAAAGAAACACTGTGATGGTGGTTACTTTGATATGACTAGACTTCGATTTGGAGTAAGGTTCATTTGGAGATTCGGGGGTGCCTCGGTGGCTTAGTCGGTTATGCATTCAACTCTTGATTTCAGCTCAGGTCATGATCTCAGGATCCTGATCTTAGGGTTGTGAGATCGAGCCCTGCATTAGGTTCTGTGTTCAGTGCAGAGTCTGCTTGAGATTCTCTCCCTCTATACTACCCCTGCCCCAATGAATGAATAAATAAATAAATAAATAAAATCTTTTAAAAAAATTTTAATTTAATTTTTTTCAGTGTTCCAAAGTTCATTGTTTATGCACCACACCCAGTGCTCCATGCAATATGTGTCCTCCTTAATACCTACCACCAGGATCACCCAATCCCCCACCAAATAAATAAATAAAATCTTAAAAAAAAAAAGTTCATTTGGAGATTCAGATTCTACTTAAAGCTGGTATCAGCTAAAAGCACATAAAGAGTGTTCAATTTAGAGTAGTTCATAGTGTGGATATCAGCTGTAATGTACAACAAATTGGTTTGTTTTGTAGTCTTAAAAGTTCTAGCCAGGACATGCTTTTAAAAATAAGAGGTCAATGATAGAAATTGAGGTCTAGTTTTAAAAATAACAAAATTGCTTACACAGAACTTAAGGACTTGTCTTTATATTTGGCCTAGTCATCTGGTTTCCAGGATTATGTAGCATTTCATAGACTCTTATTTTCATCCAAAATGTTGTAACAAGTCTACCTAAGGTAAAATTTTTATTTACCAGAGTGCTTAGAAAAGGAGTTTTCTCACTAACCAAGTTGACCAGAAAATCCTTATAGATTCAACCCAGTTTTATAAAAATCTTTCCAAAAAGTATCACTTTACTTCATTGTAAGTACACTCCAGTGAAAATAACTGTGTATAGGAACATCCTATTCCTTTCTGGGCTTTAGGTTTACTAAGGGATAATATTCTTAGATATAAAATAGATGGGTCATTGAGTCACTATTTTTGAATAGATCTCTGATGTTGGTGGTTATGGAGGGTAGTACATAAAAAATTCTGCTTCTTTGGATTCTAGTAAAGTAAGACACTACTGTCCTTACGATTTGAGTTTTGGGGTATCTGTTACCTGAGTCTTGCTGGAAACTTTTAGGAAAATATCCTTTTTTTTTTTAAAGATTTTATTTATTTATTTGACAGAGAGAGATCACAAGTAGGCAGAGAGGCAGGCAGAGAGAGAGGAGGAAGCAGGCTCCCCGCGGAGCAGAGAGCCCGATGCGGGGCTCGATCCCAGGACCCTGAGATCATGACCCGAGCTGAAGGCAGAGGCTTTAACCCACTGAGCCACCCAGGCGCCCCGAATAGCTGATTTTTAATAGATTTTTTTCCATGTCCTATAAAATACCCATTGCTCTCTAGGGTATTTACTTATTTTTATTATTATTTTTTTAAGATTTTTTATTTTATGTATTTGACGGAGAGAGATCACAAGTAAGCAGAGAGGCAGGCAAAGAGAGAGGGGGAAGCAGGTTCCCTGCTGAGCAGGGAGCCTGATGCGGTGCTCGATCCCAGGACTCTGAGATCATGACCTGAGCCGAAGGCAGAGGCTTAAGCCACTGAGCCACCCAGGCGCCCCTCTAGGGTATTTAATACAAAAAATTTTTAAGTTTATTTTTTAGTTTATCTCTATACCCAGTGTGGGGACTGAACTCACAACCCTGAGTTCAAGAGTCATATGTTCAGAGTTTCTGGGTGGCTCAATAGGTTAAGGGTTCATTTTCAGCTCAGGTCGTGATCCCAGGGTCCTGGGATCTAGTCCAGCATCCCGCTCCCTGCTCAGCTGGGGGAGTCTGCTTCTCCCTTTTCCTCTGCCCCTCCCCTAGCTTGTGCTTGCTCTTGCTCACTCTCTCTCTCAAATAAATAAATAAAATCTTAAAAAATAAAAAAGTCACATGCTCTTCCAGCTGAGCCAGCCAGGTGCCCTGGGTATTTAGTAAGTTTTGATAGATGATTATTGATACCTTGATACTTTGACATGTCTCTAGAGTTTCTAAGGAGGGTACTCTGTAAAGACAGTCAGTAAGATGAGATCTGTTTCCTTAAACTTTTTGTAAGACCTGCCTTAATATGTCTTCATATAGTCAACCAGCTATTTTCTGGAGGTGTGTATGTGTACGTTGTTATGCAAATTCAGAAATGGGTAGAATGTGGCCCCTGCCCTCTTGGATGGGAGGATGGAGCACATACTTCATCCACTCCCCATTTGTACGTAGGTGGAGCCTCTCTAAACCAAACTGTGGCTTGCAAAACACACTCCTTGATTACACAGCATCATTCTGGGACTAGAGCTTATTTATTATCGTTTTAGCACCAAGCAGGATGGGAGGACTCAAAGAACATTTATTCCTCACACAGTTGTAAAGATTTAATGAGGAAAAAATACTATAGATGGTAAGTATTGTAACAAGAGTAAGTGCTCAGTATGTGTTAGTTAAACCTTATTATCACATACAATTGATGAAAAGAGACCCAGCAACATGAAATGACTTGCTCGGCACCATGCATTGAGTTAGTGGTCAAGTGTGGCGTAGAGGTCAGGTCTCACTATTCCCAGCTCATGTTCTCTCATATCTTCTGCCTTAAAGAAAGTGTCATGATATAAAAGGGAGGTTAACTCAACCAACAATGACTTATGTACCCACTGGGTGCCTGGCACTTGGCTGGATTCTGGGGAGTACACAGGAATGTTCCCAAAGGTGGGAGGGAGTTGGGGAAGAGAGCAGGTTAGAGCAAGGACATCGGCCTACCTGGGCCAGAGAGCTATTGAGTTAGGGAGGTATCAGATAAGCGGGGTGGGGCTAAGTGGAACACTGGAATTGAGGCCTGCCCTGTGTCACTCCATTCTGTTTCCTTTAAGCCTTAGCCTTTTGAGAAAACATAACGTGGCACAAAGAATATAGCCATTGGAATTTGCCCTGGGTTTGAATTCCGGTTATTATGATACTATGTGGCTTCCCATTTCATTCCAGTTTGAAGTTCTTGCTCTAGTTAAGAAGACCCTATATGGGGCGCCTGGGTGGCTCAGTGGTTAAAGCCTCTGCCTTCGGCTCAGGTCATGATCCCAGGGTCCTGGGATCGAGCCTCACATCGGGCTCTCTGCTCGGCAGGGAGCCTGCCTCCTCCTCCTCTCTCTGCCTGCCTCTCTGCCTACTTATGATCTGTCTGTCAAATAAAAAAAAAAAACTTAAAAAAAAAAAAAAAAAAAGAAGGCCCTATATGATCTGGCCTTTACCTTTTTGGCCACTTCTCTTACCCGTCTCTTGCTTGCTCTACTGGAGCCTCATTGGCCTTCTCACTATTCCTCCTTCACAAGAAGCACTTTGCCTCGGGGGTTCACTTCATACTCTGTTAGAAAGCTGCCCCACGCACCCCCACCCCCCCAAAAAAAAAAACAAAACACAAGCAAGCAAGCTGCTTCCCCATGTCTTTGTATGGCTTGATCTTTCACTTCCTTTCTATCTCTTCTCTGTGTCACCTTCTCAGAGAGGTTTTCTCTAACCACACTGTGGAAGCTAGTATACTCTCCCCGCCCTCTCTTTCCAGCCCTTACCTGAATTTCTTTTTCTTTTTCATTTTTTAAAAGATTTTATTTATTTATTTGACAGAGAGAGAGCATAAGCAGAGGGAGCAGCAGACAGAGGCAGAGGGAGAGGGAGAAGCAGGCGTCCCGCTGGACAAGGAGCCTGATGTGGCACTGGATCCCAGGACGCTGGGATTATGACCTGAGCCGAAGGTAGACGTTTAATGGACTAAGCCACCCAGGCGCCGTTATTTATCTTTATAGTACTTAATCACCACCAGAGATACATGCTTACTGTCTGTCTCTTTTCTTTAAAATGTTAGCTTCTTGGGTGCCCGGGTGGCTCAGTTGGTTAAGTAACTGCCTTCAGCTCAGGTCATGATCCTGGAGTCCTAGGATCGAGTCCCACATTGGGCTCCCTACTTGGTGGGGAGTCTGCTTCTCCCACTGACCTCTCTCCTTTCATGCTTTCTCTCTCTCTCTCTCTCTCAAATAAATAATAAAATCTTTAAAATGTTAGCTGCTTTTTTTTTTTTAATTTATTTGACAGACAGAGATCACAAGTAGGCAGAGAGGAAGACAGAGAGAGAGAGGGGGAAGCAGGCTCCCCACTGAGCAGAGAGCCCGATGCGGGGCTCGATCCCAGGACCCTGGGATCATGACCTGAGCCGAAGGCAGAGGCTTTAACCCACTGAGCCACCCAGGTGCCCCAAAATGTTAGCTTCTTAAGAGCAGTTGTCTTCTAGAGCATAGAACATAAAGAGTAGGTACTTTGAATAAATGAATGGATGAATGAATGAATGAGTGAATGAACTAACGAATGAATTCTGTCTCAGTCATGAGCCTCAGTCTACCCCTCTATAATACTGAGATAATAATGTTTATTTAAAGGGTTGTTGGGATCAAATAAAATCATGCTTATCAAGTATAAAGGAAGAATACTCCTGTTGTTCCTCTACTTCAATACTTCTGACACTAGATGTGTTGGTTTTTCACATACCAAACTGTTCTGAGATTCTCCAAACACCAGTTAGATATCCTGCAACTTAACCCAATTCTGACACTTCTACCTGGAGTTAGTATCAGATGCCACAAGGGCTGAGTCCCATGTAACTATTCCCCTTCAGACACCAGTTGCATCTGGTTGTCACTTGTGCTTCTGACCATTGGACTCTAAATCAGAGATTCCCATGAACCACCCCTTGGGTTTGAGTAATTTAATGGAGCAGCTCACAGAATTCAGGAAAACATTTACTTATTACAATATCAATTTATTATAAGAGGACATAATTCAGGAACAGCCGGATGGAAGAGATGCCCAGGGCAAGGTATGTAGGAACTAGCTTGGACACCCTCCAACACCCTCCCCGTATATTCGCCTGTTGACCAACCCAGAAGCTCATCAAACAGTGTTCCCAAGTGTTTTTATAATGCTTAGTCTCAATCTGCAGCGCCTATCATCCCCGCCCCCTACCGCCATTTCCCTAAAGTCAGTGGGTGGGGCTGAAAGTTCCAGGTAATCACTTGGTAGTTCTGGTGACTAGCTCCACCCAACCTAAGGGTGTCTAATTCTACCTCACCCTAGGAGCATAAACTCAGTGTGCTCTGAAGGGGCTCTTTATGGGGTACCTAGATGGTTCAGTCCCTTAAGCAGCTGACTTTTCACGTTGGCTCAGGTGGTGATATCAGGGTCCTGGGATCAAGCCCTGCACAGGGCTGTGCACTCAGCGAGGAGTCTACTTGAAGATTCTTCTCTCTCTCCCTCTGCCCCACCCCCTGGCGCTCGCTCTCTTTCTCAAATAAATGAATAAATCTAAAAAAAAAAAAAAAGGAATCTTTATGAATAACAAAAGACACTCCTATTACACACAAAATTTCAAGGGTTTTAGGTGCTTTGTGCCAGGAACCAGGGACAATGACCAAATATATATATATATATATATTTAAGATTTTGTTTATTTATTTGACAGAGACACAGCAAGAGAGGAAACGCAAGCAGGGGGAATGGGAGAGGGAGAAGCAGTAGGCTGCCTGCTGAGCAGAGATCCTGATGCAGGGATTGATCTCAGGACCACCTGAGCTCAAGGCAGACGCTTAACCAACTGAGTCACCCAGGCCTCCCCACAAATATATTTTTTATTATAGCATGTCAAGTACCTAGCCGCATGTCTGGCACATAATAAGTGCTCAATTAATGCTAATGTCAGCCCTCTTATAAATTATTTGTATGGCTAACCAGCTGATAGCTCTGTTGGTATCCTGATTCTAATTTGACTGAGATAAGAGGGGAAATTCCACGTTAGTAACGAAAAATTTATTTATATCTTACAGAATGTTGTCTTAGCAAAATACATTAATTATAGTGCTTGCTTTTTCCTGTGGAACCATTAAGCTAAAAGTAACACTTAATAGGATAATTATTTTAGGAAAGTTGGTCAAAAGGCAAAATTTAAATCACTTGAACACTATATTTCCATTATAAAATTGAAGTTACATTTTTGCTAAACAAAACAAAAACATGGTCTCAAAGAAAGATAAAATCATAATTTGAAGTACTACAAGTTTATATATTCTTGACTTTGGAATTTTTTGCTTCTAACACACATGATATAGTGATTTTGGCTAGACAGAAATAACTTGTACATATTTCTAAGGACTAGGTTGTTCATTTTCTGCTTATGAGTAGAGAGTCACCAGCAATCAATTAGATTTTGCTTCATCATTGTTTCTTTTTTTTTTTTTTAAAGATTTTATTTATTTATTTGACACACAGAGAGAGATCACAAGTAGGCAGAGAGGCAGGCAGAGAGAGAGGAAGAAGCAGGCTCCCTGCTGAGCAGAGAGCCCGATGCGGGGCTCGATCCCAGGACCCTGGGATCATGACCTGAGCCGAAGGCAGAGGCTTTAACCCACTGAGCCACCCAGGCGCCCCTTCAGCATTGTTTCTTATCAGACTTAGAGGCTATTAATTCATCTGTGTTTGTGTAAGGTAACTTGGTATTTAATAAACTTCAGCTTGCCTTTTTACTACTCTCTCTCTCTCTTTCTCTCTTTTTTTTAAAGATTTGTGTATTTGTTTTAGAGAGAGAGCATGGGGGCGGGGCAGAGGGAGAGGGAAATAGAAGCAGATACCCCGCTGAGTTCAGAGCTGGTCTACAATCCTGGCACCCTAAGATCATGACCTGAGTCAAAATCAAAAGTTGGACTTTTAACTGGCTGAGCCACCCAGGTGCCCACTTCTTTGTTACTCTTGGTGACCAGATTAGGAGCAAGATTATGATTGACCCTCAAATTTTATTATTTTAAGGAACACCCTATCATAAGTTTGAATAAGTGAAGGTTTTTTTTTTTTTTAGTGGACATGGAAGCACTGTATGTACGTTGTCCCTGTAATATATACAAATGATGATTGATTTCCTCCTCATCTTCCACTGAGCCAGTCATTTAGCAGTCTGATATCTCACAAGTGAAACTTTGGCATTAATGCTGAGAGAATAGGAAAGGCCTTCACAAAGGAGACTATGTTTTGGCTGGAAGAGTCATGTACCTATTGTGTCCTGTTATCTCTTGAAGTTCTGGTGAAACTTGAAGATAATCGTGTTTCCTCTGGGCAGGGAGTACTCTGTTATTCTGTTCTATACTCCAGCAACTTGGAATAGAAGACAGTAAATGCTCTTCAGAAGCAAGTAAGCAGGGGACGCCTGGGTAGTACAGTCGGTTGAACATCTGACTTGGTTTTGGCTCAGGTCATGACCTCAGGGATGTGAGATCGAGCTCAGCATCAAGCCCCATGTCAGGCTCTGGGCTCTGCATTCCTCAGAGTCTGCTTGGAATTCTCTCACCCTCTCCCTCTGCTCCCCTCCACCCCCTCCACCATTGCACACGTTCTCTCTCTCAAATAAATAAATCTTAAAAAAAAAAACAACAACAACAAAAAAGAAATACAAGAAAATTCCAACCTCTACGAATGAATGAATGAATCTAACTCCTTCATCCTCCCCACCGGTCAGGAGAAAAACAGAAAGCAGGACACAAAAGAAATCAAAAGGTCAACAGCACTTCAAAAAAACCCACCCCAAACCCAAAAATATTTAGAATAAGAGAAAAAAAAAAAAGAAATCAGGGCTCTATTTCTGGTGCACAAATCAGTGAGGTCCAGGGCTACTCACATTCCCAGGCAAGCTGATGTTGGAGTGTTTTTCCTTATAGGTAGATGATCAGTTTCTCTGGACCTCTGCTTTCCTAGTCCAGGGCTAGAGGCCTAAATATCTAGAATTCAAACATGACCGTCGTAGCAAAATATCTAGGACGTTATCTGAACAAAACCATATATTTGACTGTAGACAACATAGTTTAAAGGACATAGGCCTTGGAGTACAATGTATCTGGGATTGAATTTTTTGCCCTGTTACTTAACCATTGTGTACCCTTGCATAATTACCTTATATCAATTTAACTTATATAACTTAGCTAAATATATTTCCTCATCGGCAAGATGAAGATACCTACTTTAGACCGTTGCTGTGAAAATTAATAAAATAATGTATGTGGAACTCCTAATATAAAAGCTCCTGGCACATGGAGGTGCTCAGTCAGTGGTAATTTATTGTTATTATTTTTTCTCTCTCTCTTTTTTTTTTAAGATTTTATTTATTTATTTTACAGAGATCATAAGTAGGCAGAGAGGCAGGCAGAGAGCGAGAGAGAGGAGGAAGCAGGCTCCCCGCTAAGCAGAGAGCCCAATGTGGGGCTCGATCCCAGGACCCTGGGATCATGACCTGAGCCGAAGGCAGAGGCTTTAACCCACTGAGCCACCCAGGCGCCCCTGTTATTTTTTCAATTAGCAGTAATCGCACCTTGGATAAACCTCATTGGCTATGATACTGCCACTGCACAAAGCTTATTATAATTACTTTTTAATGGTAATTTATTATTAACAACAAATGTACATTGTCTTTCCAAAAATGTTTGCTATAAAAAAATTATTGTGAAAAGAAAAATTACTGTGTATTATGAATTTAAATTTTAATTGTTGCAAGTTGATACTTGGTAGTAAGGCCCTTGCAAAGGTGTTGAAATTTTAAACCAGCACCATGGGAAATCTGGAAAATTTTGGAAGTTCTTTGGGAATGATGAACAAAACTGCCACCCTCTACTTGTTGACATAGTTATCTATAGGAGAAAGGTGAACCTCATGATTAGTTTTATTTATTTTTTTTTTCATGATTAGTTTTAGAAGGAATAGACATGCCAAAGTTTCGATCATAGCATGCTTTCTGTTAGTTGCATGAACTTACTCAGGATGTGGACAGAGAGACCAGTGATCTGAGAAGTAGGATGCTCATGATGAATGTATTTTTCTTCCCCCCCCCACTCCCCAGCTGCTCAGATAAAGAATTTGATGAGCCAACTAGGAACTAAGCAGGACTCAAGCAAGCTACAGGAAAATCTGTGAGTAGCTTCCTAATGTGGTTGGGTTCTGTGAGGCCCTGTGAGAACCCTTTTGAGGACACACCCACTGTCCTTGCTGCATGGCAGCTTAGATTTCCAGGAAAGCCTGTGGAGTCAGCATGACAGGCAGTGGGATTCGAAGTAATGGCTGGATCTAGAGGATGGACAACAAAATATATTCATGGGTTGTGATCTCTGCTGCCTTTCAAAATCCTTGAACACAGATTCTTTCTTCCCTTGGGCTGTTTAGCAGAACCCTCTGAGGAAGTAGGGAAGCGAACTTTGACCACTATTAATCTGTAGTCTGCCAAAATGAGCCTCCTTGTTGGCCCAGGACTCCCGATGATCTGCAGAGCTCATCTAGTCTAGTGGGATTTCCAACCGTAAAAATTAGAAAAACGTATTCACAATGATCTGAGGGGTGTCTGAAGGAGAGGAGAATGGACTGATAGTAGGGACTCACGATTCTTTTTATCATATCCTTCTTGACCCCATTTCTGCTTTTAGAAGTTCTTTTCTTCATCTTTAAAATATACTGAGCGATATTCTTTGTTTTCTGTCCTCGACAGTATGAAGTGAGAGAATGACTTACTACTTTGAGCTTTTTCCAGAGAGATGTGAAAAACACATCTTTGGATGTGTTAGTAATGTCTAGGAGGTACAGGCTCCTGACTGCCTCCTTCTTGTTTTTGACTCCCTCGTTTTTTTATCTTGGAGGCCCCTTTGCAATGAAAAAATAGTAATGATTGAGTAGTATGGTTTCTCTGTCCTCCCTTAAAACCTCTGTAGAAATGGCCATAGAGTAGAGGAAAATCATGACCAAAAGGGGCTCTTTCTGTGTTTCCACTGCTTTCCAATCCCACTTAATACTATGCATATTCCTCCTTTTTAAATATTCTTCCTCTTAAACTCCTTATATGTTTTTATGCAGTACAGGGCTTCTTTGTTTTGGAGGGAGGAGCCAGAAAGTCAAGCATGAAGGACAATAGGGAGCCAAGAATAAAGCTGAAAAAGCACCAGCTTTAAGCAGGAACATGGGAGTAGATCTTCGGAGATTGTTCCGTAGGGTAGAAGCTGTGCTTTTAATGCACGTTTCATCCAACCCCCAGTGTCTGGATCCCATCTCCAATCAGTGCCTGTGACAGACAGCAGCTAGACAGAACTGCCGGGCGATGGACGGGAGAGTTTTGTGAGACCTTGGTGTGTTCAAACTATCAGATTTAGATGTGGGGGCAGTTGCTCGTATATTTCTATCAGAACTGCTGATAGGTCTTTCTTTTCTTCCCAAAGACTTAAAATACCTGTCAGCAGGTTTCACTGAGGTAGCTTCTTTCTTCTCAGTAACATGGAGATTCCTTGTAGTGGGTCTGACTGAGTAGTATTTCTGGAAATTTTTTTTGTGAACCTGGGCCTCTGGGAACCCATTCCTTCAAACACCCCCTCTATTCCTTGTACTGGGGCACTCTGAGAACTAACTGTACTAACTGTAACAGCTCTCGAGCCATGGAAATATCCTGAAACATGTCTTTTCTCTCATAGGCAACAGTTACAGCATTCCACAAATCAGCTCGCCAAGGAAACGAATGAATTGCTGAAGGAATTAGGGTCCTTGCCCCTTCCCTTATCTGCTTCAGAACAGGTTGGTATTTTCTGGTGTGTGTGTTCGTTTAATAGGAAAGGACTTTGGTTTTAATGGGAAGACAGTGTGTGAAACAAAAATAACTTGGCCTTTGGTGCTAGGTAGAGCTTCTCTGCCCCTCAGTTTCCTTATCTGTAAAATTGGGCTATGTGACTATTGTGACAATATAAAGAATGTATGTACCGGGTCTTGCAAAGTGCTCAGCATTCAGTAGCTACTCAGTATTGGCTGTTATTATTCATAATAACATACTGTTATGGGTGCCTGGGTGGCTCAGTTGTTAAGCATCTGCCTTTGGCTCAGGTCTCCTGGGATTGAGCCCCACATTGGGCTCCCTGCTTGGTGGGAAGCCTGCTTCTCCCTCTTCCACTCCCCCTGCTTGTGTTCTCTCTCTCCCTGCATCTCTCTCTCGCTGTCAAATAAATAAATAAAATCTTAAAAAAAAAAAAAAAAAAACCCATACTTACATATTGATAAAATTAATTTAACTGGTAAAGAACCTCAGTGTTTGCATCTCTAGGGTTTGGCCAGCAGCTTTATGTTGCAGGTTAGGTCCTAGTTTGTCTGTAGTCAGTTCCTATAAATCTCAATCAGATGTTTTTGCCTTCTATTTTGCAGTCACTTTCATGTCCCATCATGAGTCATTCATAGGTCTCAGGTTGAAGAAATGCCCAGGGGAAAAGATTTCTCTTTTCAAGTCATTTTATTCAGTGGTCATTGAAATCCTTTAAAAAACACAATTTTTAACTGGAGTTCATTGTTCCCTTGATGTTCCAGGCCTTTTCTTCACACATTCCAGAAGTCAGTGTGCCTCTGCCTTTATTGTGGCTTCACCTGTTTTAATTATCACTCATAGTTCTACCTCAAATCCTCTCTCTTCCAGGGAAAAAATCAAAAACCTTCTCCATCTATATTGCCTACCGTGATTCCATTTTTCTTTAGCTTCTCTACCATTCCTAGGAGGACTTGACTTGTTTTCCTTTTTATTATTGAATTTTTTTCTGATGATGTCCTATCTCTGATGGCTATAAAGACAAAGCCTACAACTTCCCCATTCTGGGTTATTTTTCACTCTTTGAGTTGTGCCTGGTTGGAACATGAAATAATTTTAGTGTGCTGTGATCATCATTTAGAAAATAAAATAGAGGGGCACCTGGGTGGCTCAGTGGGTTAAGCCTCTGCCTTCGGCTCAGGTCATGATCTCAGGGTCCTGGGATCAAGCCCCGATTTGGGCTCTCTGCTCAGCAGGGAGCCTGCTTCCTCCTTTCTCTCTGCCTGCCTCTCTGCCTACTTGTGGTCTCTCTCTCTCTGTCAAATAAATAAATACAATCTTTAAAAAATAATAATAAAATAGAGTAGGAGTATCTGAATGTATACCATGTAATAAAGGAAACTATTCTTACAGGAAACCTTCACTTCATACATATTTGTATATATGGTACTAGGTCAAGATGTCACATTATTTCTGCATGTCTCCATCAAAAAAGTTTAAAAATGTTAGTTTAACCCATACATGGCAAGCTGTTTAATGGAGCACATGTTTAGTCTGTGGAGTTTTGGCACCCCTTGCACAAAAGAGAGGAACCAATACTAGATGGTTTGTCGTCATACTACAAAGTAGCTCTGATAAAAAGTAATCTTAATGTAATCACCTTTGGTTGTCCATAGGTGTGCTGTTACTCATGCTGAAATTTCACTTAGAGACCAATTCCCCTTGCTGTCCAGTATCTCCAATAAACGTCACCCCTTTTGTCCTCCCAGCTGGGCACTTAGGGAATACACACTTGTGAATGGTTTTAGTTAGTAACAAAAAAGGAGTCTAAGGATCTTGATGAAAGCAGAGTATTAGGAGTACTTAAGAGTTAATAGTAGCCTAAGCAAAAATAAATAGAAAGTTACATCTGCTACCAAAAAGAGAGAGAGAGAGAGAGAGAGAGAAAGAAGGATTTAATTAGTCCAGAATCAAATAGAAGTTATTTTTGGGTCATGCATGCTATTGTTCCCTACCATTATCTTGGATCATTAAGAACATGAAATAGATCTGCAAATAATTTCTTTTCTTTCTTTCTTTTTTTTTTTTTTTTAAAGATTTTATTTATTTATTTGACAGAGAGAGATCACAAGTAGGCAGAGAGGCAGGCAGAGTGAGGGGGGCGGGAAACAGGCTCGCCACTGAGCAGAGAGCCCGATGCAGGGCTCGATCCCAGGACCCTGGGATCATGACCTGAGCTGAAGGCAGAGGCTTTAACCCATTGAGCCACCTAGGCGCCCCTGCAAATAATTTCTTGATCCCTGCCCTGTTGTGCTGAATACCATTTGCCCTTTCAATTCTTTCTTCATCTAGTCAATCTTAGTCTTACCACCATCTTTTTGCTGCTGTCCTGTATATCAGATCATATATCCTCCTGTCAGTCTTTCGTACTTATGTGCTATCATCAGTGATCTTCTCGCTGCCAAATCCAGTGGGCTTTTTTGAGCTTTAATTCACTTTTCTGTCTCATTTGAAACAGCCCATCCCATCTCTGTTGAAACTGTCTTCTTTCCATGATCCCTTTTCAGTATGTCTTCCAACTCTGGGATCCCTTGCTGGCCTCTTTTCTCTTTCCCCAGGTAGAGTCTCAGCCTCCTTCTCTGACTCTTGGTCTTCCTAGGAGTAAACATGTCCCAAGGCTGTGCCATTGACCTCTCATTTTCTTAGTCTCTGCTTTTTCCCTCGGGAGGCTTATCTATTTTTATGAGTTTACCTTTATGAACATGACCCCAAGATCTTTTCCTGGCTCTAGCCGCTAACCTCTTTAAGTACTGGGCCTATATTGTCATTTCCTACTCTAATATCTCTTCTTGAATATATTGCCTTCATCTAAAATTTTATGCATTGTCTTATACAGGATTTCTCCCATTTCACTCATATCCCTTAACTAAGCTGATTGATATTACTGATTGTCTTAAAAAAAAAAAAAAAGTTTGTGCCTTTTGATCTAATATTCCCATTCATGAAAATTTGTCCTAAGGAAAAAAAGTTGGAAGAAAAAAAAACCTGTAGTCTGGAGCTGGATTTCCTGTATTTAAATTCTACCCCTTCCACTTACTGACTGTGTGATCCTAGGCAAGTTACTAACTTCTTCGTGCCTTGGTTTTCTGATCTGTAAAGTAGGGACTGTAATATAGGTTGTTTAGGTTAAAGTGAGTTATTATGTTGAAGTACTTATAACCGTATTGGTACATGGTAAGTACTGTATTAATATTAGCAATTACAGTGGGGCTTCCATTAGCTTTCTTTATAATAGTTAAGTAGTTAAAACCTAGGCATAATCTAAAAGGAATGTTTACATAAAATTTCCTAGATCAAATTTTCCTTGATAGGATATTATGTAACAAAGGCCATAATTGTGAAGAGGATGATAACATGGAAAATGTTTATGATATACTTAAAGATAGCATTTTTTGTGGGGCACCTATCTGGATTAGTTGACGGAGCATGCAACTCTTGATCTCAAGGTTGTGAGTTCAAGCCCCATGTAGTGCCTACTCAAAAAAAAAAAAAAGTGTTTTTGAATAGTGAGATTAGGGAATGATGGTTTTTCCCTCTTATTGTTATAATGTTAATGTGAAATTTTTTAAAAAAATTCCAGAGAAAGGGGGAAATGTTCCTCATGTAAATTTGCTCTCAGGGGCACCTGAGTGGCTCAGTCAGTTAAGCGTCTGCCTTAGGCTCAGGTTATGATCCTAGAATCCCTGGATTGAGCCCCACACTGGGCTACCTGCTCAGCGGGGAGTCTCCTTCTCCCTCTGCCCTTTACCCTGCTTGTGCATGCGCTCACTCTCTCTCTCTCTCTCTCTCTCTCAAATAAGTAAATAAAATCTTAAAAAAAAAAATAAACAAATTTTCTTTCAGGGCGCCTAAGTGGCTCAGTTAAGCATCTACCTTTGGCTCAGGTCATGATTCCAAGTTCCCAGGATCAAGTCCCCCATTGGTCTCCTGGCTCAGTGGGGAGCCCGCTTCTCTCTCTCTCTGCCCCTCCCCCCTGTTCGTTCACTCACTCTCTGTCTTTCAAATAAATAAAATCTTAAAAAAAATATATTTGCTTTTAGTATTACCATAATTCTCCCAGGTGTGATATTTGAGTCATTCTTGACTTTAGCCCCCTTGCAGCCCTATAGGCAGTTGCTAAGTCATAATGTTTCTTAAATTCATGTCTTTGGGGTTCCCATTATTGACACAATGTCCTCCTGACCTTTAACCTAGAATATTGCAATAGTCTTTTTTTTTTTTTTTTTTTTTTTTTTTTAATATATATAGAAAAATTGGGGGAGATGGGAGGATAGAGTTCGAGCGGGGAGGGGTACGCCCCCCACCCGCCTC
>NW_019154093.1:475819-516005 GCF_002288905.1 Enhydra lutris kenyoni
GGGGCTCGATCCCAGGACCCTGGGATCATGACCTGAGCCAAAGGCAGAGGCTTTAATCCACTGAGCCACCCAGGCGCCCCTGCAATAGTCTTTTTGACATGTTTCTTTTTTCCATCCTATCCTGTATACCATGGCAGACTACTTTTTCTAAATTATCATTTTGTACCCATCATGTTTCCTGCTCAGGAATCTTTGTTGCTTTTTGTTCCTTAGGGATTGAATCCCAAACTCATTAGCTTAGCATTTAAAACCTGCTCTGGTCAGCCCCTTCTCTGTCTTTCCAGTTCTGTCTTTTAGCTAGTCTTATGAAAAAAGCTTTGGTTCCAGCCAAACTATCTCCTTGTAGATCTTCTTCAAATATTTACTGCCATGCCTTTGCTCACACTGTTTCTTTGACAAATTTGCCTTACTCCTTCCATCTGCTTATTCAGACCTTTCTCTTCCTTCAGTGTTCACTTTCTCTTGGCCTTTATGGCTACTTGAGTTCTTACTGATTATACCTGCCTCCAAACTCCTATAGTATAATAGGACATAGCAGTTATTTATAATGACTTGTAATTTGTGTGTCTATATCCCTTATCTATAAGTAGTTGGTAAGCTGTTTGAGGTTAGGGATGAGTTTTTACTTCTGTGTTCGCAGCACATAGCAGGTGCTCTCCGCATGTGTTTTTTGAGATGCAGAATGAGTAAGCTTAGTAAAAATAGCCTATAATAGTTTTCAGGTTCTCAAAGATTTTAAATCTCATTACAGTGTAAAGGAAAATGATTCTGTAGTTTTCCGGGACACTATGAACTCAGTGTGGATGAATATTTTTTAATATTTTAACATAAAACAATCTCTTTTGGGGTTCAGTCTGAGTCTAAAGTTATTTATTCTGCTTTTAGATTCTCCAGGGAACCAAAATTCTCAATTGCAATTCCCTCTGAGATTACCTTACAAGGTAAATGACATACAGTTCCCAAGTTTGTCAGAATGAAAGAAGGAAAATTCAGACTCGGTCTATGGCATTAATGAGGGATTTGAGTTAGCAAAGAACAAATTTATTAAGGAAGAGCCTGTTTTATAGTAATTTTCCTAGTTAGAAATCTTTAGGGGGAATAATTTTGTTTTTAATGGGAATTAAAACCAAATGATTCAGGGTTAATATGAAATTTCAAGTCCTTGTTTATTTCCGTAGCGCCAGCAGAAACTTCAGAAAGAACGCCTCATGAATGACTTCTCTGCAGCCTTAAATAATTTCCAGGTTGTGCAGAGAAGGGTATCTGAAAAGGAAAAGGAGAGCATTGCCAGAGCAAGAGCTGGATCTCGTCTCTCGGTGAGTTGATTCTGCAAAGAAGACCTTTGCAATTGCAGGATGTTCTTTCCCACCTTGTTGGGTTGGTTTTTTTTCCCCTCCTATTTCTGACCATTTTGACCCTTAGCTTTTGTTGTTATCTGCCCCCCTTAATAATAATAAATATGGTCATTAGCTCTTGTGAAAATACCAGATTGGCACAACTGAAATAAAAAATATGTATGCAGGGTACCTGCCTGGTTCAGTTGGTAGAGCATGTGATTCTTGATCTCAGGGTCGTAAGTTCAAGCCCCACATTGGGTGAGGAGCCTACTTAAAAAAAATTTTTTTTAATAAAAATAAATTTTAAAAATATGTATGCCTGTGGTCTAAGACTAGAAAAGAATATGCACAAAGATCTGGAAAAGTGACAATTATGTGTAATTTCTTTTCTGTTATTTTGTCTTATATTAAAAATTTTAAAAAAAGAAACAATGAATCTATTTCCTAGAATAGGGCAGGCTAGATTATTTGCATTAGACCTCTCTGTGAAACAAATTAACAAATATTAAATTTTAACAACCCAACTTCTCAAAAGTATCAAAGAGCTATGAAAATATTAAGGTCAAAATCTAAGAGAAGATGAGAACCCATAGAGAGGTAAGCTGAGCACTGAAACTGCTTGTGCATGGAGTACATTTACTGAGGGCAAACTTGAACTTCAGTTTTGATGTCCTTATGGTATGAGGGGGAAGAAAAGCCCAGAGTCAACACAAAGTGGGAAATCTCAAAGAAGATGCTCCTCCAATCAAACTAGACCCCGAAAGACTATATCCTTCGGGTATGGGTAAACCAAAAGTAAACCCTTCTTTCCTACAAAAAGATTGCATTAGCACTGAACTGAGTAGGAGGTAGAGGACAGCAGGAGAGAGGGGAAATCCCGACACTAACTTGTATCACAGAGGAACTTTGGGGCAAATTTACTGCCCAAATTCATACTACATTAATGATCCAAAAGCATCAAGCTAGGTGCCAGACAGAAGCAAATACAAATAAATCCTCTCTGGTTAGACACATTTATCCTAGCCCTGAAAGAATACCCTCAAACAATTTATGAAGTGTTATGAGCAGTACAGGGTTAAAAATACCCAAGTAGGGGCTCCTGGGTGGCTCAGTGGGTTAAGCCTCTGCCTTTGGCTCAGGTCATGATCTCAGAGTCCTGGGATCGAACCCCGCATCGGGTTCTCTGCTCAGCGGGGAGCCTGCTTCCCCTCTTTCTCTGCCTGCCTCTCTGCCTACTTGTAATCTCTGTCAAATAAATAAATAAAATCTTTAAAAAAAAATAGCCAAGTACACAAAGAAACAAATAACTCTTAAGGAAGAGCAAATAGAAACAACAGTGAGGTGAAATGGACCTACCTCATGTATTAGAATTATAAGACAACTGTCCTTATTTTATTTAAAGAAAATCTTGAAAACATCTGCAGGAAGCAGGAAGCTACAAAAAAAACTTTGGAAAAGAGTCACAATACTTTCTAGAATTGAAAAATATAATATGGAAACTAAAAACGTAATAGGTAGGTGATTTAACTAGAAAATAGAAAATATTTTATATCTCACGATATTATGTATCAACATGTAAGACAGGGTTAAGAAGTTCAATAGGAAGAAAGCTTATGAGAAAGGGAGAATGAAGAGAAAGGATCTGACCTAGTTTTTATTGGAGTTTCAGGATAAGAGTGGAGCAAACATAGAATAGAGGGGAATGACTGGTAATATTTTAGAACTTATGAGAGGCACTCATTTGCAGTTTCAAGAAGCCCAACAAATCCCAAAAAGAATAAATAAAAGACTCTTATCTAGATACATCAGAGAGAAAGTTCAGAACACCAAAGACAAAGAGAAAATCATAAAAATAGCCAGGGAAACAAGATACTACCTTCAGAGACACAGTAGTTGGATTGGCAATTGACTTCTCAGCAGCAACAGGGGAAATCAGTCAAGGGCCATCTGTAATATTCTAATAACTGCCTACCTGGGAATCTAAACCCAGTGAAAGAAGATATACGGAATGAGAATTAAAGACATTTTCAGTCAAAAGTGAGTTAGTTGTCAGCACACCTTACTTAAGAACATTCTAGAAAATGTACTTCAGGCAGAAGGAAGATGATCCCAGATGGGAAGTCTGAAAAGCAGAAAAGAATGAAGAGCAAAGAAGGTGGTAAATATGTGAAAAAATAAACTACAAACAGGGAGAAGATACTGTTATATGTATAATTAGCAAGGGACTAGTAACCAGAATAGATACAGAACATATAAAGAATTCCTGTGAATCATTATGAAAAATACACAACCCAATAGAACATGAGTTTCTCAGACTTTTTGATCTCAGGACCCTGTTACACTTAAAATTATTAGAGACCCCAGTGAGCTTTTTATTTGTATGAATGGTATATATTGATATATGTTAGAAATTAAAACTGTGAGGTTTTAAAAATATTTATTCATTTATAAATAATAACCCAATATATAGTAATATAAATATAAATGACATTTTAATTAAAAATAACTTCTTTTCCAAAACAAAAAAGAAATTAGTGGGAAGAGTGGCATTGTTTTCATTTTTGCAAATCTTTTTAATATTTGGCTTAACAGAAGGAAGCTGGATTTTCACATCTGCTTCTGTATTCAGTCTGTTGTGATAAGTTGTTTTGGTTGAGGTATCTGAAGAAAATCAGCCTTACAGGGATATGCAATTAGAAAAGGAAAGAGTATTTTAATTAATCTTTCAGATCATTGTTGATATTATTCTTTGATATACATCAAAACTTGACAGAAGTTAGTGGAATTGTGGAGTCTAAAACTGTATTAATGACTTTTTCAGACTCTGCTACATCCAAATCTGTTGGTCTTATGTTTTGATTGGATCTTTTTTCCATGTATGATTTTTATATCATATATTTATCTTTCGGAAAATATTGATTTCCTGAGTTATGCAGGTCTTCCAAATGTTGATATATTTCATTATACAATATCAAAAGGTAATGTAGTATCTTTAGTTTTATCAGAAAAGTCTTTAGATATTTTAAGGGGGGTTGTGAATCTTTTAAGTTCACAAGTGGTGCCACCCAGGTGCCCCTTATTTTTTATTTTTATTTTTTAAAGATTTTATTCATTTATTTGAGAGGGAGAGAGAGAGAGAGAGCAAATGAGAACAAGCAGGGGAGGGGCAAAGGGAGAGGGAGAAGCAGACTTCCTTGCTGAGCAGGGAGCCCCACTTAGGGCTCAATCCCAGGACCCCAGGGTCATGACCTCAACCAAAGGCAGACACTTAACCAACTGAGCCATCCAGGCACCCTGAAAGCTAGATTTTTATCACTGGCAACATACACTGTCCATTGTTTTCCTTGATGTGACAGGCTTACACTGTTTATCTTCAAGAGCTTATCTGCCAGGGGTGCCTGTGTGGCTCAGTCTGTTAAGCGTCTATCTTTAGCTCAGGTCCTGATCCCGGGGTCCTGGGATTGAGCCCCCGACCGGGCTCCCTGCTCAGCAGGGAGTCTGCTTCTCCCTCTGCCTTCTACTCCCTCTTCTTTTACTCTCTCTCTATCTCTCTCTCAAATAAATAAATAAAATCTTTAAAAAAAAAGTAGGCTTACATGGAGCCCAATTGGGGGGCTTGACCTCACAACTCTGAGATCAAGTTCTGAGCTGAGATCAAGAGTTGGATACTCAGTGGTCTGAGCCCCCTGTGTTTTTGCTCCATGAGTATAAACATCAGCACAGTGAAAATGGCAAGTAACATCTTTGTATTATTTTGAATAATCGTCAAACAAATGGAAAAGTGCCCAACTTCTTTAATCACCAGGAAACGGCAAATTGAAACCACAGTGAGGTAGTATTTCATGTCCAGATGTGGGGCAAAAATGTAAAATTCTGTGAACACTGAAGGTGATTGTTATAGATATGATGCAACAGAAACTTTCTTACCTGGCCAGTTAGAGTATGAATTGGGACAACCACTGGAAGACATTTTGCCTGTGAACTTCTGAACATATCAGTTCTACCCTGGAGAAAACTGGAAATGTTTGTATCAGGATATATGTATAAGAATGTTTATAGCAGGGTGCCCGGGTGGCTCAGTGGTTAAGCCTCTCCCTTCAGCTCAGGTCATGGTCTCAGGGTCCTGGGATCGAGGCCCACATTGGACTCTCTGCTCAGCAAGGAGCCTGCTTCCCTCCTTCTCTCTGCCTGCCTCTCTGCCTACTCATGATCTCTCTCTCCCTCTGTCAAATAAATAAATAAATAAATAATCTAAACAAACAAACAAAAAAGAATGTTTATAGCAGAGGTGCCTGGGTGGCTCAGTGGGTTAAGCTGTTGCCTTTGGCTCAGGTCATGATCTCAGGGACCTGGCATCGAGGGCCCCATCGGGCTCTCTGCTCAGCAGAGATTCTCTCCCTCTGCCTGCCTCTCTGCCTACAGAGACAGAGAGTGATCTCTCTCTCTCTGTCAAATAAATAAATAAAATCTTTAAAACAAAATGTTTATAGCAGCATTATTTGTTGGAAACATCTGAATGTCTGTTGGTAGTTGAATAGGTAAATGCATTATGGTATATTCACATAATATCATACAGCAGAGAGAATTAATGAACAACAGTTACATTCAGCATCAGGGATGGATCTGGCACAATCTGGCATGATCCAATGAAAGCACGGAAGAGTACAAACAGTGTAATTCCGTTCATGTGAGGTAAAATGATATTAAATAAGGTAAAATATTAAATGATATTAAATAAGCAGGTAAAATAATATTAAATAAGGATACATGTCTATATTGAAAATACGAGAAAATGATCATTGGAAAGTCAGGATAGTGGTTACTTTAAGGTCAAGGGGGGGTGTGTTGTAATTGGAGAAGGGGATAGAGGTAGGCTGGAGGGCGCTACCTGTGTTCTGTTTCTTGAAAAAGTAAAAATTTCAAACAACAACAGTACAACAAAAAAACTTCACAGCGTTCCTCTGGGTGGGTAGAACTTTGACATTTTCCTCATTTTGCTTGTTCTATTAATTACTGCCATTATAAAAAGGGAAAGACGTTTTTTAATGGGAATCGATTGCTCTTTTAACATTTTTTCTTAACTTTTTTTAATACACGCATTAAACTGATTTTTTGAAATGAGTCTGTCGCTTTAGTGCCTGATGTGCCATACATGTCCGTTTTTTTTAAATCTTTACATGTTCTGAAGATTTGTTTCCCTGCAGGTTTTCCACTTGTTCCCTTATTCTGCCTCCCTGCAGATTGTAAATAGGTTATCACTATGACTGTTGTTTACTCCTCTCTCCAACCCATGTTCCTCCACCCTATTCAGTAAGGTTACCATTCTGAGCCCAGATTTGCTTTAAACTACTTCACACCCATTTTATAGTCGAGACAGATTGCCAGAGCCCTGTGTCGTCTTACAGATCCCGTTGGAGCCAAGGGATGTTGCTTCTTTATACTGTAGCGACAGGAAGCCATTGTTTTGTGTGTCTGTCTGTGACATGTTTCTGGATAACAGCAGCAATAATGCCATCTGCTTTCTAGGCGGAGGAGAGGCAAAGAGAGGAACAGCTCGTCTCATTTGATGGGTAAGGAGTTATCCATCCAACCCGCTGGCTTGTTGAGATGGGATTCTGTACTTTCTACTTAATTCTAATTTTAAACATCAGTGTGGAGAAGAAGGAAAAATAAAGGCAGACCTGGGGTGGGTGACTTATAATCTACCAAGTAAAATAAAACAGTCAAAACCTTGTGCTTTTCCAAGATCTTTGAATTAGAGAAGAGACAATTTCAAGGTAAATAAAAAAGCCAGAGAAATCCCTGATGTCTTTGTGTTGGGGAGAGGGCTTGGCTCGCTAGGAATAAGTACGAATCTATGAATCTACAGATTAGGACTTTATCTCTAATACAGATTTAAGTTTTTCTAAGTTCTTGGGTGTCCGTTTACCCATTTGTAAAACAGAGGCAACTCATTCTTTTAGGAGTAGTACAAGAAAAAGCAGACAATTTGCATCTGAAAGACATCTTCTTTCTTCACTTCTCCACACTGAGTTAACTGATTCCATAGAAATGTGTTGGTGTTATTAATTCAGAACTTAGAATGCTTTATTATAGTTATGTATCTCTCTGTGAGCATCTCAAAGGGGTGCCTGATGGGCTCTACCCTACTCCATTTTGTGTCTCCAACGTGTGGAAGAAACTCTTTAAATGCTGTGAAGATGATGTCTGATTTATGCATACTGTTGGAAAAATGCTTAATACTGGAGTTTCAAAATGTTTTATGTCTAGCATCATATGTAGTATGCCTTTCTTCTAAACGTGGTACCTGAAAAGAAGAGTTACAGCATTTCACTAGCTTTTTTACTTTAGTTTTCTCTTAAGAGGCATTTAACCCAGGAGCTCCTGGGTGGCTCCGGTGGTTAAGCATCTGCCTTTGACTCAGGTCCTGACCCAGGGTCCTAGAATGGGGCTTCCCGGGGCAGGCTCCCTGCTCAGCGGGGAGTCTGCTTCTCCCTCTTGCTCTGACCCTTCTCCTGCTCATGCTCTTGCACTCTCTCTCTTTCTCTCTTAAATGAATAAATAAAAAAAACCTTAAAAGTACTTTTTTTTTTAAAGATTTTATTTATTTATTTGACAGACAGAGATCACAAGTAGGCAGAGAGGCAGGCAGAGAGAGAGAGGAGGAAGCAGGCTCCCTGCCGAGCAGAGAGCCCGATGTGGGGCTCGATCCCAGGACTCTGGGATCATGACCTGAGCCGAAGGCAGAGGCTTTAACCCACTGAGCCACCCAGGTGCCCCTTAAAAGTACTTTTGTATAAAAGAGGCATTTAACCCAAAATATAATCTCAAGGAATGTTCTGAAAACCAGAAGATGTGATTCTGTTAGATTAATTGGAGAAGCACTGACAGGTCACTTAGCTTGCTTTCCTCCACCCACTTAGTACCCAAGAGACCAACACAGCTTACTCTCTGAGAGTGCTCTAGAAGAGGATGGGTCAGTGTGCTTCATTGACTTGAAGTCTCTGTCTGCTTTCCTTGTCTGACAAGCCCTAGCAGGATTGCAGAGTGTACCCCTAACTAGAAACCAGCAAGGAGGCCCATCCGTTATAGCCCTACTTCATCTCAGTTTTGCCCAGGGAAGTTGAGACTTTGTTTTCTCGTGGTATTATCAACTCTTTGCCTCCAGATATGAAGAATGTGGCCCTTAAGGACTTTGTATCGATGCCAGAGGTGTTGGAGCCCTGGTAATGGCCTTGGATAGGCTCTGCTGGTAGTAGAAATGTTGTGGGTGTCTTGTGCACACCTTAGAGGGGAGGAATTAACTAGTGTGCTTGTCTCCTTGCAGCCATGAGGAGTGGAACCAGATGCAAAGCCAGGAGGATGAGGTGGCCATCACCGAACAGGATCTGGAACTTATTAAAGAGAGAGAAACAGCAATTCGGCAGCTGGAGGTAAGAGCCAGGTCGTGTCTTTTGTTTGACTCAATGTATCTGCCACTCTAGTCCACCTGGATTTTCTCTCAGCCATTAGGAAAAAGTATGAGATGGGTCCTTATGTGATTTTCATATTATGTCTCAAAGTAATCATGGTGAATTTGAACTACTTTTATGATGGTATTAGTCATGGTGCCCAAGAAGATTCAGATCCTTTCCTCCATTACTATATCTTACATGGTCTCTGGGAGAATAGGGATGAAGAACAGAGCAAGGTAAACAAATATTTTATTCCTCATTAAGGCTCAGTCAGTTGGGCATCTGCCTTTGGCTCAGGTCATGATCCCAGGGTCCACAGCAGGTTCCCTGCTTAGCGGGGAGCCTGCTTCTCCTCCTCTCTCTCTGCCCCTCCCCTGCACTCATGCTCTCTCTCCCACTCTCTCTCTCTCTCTCTCTTTGCCCCCAGACTTTGCCCCCAGACCTCAATGCCAACTTCTAGATCGGGTGGGATTCTGTGGAGAGAGCCCCTTTGGGGCGCCTGGGTGGCCCAGTTGGTTAAATGTCTGCCTTCAGCTCAGGTCATGATCCTAGGGTCCTGGGATCAAGCCCCATGGCAGGCTTCCTGCTCAGTGGGGAGTCTGCTTCTCCCTCTGCCCTGTGTCCCCACCCCAACCCACCCCACCCCCACTCATGCTCTCATTTCTCTCTTTCAAATAATAAAAGAAGAAGAAGAGAGAGCGCCCCTTTGCTTAGTACCTCAGAATAAAAGCAGGCCAAAAAGTTTGCTTAAGGGGCGCCTGGGTGGCTGAGTGGGTTAAAGCCTCTGCCTTCGGCTCAGGTCATGATCCCAGGGTCCTGGGATCGAGCCCCGCATCGGGCTCTCTGCTCAGCGGGGAGCCTGCTTCCTCCTCTCTCTCTCTCTCTCTCTCTCTCTGCTTGCCTCTCTGCCTACTTGTGATCTCTGTCTGTCAAATAAATAAATAAAATCTTAAAAAAAAAAAAAAAGTTTGCTTAATTTTTGTGCATCCCAAAGTCTAATCCCAGGTTGTGGATATGACTTCACTACAGGGAAACAGGAGCAGTTTTTGAGGTGGGGGTTGAGGTAAAGGTCTCGAGACCTTTCTTACCTGATTTTCCAACTTTAACTTTACATAATGACCAGCATATTCTAAACCTGAGTAGTTTTCTCCTCCATGCAGCCAGAAGACTGCCATCCCTGGGGGGGCAGTGAGGAGGGTGGGGTTGTAGAGAAAGAAACTTGGAGCTCCTCCATGACCTTCGTCTGTGGCAGTGGCTCTGAACTCTAACGCATTCAGGATAGAGACCATCAGTGTCTATGTTTAGATGGAACAATTCATCCTCAAATTTGATGATTTTATTGCCTTCAAAGATACCATATCTTTCTTTTTCACTTACTGCAACTAACCATCGACTTGGTTCTCTAACATTAAAATTCTGTTCTAGCAGAGAGCAGAGTGAAACACAGAGCTAAGGAAAGGATTCTCTCCATAGAATCCCACCCGATCTAGAAGTTGGCATTGAGGTCTGGGGGCAAAGTCTTTTTTTCCCTTTTTTAAAGGTTTTATTTATTTACCTGAGAGAGTGAGAGAGAGAGAGCGTGGGAAAGAGAGAGCATGAGTGCTCTTAGCTCCTTAGCCCAGGAACATAATGGGCGCATCAGAAATTCAGCATTAAGTCGAAATGGTTAGCTGGGACTGGATTTTCATATCCAGTCATTTCCTACATCTAATATACAAGCCCTGTTCTAATGGAAGAACAACATACTGTTGTGTCTCCTTGACTCTCACATTGTGCATCTGACATTTCTGGCTACCAAATGTGTGGGCCTTTTCCACATCAAGCAATCCTTTGACACCAGCGAGGTGTTTTATAACTTAACCCAATTTAGATACTGTCTACCTGGAATTAGCTTCAGATCCCACAGGTTAAGGGCTCAGTCCCACAAGACTGTACCCTCCCCCCAACTTGGGAAGCCCGCTAAGTCTAGGTTGTTACCTACACTTCTGACTGACAGGCTATCAATTGGAGGTTTCCATGACCCCCTCACTGGATTTGATTAATTTGCTAGAGCAACTCAGAACTTAGGAAAACAGTTTATGTACTAGGTTACTGGTTTATTATAAAAGGATACAACTCAAGAACAGCCAGATGGAAGAGATACACAGAGCAAAGTATGTGGGAAGGGGTGTGGACCTTCCATGCCCTCTCCACCTGTACCACTCTCCTCGACCTCCATGTTCACCAGCCCGAAAGCGCTCTCAGTCCTGTCATTTAGGAGTTTTATGGAGGCTTCATTATGTAGACACGATTGATTAAATCATTGGCTCTGGACGGTTGATTCAGCCTCCAGCCCTCTGATAACAAGGTTGGTTTCCCCTGGCAACCAGCCCCCATCCTGAGGGGTTGTTCTTTAAGCTCAGGTGTGGTTGAAAGGAGTTTGTTATAAGTAACAAAAGCTAAATTTCTCTCTTCACCACTTAGGAAATTTCGAGCATTTTAGGAGCTCTACTCTAGGAATGGGATGAAGACTAAATATATATTTCTTATAAATCACAGTTTCACACTCATGTTATAATCAAGCTAAGCTATTTGCCCTTTAACTCAATTAACTTTTTGTTTATTTGGCTTCTCTTTCGCTTTAAGGTACAACTCAAGTCTTGCTGCTTCTGCAGGCCTTCCTCTGCACACCATTTACTAGTCACTTCCTCTGTAATGACTTTTCTTACTTATCTTGCTGTGTGCTCATCCCGCCCCCGTTAGCTAGTAAGCCTTTTTGTATCCACAGCAACTAGCAGACTGTCCCAACTACAGAAGACTCTTAGCAAGTAATTAAGGTTTTGATGTGCTGGTAAGAACTAGTCTTGCCAAGCTATGATTCGGAAGTCATGGCTTTCAAGGCATTGTTTCTGACTGTAGCGTTCTGAGAGGCAGTGTATTGTAATCCAGAGAGCATGGGCTTCGGAGCTATTCTGGCTGCAATGCTTAGTTTCCTAATGGACCAGCTTTGTAACTGGACAGTTAAATAACCTCTCTGAGCCTTATTATCCTCAGAGATACTTGACTTCATGGAGTGACTGAATGATTAATATAAATATCAAAGAGGCATAGTAACATTATAAAAACATCATGAACTTTTATTTTTTTTTTAATTTTTTAAAAGATTTTATTTATTTATTTGACAGAGAGAGAGAGATCACAAGTAGGCAGAGAGGCCGACAGAGAGAGAAGGGGAAGCAGGCTCCCTGCTGAGCAGAATGCCGGATGCGGGACTTGATCCCAGGACCCTGAGATCATGACCCGAGCCGAAGGCAGAGGCTTAACCCACTGAGCCACCCAGGCGCCCCATCATGAACTTTTAATTCTCAGCTCTGCCACTTGCTAGCTTTGAGACCTTGGGACAAGTCATCAAACCTTCCTGAGCCCCAGTCTTCTCTTCTGTATGATGGGGATGATACATGTCTCATTGTATTGTCATGAGAACCAACGAAATAATGATTAATCATAGCTGACACATGAAGTGCTTATTACACAGTTCCAAGAACTTTACATATATCAACTTACTTAGTGCTTCTGCACTTTAGTATGAGGTGGGTACTATCATTGTCCACATTTCAGAGGCAACAGGCCAGAGGGGTTCTTTTTTTGTTTGTTTGGTTTTTTGTTTGTTTATTTGACAGACAGAGATCACAAGTAGGCAGAGAGGCAGGCAGAGAGAGAGGGGGAAGCAGGCTCTCCAATGAGCAGAGAGCCCAACATGGGGCTCGATCCCAGGACCCTGGGATCATGACCTGAGCCGAAGGTAGAGGTTTAACCCACTGAGCCACCCAGGTGCCCCAGGCCAAAGGGGTTCTTAACCTACAATGGTACAACAAGACTGTGGAGGATTAACCTCACACAGCAAGACTATCCTCTCTAGCTGACTCTCAGGCTCCAAGAGTCTGTTTAATTACCTACTTGGTATAGTTCTTGGCACATAGTAGGCATTTAGTAGATATTAGTTAACTTTATTTTCATTTTCAGTTTATGGAGAAAGCATGATTTATAAGCCTTAGAAACACACGTGTTATGTTTACAGCCAAAATTTTAGCTAAGTAGAGGGATCGTCTAACATGTTGCTTTATATTTGTTATTTTTTTGTGTTCCCTAGGCTGACATTTTGGATGTCAATCAAATATTTAAAGATTTGGCCATGATGATCCACGATCAAGGGGATCTAATTGGTATGTATCATTGATACCGTAAACCTCGAGGTGAGTTGATAGCAATACTTCTGTGTGAACAAGTCAGTAAGACATATCTGAAGAAATTAGACATTTAAAAATTATTAAATTCTTTTTTTAGCCCCCTTTTTATATTGTCAAATGTAAAAACTGAAATGAGACCTCTGTGATTGCTCAGCTCCCTTGCCATTAGCCTCCTGCTAAGTCTTTGGCTGTTGAGGGAAATAGCTGTTGGCTTCCCAGCTTTTATCTCCAGAAACTTACCCAATTTGGGGATTAGTAACCTCCTTTTTTAAGCTTTTTATCTGGAAATGATTTCAAGTTTAGAAAGGTTGCAAAAATAAAAAGACTACAAGGAATTCCTTTGTAACCTTTACACAGATTTACCTCTTGTTAACATTCTACCCCATTTGCTTTAGACTTGCTCCCTTTCTCTCTAAATATACGTGTGTATGCATAATTTTTTCTGACCCATTTATGGATAAGTTGCATACTTCACAGCACTTTGCTACTAAAATAGTTCAGTGCTTATTTCCAAAGAATAGAGTTATTGTCTTACCCAGTTAGTAACTTTGGATTCCATGGCTGGATAGTTGGAATGGTGGTAGTAAAACAAGGGCCAGCATCATCAAGAGTGTGTTTAATTTGCAATCTTGAAACATCTGATTTGGTAAAAACATCCACTGCCCTCCTTTTTTTTTTTTTTTTTTTTTGCAGATAGCATAGAAGCCAATGTGGAAAGCTCAGAGGTACATGTAGAGAGAGCAACTGATCAGTTACAGCGAGCTGCTTACTATCAGGTAAGAGCACGTACCCAGGAAAGTCACTGGGCTGCTGACTTCACGAGCCATCACAGCTCATTGACACACTGAGAACAGCTGCAGCCTTTGGCTTAGGTTTAAGCTGGAGGCCGATGGTCGCAGTTGCTGTGGTGGTCCATTTGTAATATTTTCCTCTGTAGAGAAATCTACAAAAAGACATCAGTCCTTGAATAAACTAATACAGAAGCCTTTTAGCTACAAAGCTAACCCCATTAGCATGCTACCTAAATCTGGTATAAAGCTAATTTTATATTATGAACAGCTAAAATTTGTTTCAATTAGTATAGTAATAGGTACAAAGTAAGACTTTGTGGATACTTTATGTTGACTGTGGCCACAGAGGATGGACATAAAATCAGTTCTAACTGCTAGTTGTGAATAAAGAGGGGTTTCTCATTTTTCTATGAATAAATGGGAGTTAATTGTTCTACTTTGTATGAAGTGATTTTTTTTTTACATATTAGCTGAAATGCTGGTTTTGTGACTTTTACCTGAGTCTTTATCTCAAGTGTACAAATACTGTAAATGAGGTCCTTTTCATTTCCTCTCCATTTGGTGCTGTATGATTTTTTAGGTGTAAACAGCATTTCAGTCATTTTCCATGTTCCTAGGATAGTTGTATTTTACCTGGAAATGTTCTTAAAGAAATTTGTATTTAATAATAGTGTTTCCTTTTAAAAACTGAGTGATGATGTTAGTGTCAGACAGTAAAGGAAATATGAAGTAAATTATATGCATCCACTCAATATTATGTGGGAATTAAAAGAGATGTTTATAATAACAACAATTTTATGCTAAAATAGTAATTGAGAAAAATGTCAAACATCATACAGTGTGATCCCAGTTCTGTCAGATAACAATATGCATAGATAAAAGATCATGAGAAAATACAATAAAAATGTCAGCAATTTTATCTGTAGGTAATTATTTTCTTTGTATTTTTTAAGATGAACACAGAATTTTATAATTGGTATAAAACCTTTATTAAAATACATATGCACAATGGGGTGCCTGGATGGCTCAGTGGGTTAAAGCCTCTGCCTTTGGCTCGGGTCATGATCCCGGGGTCCTGGGATCGAGCCCCACATCGGGCCCTCTGCCTGGCGGGGAGCCTGCTTCCTCCTCTCTCTCTGCCTGCCTCTCTGCCTACTTGTGATCTCTGTCAAATAAATAAAATCTTAAAAAAAAAAAACCACATATGCACAAATAACTTATTTTATTACAAATAATGCCTAGCAGCATAGGTATAAACAATCCCTTTGCAGAAATGTATTAGGGGATCTGGAATTAAAACTGGCACTACTGCCTTGTGCTGATAACTGGTGAGATTTGGGGAAGGTCTCTGAATATTCGTGCACAGATAGAGTTAATGCTGGATTATGAGGAGGCAGATTTATGAAGCACTCTTGGAGTCTCAGCAAAAATTTTACTTGTCTCATGAGTGTCTTCTTTGTATATTTTTCTCCCCAGAAAAAATCTCGCAAGAAGATCTGTATCCTGGTGCTTGTCCTGTCTGTGATTATCGTAATCTTGGTACTTATTATCTGGCGAATTTATAAATGAAGTGATTGCCTCCGAGCCGCCTTCTGCTGAGCTGTTTTCAAGGGCACCTGCTTCCTGGAGTCTTGCCAGAACAAACTGGTCACAAGAAGAGAGCATACACCAGAATGTCCTATAATAATTTAGTTAGAAAATAACTACTAACTAGTCCTTTGGAATTAGTGACCCGTGGAGACAGTATTTATCAATTCATGTATACATTTTATTGATTTCTCAAATTAGTAATTAATTTATGTGGATTTTGCTTTCTGTTGTATTCTGATTGCCCTTCATCTCCAAGTGTTTACTGAAAATTCCATTCTAGATATTCTTGTTTTGACAGGTGACACTACAGTCTTGTAATGTTGTCATTTTATGTGTATACTAGATGCACCTTTTCTAGCCGCTGAGATAGAATTACTTTCCGACAGCCAGCACATTTGTCAGAAACCATATAATAAGCTGATACTTTTTATTATTTAACATTTTAATTTGAATTTCGAAGAAGCCTATTCTCTATCTGCTTTGAAAGATTTTGGCAACGTACTTAACGAGAAAGTAAAAAAAAAGGCACATTTAATCCCAAATAAAAGTATCTATTTGAGCTGGCCAGTCGTCAAGGTACCCATTAACGGGGTTTGAATTTTACCTTATTATCTGCTAGTGTCATCCATGGCCGTTCATCTGCACACACACTAAACCATCTTGTTCACTTTTTTAAGAGGTTAATTTAATTTAACATTATGCTCTCTGGGGTCCCTCTCCCCCTGTCTGTATAGAAAGGGAGAATTAGACAAAGCATGCTTTTGGAAAGCAAATAGGAACTGTTTGGAATGATTTAAACTTTTTGTTATTGTTCACTTGTGGTTCTGCATTCCTGGTGAATGATGAATATTGCTGTCAAAAGGCTGCTCCTTCCCCATAAGGGTTGCTGGGCATTTGATGGCAGGAAGATTTTAAAAGCTAGACTGAAGTTGGTTTAAAATTTAGTTCTGTGAACCTGTGATAAAGCGAAGAAAAGGTTCATTTTTGTAAATACTGATGGTTTGGAATAGTGATGTTAGACTTATCCTAATTTATGAACAAGAGATTAATCTCCGTGCATAGTTTTAGACAAAAAAAATGTTTCAATAAAAGATTGCTGTCTTGTAATAGAAATGTTGTCCACTTCCCTTTTTCACACAGGTCTAGAGCCGTTAAAGGGAATATAATTTCTGTAGGCTCACACATAAGTGTGAATTGGGCCAATGATTTCAGTTCATCCTTTAATGAATTAGAAGACTGGGCTACCCTGGATATATTTATGTTCATTTCTTCCACTCTGTTTAGTGTCAATCTCCTTTTTACCAAACTAATGTGAATAGTAGGGAAACAAGGGCCCAAATGCCCAAGTTTCTTTGTACTCTTGCACCATTCCACTCCTTAATACAAATAAACATTTTAAAAGCTTTTGTAGTAAGTTTTTATGAGTTAACTTGTGGTAGCTATTAGGTAATTTGCTGTCCTGAGAAAAATTGAACCTGGCAAGAAGACTGGAGGTCAGTTGATTGGTTTGGGGGTGGAATAAGGGCTGCTGCTGCCCTCTCCTTGAAAAACAGGATGACACCCAATTGGGGTGTCACAGTGGCCCAAGCAGCAGCTTCAGGGCTCATTCCTCGGTTCCACAATCATGGCCCCTTCAGCTCCAAAATTACAGCTGGACTTGGGTACATCATTTGTAACGTTTCAGACAAAAAATTCCTGATTGTGAAAAATGGTTTCCGTTTGGGTTAAATGAAGCTATTCATAGTTCTGTTCTATAATACTGTATAATCCAGTGGTGGTGGTGGTAATAGTGGTTGTGGGTAGCAAATTTGACCTTGGCTTAGAATTCGAATGGCCTGGAGTTTAGGGTAGTTGCCATGAGGTTCTGCTAGATGATCTTAATAAACCTGTTCACAGAATCCTCCTTATCTGTGCTTTGTTTGTCTTTGGGGGGAAGGGTCACCATGGTCGAGGACAGTGGTTTTTAACCATGGCTTCACATTAGAAACTAAAAAAATACTGATACCTCGGTGCCCCGCCACAAGATTTTAATTCAATTAGTCTGGAGTATACACTGGGCATTTAAAAGCTCTAGATAATTCTCAGGTATAACCATGGTTGAGAGCCATTAGTTTGGAGGTCAAAAGCCAGACCGGAGCACAGAAGGCTAAAGAATCTTGGCTCTGCCATTAACTTGCCATAGGTATTTGGGTAAGTCATTTAACCTATAGGCCCTAAGTTTTCCCAGTAACTCTCTTCTAGCTATAACATTTTTTTTAAGATTTTATTTATTTATTTGACAGAGAGATCACAAGTAGGCTGAGAGACATGCAGAGAGAGGGGAGGCAGGCTCCCCGCTGAGCAGAAATCCCGACGTGGGGCTCAATTCCAGGACCCTGAGATCACGACCTGAGGTGGAGGCAGAGACTTAACCCACTGAGCCACCCAGGGACTCCTCTATAACATTTTCTGATTATAAGGATCCACAGGGGTTTGGTCTGAGCATACGGATTCTATTTGCCTTGGCATTTCTTTCCTTTTCTCTTCCCCTTTCTCCTTCCTTTATGGAATGTTCTGGAAGCACTAAGCAGATCTACCATTCTTTTCAAGTAAATTAAAACTATAGTATTATATAGGGTAAAGTAGAAATGTCATTGTGGGCCTTTCTTCTGGGAATGTTCTAGAACAAGAACTTGTAGCTGCTAGACTGATGCTCCCAGGGCAGGTTTTGTCTTACCTGCTAAGGGGTGGTGATACACACTGCCTTATACCATTGGGCAACAATATCAAATTGGAATTACCATTGCATCAGTGCAAAGTTAAACACCCTAAGCCGCCTCCATTTATTTTTTCAATTGAAGTATAACCGGCATACAGTATTCAGGTATACAACATAGTGATTTGATATCTATATACAATATGAAATGGTCACCACAGAAGTCCTGTCACCATCTGTCACCAGAGTTTTTCCATTATTGATGATATTACCTATGCTGTTACATAATATCCCCATGAGTTATTTTATAACTGGAAGTTTGCACCTCTGAATCCCCTTCACGTATTTTGCCTGCCGCTGACCCCTCCCCACTCTGGTAACCAGTAGTTTGTCTCCTGTATATATGAGTCTGTTTCTGTTTTATTTTCTTTGTTCATTTGTTTTGTTTTCTAGATTCCATATAAGTGAAATCATATGGCATTTGTCTTTTCTGACCTATTTTATCTAGCATAATACCCTCTAGGTCTGTCTATGTTGTTGCAAATAACAATATTTCTTTCCTTTTTATGGCTGAGAAATATTATATATATATCCCATTTTCTTCATCCATTCATCTATCTGGACACTTGGGGTGCTTCCATGCCTTGGCTATCGTAAATAATGCAGTGAACATTGGAGTGCATATGTCTTTTTGAATTAGTATTTCCATTTTCTTCAGATAAATACCCAGAAGTGGAATTGCTGGATCATGTGGTAGTTCTATTTTTTTTTTTCTATTTTCAATTTTTCAAGGAAACTCGATACTGTTTTCCATAGAGGCGGTACCAATTTACATTTCACCAACAGTGCACAAGTGTTCCCTTTTCTCCACATTCTCACCAACACTTGTTATTTCTTGTCTTTTTGATACTGGCCATTCTGACAGCTGTAAGGTGCTATCTCTTTGTGGTTTTGCTTTGTATTTCCCTGATGATGAGTGACATTGAGTATCTTTTCATGTGTCTATTGGCCATCTGGATGTCTACTCAGGTCCTCCGCCAATTTTTTAATTGAATTTTTATATTGAGTTGCATGAGTTCTTTAAGTTAACTCCTTATTGGATATATCATTAGCAAATATATTCTCTCATTCAGTAAGTTGCCTTTCCATTTTATTGATGGTTTCCTTCACTGAACAAAAGCCTTTTAGTTCGATATAGTGCCATTTGTTTATTTTTGCTTTTGTTGTCTTTGCCTGAGGAGACAGATCCAAAAAAACTATTGCTAAGGTCAGTGTCAAAAAGCTTCCTGCCTGTTTTCTTCTAGGAGTTTTATGGTTTCAGGTCTTATATTTAAGTCTTTAACCACTTTGGCTTAGTGTGTGTGGGTGTTTTGTTTTTTTTTTTTTCCAGCAACATGGACTTTTTTTTTTTTAAATATTGTAGTTTTTTTTTTTTCAGTGTTCCAAGATTCATTGTTTATGCACCGCACCCAGTGCTCCATGCGATATGTGCCCTCCTTAATACCCACCACCAGCCTTACCCAACCCCCAACCCCTCTCCCCTCCAAAACCCTCAGTTTGTTTCTCAGAGTCCACAGTCTGTAACTTAAAAGAGTGATTCAGTTTCATTGTTTTGTATGTAGCTGTCCCGTTTTGCCTACATTTATTGAAGAGACTCTTTTCCCCTCCTATATATTCTTGCCTCTTTTGTCATAGATTAATTGACCATATGAGAGTTAGTTTATCTTTGGGCTCTCTACTCTGTTACATTGATTCATGTGTCTATTTTTGTGCCAGTAACATACTGTTTCACTTACTATAGCTTTGTAGTATAGTTTGGAATCTAGGAGTATGATATTTCCAACTTTGTTCTTTTTGTTCTTAAAACTCCGTTCTTTTTTACGGGTGCCTGACTGGCTCAGTTGGTGGACTGTGTGACTCTTGACCTTGGGCTCATGAGTTTGAGCCCCATACTGAGTGTAGAGATTACTTAAAAATAAAGTCTTTTAGAAAATCCAAACAACTCCATTCTTTTTTTTTTTTAAGATTTTATTTATTTATTTATTTGACACAGAGAAAGAGATCACAATTACGCAAAGAGAGAGAGGGAAGCAAGCTCCCCGCTGAGCAGAGAGCCCAGATGTGGGGCTCAATCCCAGGACACTGAGATCATGACCTGAGCTAAAGGCAGAGGCTTAAGCCACCCAGGCGCCCCTCTTTTTTTTCCCCCTTCCTATTCAGAGGTTATCCTTAGTCACAGGATTGAAGTCTTTGCTTTTGATCGCTAAATGCAGACCAAAACCCAACTCAGATTTCATTCTATCCTATTTCCTAGGGCTAGGAATCACCCACTTCTCCCTGCTTTTCTAAACATGTTAAGTGTATCCCTAAATTTCACGGGATTTTTCAGTACTGTTTTTCAGTACTATGAAATACAACTATTTTAGACTCTCCATTTAACCGGGATATAGTGTGAAGGGTTTTGATACCCAATCCCTGATCGTACTTACAGGCCGTTTGAGTAATTCATTTTAATACTTATCCAAAATGAAATTTGATTGACAATGTGGTACTTGATTTTTAAGGGATAAACTTGAAATAATAGAATTTTTAATGTTGGACTCTGATTATGGACCAAGTTTTTACCAGCCTGTGATGAGAAAAATGATGTAGTGGGCTTTTTATTTTTATTTGAGAGAGCACAAGCAGGGGTAACTGCAGAGGGAGACGGAGAAGCAGGCTGCTTGCTGAGTAGGGAGCCCAACACAGGGCTCCAGGGGATCATGACCTGAGCTGAAGGCAAAAGCTTAGCCAACTGAGCCACCCAGGTGCCCCTGTAGTAGTGGGCTTTTTAAAGTACCATCTTTGAGTCTGAGATAATGATCTTCCACCTTTTTTTTTTTTTAAGATTTTATTCTTTTTTTTTAAAGATATTTATTTATTTATTTGACAGATAGAAATCACAAGTATGCAGAGAGGCAGGAAGAGAGAGAGGAGGAAGCAGGCTCCCTGCTGAGCAGAGAGCCCGATGCGGGGCTCGATCCCAGGACCCCGAGATCATGACCTGAGGTGGAGGTAGAGGCTTAACCCACTGAGCCACCCAGGCACCCCAACCTTCCACCTTTTTAAAAAGGATATTTCAAAACTATAAACATAGGAGGTGATGTCAGTTGGAAGTCTTCATTTTTAAATCTCCTTAGTTGACAAAAGTTGACATCCCTGTATTACTTTTTTCCCCCTGGTCCATGACATCTCTAATGTCTGTGAAACACTCGTCTAGACTAGCCCCATCACTTTACAACTGAAGAAGCTGAGGCTGGGAATGGCAGCCTAATACAGGAATTTAAAGCTACAGGAAGTGTTCTACGTGTGCATGGTCATTTGTGGGATAACATTTGAACCCTTACTACCTTACTATGCTAAATGTAAAATTTTTTGTATATTTCTTGTCACCTTTTTATGGATAAGGAAACTGAAGCATAGTAAACTGAAGCATTGTCTGCCTGTGGGCACAGAATTTAGGAATGACGGAGCCAGGATTTGATCTCAAGCACTCAGACTTAAAACCACACCTTGAGGGGCGCCTGGGTGGCTCAGTGAGTTAAGCCGCTGACTTCAGCTCAGGTCATGATCTCAGGGTCCTGGGATCGAGTCCCGCATCGGGCTCTCTGCTCAGCAGGGAGCCTGCTTCCCTCTCTCTCTCTCTCTGCCTGCCTCTCTGTCTACTTGTGATCTCTGTCAAATAAACAAATAAAATCTTAAAAAAAAAAAACACACACACCTTGAGACACTCTACACTGTCTTTTGCTCACCTCCTCTTTCATGTAGCGGTCTCTAAAAATCTGGAGTAGTGGCAATTTCTGCCCATCTTTTCTTTGGTCAGCACCTTGTGAAAAATTTTTCATTCACCACCCTGCTAAATGAAGCCTCTGCTTTGTACTATCAATTCACAGAGAAATTTTTTGTGTCTCCATTCGTTCACTCATAAATCAAAAAGGTCTTAAGAAAGTTTTCTGACATCAATATGCTCCTAATGTCTTTAGGTTCTATTCTCAAAGTTGAAGAAATCAATCTTAGTTGAGACACCAGATCCCAAGGCAGCTGGCCCATCAGTCTTTCCAATCCAGGGACTGCTGCCTTTCAGTTTGCTGATCTATACTGACATCATTGGCTCCCAAACAAAGAGCATTTTGCTTTATAAGGCCTAGGTAAATTGTCAGAAGCCAGTATGACTATCAGCTGTGTTGGAAACAAGAAACATGGCCAAGGAGTAAAGAATCATAATGGTAAGAATGTAGCTTTAGATTTCTTGGGTGTATAGTCAGCACTAGAAGGGATCAAATAATAGACCACACACAGAAGCTGAGAAATTGAAAGGCAAAGTTGACATTTGTTATCAGGTCACTGTTAGCTAGAAATGGTTTCAACACCACCTTATGCCTGAAAAGGGCATGGACACTTGAAGGCCTGGACAATCTCTGTAGATAAAAGTACATTGTTCTTTTCTGTTACACTCAAAACACTTGAGAATAATTCCTTTTCAGGAATCACGTACTCATGCTCAAAGGAGGAGCCGTAGCCTATTTCCTTGAAACTAAGTTCAGAATTTGTATTTTCCCCATCAGCCTGGTCTTTGGAATCCCATGTTTGGAAAAGAGGATATTAACAGGTCATTTGATAAGTGTTCCAGTCAGTTAGCATCCTTGCCATATAAGTTGACTGTGCTTTTGAAGGCCAGAGGAAAAGGTGATTCTCCTGCCTGCCTAAGAGTTGGTAATTTAAAAATCCAAGTTAATATTATGCTGCAGTTAAATTTTGATGCCTTGGAAATGTCAAAAGGGCAAACACCAGGCTGATGTCTGATTTAAAAATCTAAAGCACCAGCAGCAGGGAATGCAGAAAAGAAGTAACCCCACTATAGAGATAACTTGCTATGCAGGGCCTGTTTTAGGCTGAAAAATAATTTTGCAGTTGTTTTATTTAAAAATGGCCAGATAATCCTCTCCTGTTTTCTACAAAAATGAAAAAGTGTCGGGAATCAACTGTGTGCTAATAATAAATGTAATTGTACTAACATCTAAGTATGAGAGACAGTGGTGATTTAAGAGCATGGCCTTTGACATCAGGCAGATTTAGGTTCGAATCCCACTCACCACTTGTTCTAGGGTGAGACTGGGTAACTCAATCTCCGAGTCTCCCCTCAGGAATCATTATACTTATCTCAACAGAGTTGTGAGGATTAAATGAGATGACCCATATAGAACACATACTTGCACAGACAAGTAAGCATTCAATAAAGCCATTAAAATCAGTGGCCCTGCTATTTTTTGGTCTCTTTCAGCCCTCCGTAGGCCTAGGGCAGGCCTGAATCCTAACGCTTCCTCGCACTATTTTATTACCATGACCAAAATTTTAAAATCCAAAGGGGCCACAGCTAGACTATTTCATTCATGCACACTTAAGATTTGGACGCCTGCCTTCAAATTGGATCCGCCCCCTGCTGCAGTTTGTCCAGTTTTCATAAACAAACTAGAGGATCCCCTAAAGCAGCCTCCCAGATAATCTACAGAAATCCTCTGACCCAGATTTGGATTAGGAAGGTGATGTAGTAGCATGCATGCGGCTCTGCGGAGAAGGGCCGTTAGAAGAGAAACTGAGCACTCCATGCTCTGAATTCTGCCCTCTAGCTTCTCTCCAGATTGGGGTGGAAAGGCTGATGGCGCAAGCCCAGCACAAGGACAGGGTCCCAAGACTTTAGAGCCCAGCGGCATGTGTGGAAGAGAACACAGGGTAGACCGATACCTCTTCTTACAAGCCTCTTTCCTCAGACACTCCCCGGCCAAGGAAAGCCCTACCCTCCGAGACTCTTCCAGAGACTCTTCCAGAGAAGGCCAGCTGTCTCAAAACACCGAAAAGCAACTTAAAAACCACATCCCCGTTTCCACTGCGGCTAGACACGTCCTACGCGTGCGTAGATGTACGTGCGCGCACCCGCGCGCGTGCGTTCGCATGGACTGCTGGGATGCCGCCTCTCCTCTCGGGTCTTCCAGTTTCCCGGCGTGCTTAGGGCCCGCCAAATGGGAGGGGGAGACGCAAGATGGCGGCAGCCGCGAACTCCGGCTCCAGCCTCCCGCTGTTCGACTGCCCGACCTGGTGAGTGGCGGGGCGGCCAGGGCCGGAGTCGCCTGGCCCGGCCCAGCTTGGCTCGGCCTGGCAGGGAGGCTCATTTCTCGCAGCAAGTCGAAGGGCTCAGAGACGCTGGAACTGATTGAGGGAGAACTGCCCGTCGGGCCGGGCGGCGTGTGGAGGAACCGGGAGCCTGGAGCCCGGGCCCAGAAACTGAGGAAACCCAGACTTGGGGGGCTCTAAGGTGCTCGCTTAGGCAGTCCCTTGGGCGATCACCCGGTTGCCGGGGCGCTTCGGGGCCTTGGCCCCGAACTTACCTCAACTACTGACTGAGTGCCTGGTGCTCTTGTGGAGCACCGTACCTGCGCCCCTGCTTTCTGTCCCGAGCGCGCACGAGCCTGCTTCCCGGCCTCAGCCCAAGCTCAGTGCCCCGCATCCCTCTGTCGTTGCTGCATCTCTTTTGCGGTACTTGTCTGTCTCCCGCAGACTGGAAGCGCCCTGAGGGCAGGGACGGCTCAGACCCACCTCGAAGCCGGCAGGCAGTAGTTGTTGGGATGAACCCCTTTCAACCCCTCCCAAGCTCTTGGGAACAATGGAGTAATTTAATTTAGTCTTTGAGCAGGGTACAAGATGAATACATATGAATTGCCGTGCAAGGAGACCCATCCGAGGGAGAAATGTTTCTGCTGTAGCTCATCACAGTTTATGCATTATTTCTCTTTTCCTTTATAGTGAGCTCCTCAAGGGCAAAGGCTGTCTGATTCATCTTCCTGTTCCTAGCTCCAGGGCCTAAGCCAGGCACATAGTAGGAGTTCAGAAAGGATGTTGTGGATATAACATTTAACACTCCTTTCCCTGTTTTCCGTACAAAATGAGCTTTTGTCCAATACACTGTCTTTCAGCTACGGTAGAGGAGTTGGGGGCAGGATTGTGAGATGACTGTGTTGCATCTTCAGTTAGATGGATGAGCATGCATTGTGTGTGTGCGCGTGCAAATGTAGGGGCTCTGGCAAGATTGTTCTTTCTTCAAACTTAAAAGGAGCAAAGACCAGAAGCAAGTGAAAGGGTGGCCGTTTTCTGGGTCCCTCTGCATTTTTGTAGCACCCAGTTGTTTCAGTCTACGAATTGTATGCCTATTTTGGTCCCTTGCTGCACTGGTTTGGACCAGGACTTAAAGTTGGACCAGGACTTCAACTTAGAGTTAGAAGAGACTAATTGAGATCACCTACCATTTCCTCGGAGTCTGGTATGCACCAGGCACTGTTTGGTGTTTTGACGTATATGTATCCCCCATGAATGGTGTTAAAAGAAATATAGAGAACAGTTCCTTAAACATGCCATTATAGGAAGACCTGTTCAAAAGTGACAAACATCTTTTGTATTTATTGGTACCTGGTTTTATGGGCATGCTTTTGGATTGCCCTAGCTCCCTATAATTATATACCCCTGATTTGGTCTGAAGAGCTCAGGACAGTGCCCTCTGTTTATTCTGTGATGAGACTAATCTTGATCAGACCCAATCACCAACTGATTTATTCTACCTTTATAGGGTATTAGTGGTAGTGGTAAATCTTAGATTCAAACTCCCAAGTAACCAAACTACCCTAGCTGTAGTACTTGGGCTCTCTGTGCTGCTTTTTCTCTGAGGTTGATATCCAGTGTTAAAATATAGGTTTCTTTGGTGCTGCTCTAAATACAGATCCAGTAAAGTCTGTTTTAGAGCAATTGAATCACTGGGGAAGTGTCAAATGTAGAAAGGAGCTGTAATAACAGTGAAGTAGATGACATTTCTGCTTGAACATGAACTAATTATAGGCTGGTAGAAGGGCTGCATTGTTGAATGGGACGGTGATTGTAAATGGCATTTACAAACTCATCCTGAAAATGCTGTTCTCACTCTTATTTTTCAGGGCAGGTAAACCCCCACCTGGTTTACATCTGGATGTAGTCAAAGGAGACAAGCTAATTGAGGTATGGAAATACTTGTCTTCCCTTTTTTTCTCATCACACTAAACATTTTTGCCAATGACTCACTTTTCCACCCCCTCTCCTGTGCTTTGTTTTCCACCAATGCTACTTTCGTTCATCCTGATTTTTTTTTCCTATTAAAAGCACATGGTGATATAACACATTCAAACCTGGTATCTCCCACAGACACTCATTTTTTGTGACTTCTCTCACCTTCCAAATGAAGGGTTTTAATTGATCATAAGCTTATGGGTCCCTATGAAACTGGGCTTGGGGAATTCTGTCTTTCTGAGTACATGGAGTTGTGTGGAAGTTGCAAGATAAAAAGTAACTGTAGAAGAAAGTGAATGATGTAGATTGCATTTCACTTTTAAGTTCCTTTTATGCTGAAAATTCAAGCCCAAGCCCTTGCTAAGATGATTGCTCAGAAAAGAGAATGGCATGGTGATGAAACTCATTCATTCATTCAAGGCATTTATTGAATGCTTACTGTACGCCAGTCCTTGTGCTCAGCAGAGGAGGGACTACAATAGTGAACAAAACAAACATGGTAGGAAACACAATCACACAAAAATTACATGACTATAATTGAAATAAGTACTATACCGGAAAAGTTTAGCAGAATTCCAGCTTTTATACAAGTCTTTAGGATGGACACCACATGGAACTTCAAGAGAACATGAATTTTGATTAGCTCTTAGGTTCTGTAAGTTTTTGTAATCCTTATGGTGCCATTTACTTACCAAGAAATGGAGATTATGCCCCCTATGACCATGGAGTTGTGAGTCTCCAGGTCTTAAGACAATTTTATGTTTGCTTACTTAGGTAGAATTTAGGTTCAAGGCCCCATTATTATTATTATTATTTTTTTTTTTAAGGCCCCATTATTGAATGTAGTTGGTTTTCTTTGGTGTGTGTAGTAAAGATCAAGATGTTCCGTGGTTGAAAGGCATCTGAGATCTGAAGGAGACCCAGGTGTTTTGCAAAGTATTAAGGCATGAGTTGTGATGAATTCTGTTAATTCATCATGCCCTTAGCCAGTCACTGATAAAGGCCTTTTGTGTTGAGTTCTTCTATCTTAGAGGTTACAAAACACCCAGATTATTCAAGGAAATAATTTAGCTAAAATGTCTGTCTTTTTTACTACAGACTGTTCCACAGATGTAAAATATTGTTGCTAAATAGCATGAAGCTGTGAAGACATAAAGGAATTTATTTTCATACTAGAATTTAGTAAATCTTTAGTTGGTAGTAGAAACCATGAGGCATAGCCTTAAAGCTAATATCACATTCCTTTGTGACATAATTTATGTTTTCAAAGCACTAATTTATCAAACATCCCTCTGATTACTGGTTTCTAACTGATCATCTTCTCTGTCTTTCAGTGCTCTTAGGTATGCTGAGTTGCCACACAATTGTCAAGTTACAATCCTTAGGCGTCACTGTATTGTTTCTGAGGGGAACAGACCTAAGATGTGCTTATTTTTAAGGGGTTAGGCGGCACTTGATACTAACCGGGCTATCTGTATCCTGGCCTTGTGTCAAAGGCTTGTGATGTGTTGTGATAGCTGGGTTTAAGAAGTGCAATATTAAAACAAAAGCCATGAGTCTTTTAAGCCCAGTGTGTAAAGACACACTCTGAGTTATAACTTAGAGGCACAACTGAATAGTGTTACTAGCGATAGCTAGGCAAGAAATTGTGGTGTTAGTTACTATTGAAAGAGCAATGCATTATTTTGTTCAGTTGGTATCGTTCAAGAATTAACACATTTCCTTGATTCTAAGACATACTATTACCCCCATATATTTGAACATTCCTATAATTGAGATACCTTTTTTTTTTTTTTTAAAGATTTTATTTGTTTACTTGACAGAGAGAGAGAGGGAAAGAGCACAAGCAGGGGAAACGGCAAGCAGAGGGAGAGGGAGAAGCAGGCTTCACCACTGCACAGGGAACCCAATGGGGGGCTCAATCCCAGGACCCTGGGATCATGACTGAGCCAAAGGCAAACACTTAACCCACTGAGCCACCCAGGCATCCCTTGAGATACCTTTACTAATGAATGTATATCTTTTTAATTTGGAGACCCTTTCTCCTTCCCCACCCCCACCCCACCAGGTTACCAGGAGATAACCTGGTATCTCCTTCCCCACCTGGAGATACAGGTTAGGTGACCAGACACCTAAATCTGGTCAGTGTTACATTAGAACCCAGGAGTGGGTGATCTTACATATTACTTCCTTGAGACCAGCCTGTGGGCACTGTAGTTAGCAAATTGAATTTTTGTGAATACATAATCTGTGTGCATGTAAATATAAACGAAAAATGCTGTGAGATTCAGCCTGCATAGACAGTACCTGGAAAGAACAAGAAGTTGAAATTTCAAGGATCTCTCAGTTCTAAATCAATGTCCTATTTTTAACCTAAACCTTAAAACTTGGTGGTGACGTGGGATGGTTGATTGAGCTGTCAGGCTGTGGTTCAGTCTCAGTGCTCCATAGCGGTACGGACCTTGCACAGGCTCTGCCAGCAGCAGATGGGAGCTGCTGGACAGAGTTTCCCAGAGGTGACCCACATACCTAGACTAGCTTGAACCAATTGAGCCTTAAGACTAAGCTTGGAAGAGACTGGGTAAGTGATAGTTAAAAGAAAAATTAACAATGTGACCCATAGTACTTGTTCACTTCTTGAAATGTTCCTTGCCTTATGGTGCATTTTTTTGATGTAGGTAGAGTGAAGAAAATATATAATGTAGTGGCTAAAAGAGCTTGGACTCTGAAGTAAGATGGACCTGGATCTCTAATCCAGCTTACAAATCAGTAGTATCCCCCCTTATCCATGGTTTTGCTTCCCACCATTTCAGTTACTGGCACAGCTGATCCTCCTGACATGTTGTCAGAGGTCAGTAGTGGCCTGATGCTGTGTCACAGTGTCTCTGTCATTCACCTCACTTCATCTCATCACATAGGCATTTTATCATCTCACATCATCACCAGAAGGGTGAGTATAGTACAATAAAATATTCTGAGAGAGTTGCCACATTCACATTCACTTTTATTCCAGGATATTGTTAGAGCTGTTCTTTTATTGTTGTTAATCTCTTACTGTGCCTAATTAACAAATTAAACTTTATCACAGGTATGTACGTATAGGAAAAGACACAGGATGTAAGGTTTGGTGTTATAGGAGGTTACAGGCATCCGCTGGTGGTCTTGGAATGTGTCCCCTGCAGATAAGGAGGCAACTACTGTGTTTAGTTGCCTGAACTTGAATATGTTAATTACTTTCTTTTGGCTCCACTTCATCATCACAAAAAAAGAATAAAAGTATCTGCCCCCTGCACAGAGTGGTTGTGGAGATGAAGGGACACAGCAGGAAACCTAGCACAGTGCATGGCACCGAAGTGCTGTGCAGTTGCTGCAGTATCCGTGGGGGATATATTTCTGGATTCACAAGGGGAACACTAAAGCATGGGGGAGAATGGTGGCCCACTGTGTGTTCAGTGATATAGCCAGGAATGAAATCTAAGCCTCTTGGGCCCTACCTGGTACCATACTAACTTGACTATTTCTCTGCTCAGCTTCGTGCTATCTTCTCTTGGGGATTTTAGGAGGAGTGTAGTGTGAAATGTGAACTAGAGCTTAAGGAAACCTTGTGTGTAAAGGAAAAACACAAACATTTTCTTGAGCGGTCAAGTTACAGACTTCTGGAACTGGGAGAAGTATAATTCATCTAGAGTCCTTCATCTATAACCACCCAGGTCTACAGCCAACCAGCAAAGGCTTTACTGATTCAGGGTTAAAAGAAAGATAAGGATTGGGAGCCTGGCTGGCTCTGTTGGTGGAGCGTGCCACTCTTGATCTCGGGGTCATGAGTTCAAGCCCCATATTGGGTGTAAGGATTACTTAAATAAAGATTAAAAAAAGTAAAGATAATGTGAGTGTTCCATAAAGCTAAAATGGGCTCAAACAATGTCCTTTATCCTTATCCTTCCTTCTTATTTGATGTTGAAATGACCTTCTTTCATAAAATGATTATGATGATACTAATTGGTGACAGTTTATTTTTTTTTAACGTCCTTATTTGGCAAAGTCAAAAGTTAACAGTGCTACATCAGCTCCTACTCTCCTTATAGCTTTTTTTAAATAATAGTTTGCTGGTCTGTGACATCTCCTTTTATGGTATTATATTGGGTCATTCTATAGTTGTGGGTTCTTTTTCATGCCATAGCAGTGTCTACAAACGTTCTAGAGCTCGTCTCTTAGAATTGTTTCAGACAATGGCACATTCTTTACAATATTGGCATTGCAGGTCATTCTCACCTGAGTTCAAATCCCAGCTCTGCTACTTAACCAGCTGGGCCACCTTGGATGAGTGACTTCATCTCTTTCCATCTGTGTTCTTGTCTTTAACAATAGAGGTGATACTTGTTTCACAGAGTTGTTTTGAGAATTAGATGAGCTCATGCTTAAAATGCCTATAGCAGTAAATGGTCTGGCAGTCAGTGTTAATCCCCAGACCCTTCTAACCCGGACCTAGAAAACCTTTGCCCCAGGAAGTAGTTCTATGTTTGGACATAGCAAATATTTAGAGTTAACTTAGAGTAATAATTTTTTTGGCCAATGAAGTTGGATTTAAATACCCATATCATGGTTTGTAATGTAATTGTACTTCCTGAAGAGGGTTCCAAAAATACTCTGGGGCTATGGCACCACGATTAAAATACCCATAGGTGTTTACACCCCTTTCCTTTCCTCACCAGTTGTTAATATTCATCTGAATGTAGGTTTTCTGAATAGCATTCTCATTGCTTTGTAGTCATGCTTTATACTTCTTGTTTCCTGGTTGACCTAAAATTAAGATCTAGTAAAATCTTAAATTTCCAATGGGTGGAAGACAGCCACTCCCACGGGCTACATTCATCTAATAGAATTAAGAAAAGTTCTTTTCGTACCAACACAAGATATTTAACCACTGCATTTGGGGAGATTAATTACAATCCACCCCCCAAAAATGCTAGTATATTATTCTGAGCTTTTTATCTTGAAGAATAGTGGGAAGTAATTTTGTTTTCACCGCGGCAAGGAATTTTATCTACTCAGGAGTCTCTGTTTACTAGATTGGAAGAATTTTTGCTGAACCCTATTGAAACAAGATTTAAGTAATATTTAATTTAATATTTATTTAGAAACTGATTATTGATGAGAAGAAGTATTACTTATTTGGGAGAAACCCTGATTTGTGTGACTTTACCATTGACCACCAGTCTTGCTCTCGGGTCCACGCTGCCTTGGTCTACCACAAGCATCTGAAGAGAGTTTTCCTAATAGATCTCAACAGTAGTAAGTAACTCACATCCCATCCTGTTTCACACATTCCCTTTGGGGCAATGTGCAAATGCTCTTTGGGTTCTTCAGTTTTGAAATCATGTTTTATTGCTCATCAAGGAAGAAGCTTATGTTTGGTTTTTAATTCAGCTCTTTCTTTCTGTGATAGCTCTCATTTTCCTGAAATAATTGATGACTAGAGAGAGAAGAGGGTTTTGGGGAATTGTTTCCTGGAATGGCAATAGGTATATACAGAGAACAAAAACGTACCCAGGAACCAGGGGCTCTGGGTATTCAGGTGTTCATAGGACTGCGATAAAATTGTGGTCTGGTTTAAGCAGAAGCCATGGAAAGTTACGTTAATGTATTAGAGTAGTATTGCAGGACATTAAAAAATACTTATTTGAGCAAAATTTAATTTTTTATAGTGGGTTCTTTATTCCAGCTGCATTTTGCTCTGACTAATAATACCAATTTTAATTCCCTGAGCACACTGCGAGTAAGATTTTCATCTTTGCCAAAGATAATCCCAGAAATGCACCTGAGACTTAACTGCATGGGGCTCTGAAGTTTGTTCATTTTGCCCACGTATCAATGTAGTGTAAAATGTAAAGTCTGCTCCTGGGCTGATCATGTGCTACTCTTTCTTCCCTCCCCTAACACACACACACACACACACACACACACACACACACACACACCCCAGTGTGCTTATATAATGGCCTTGGAGAGCCCTGTCTCCTAAGTACTTACTTGCAAATTTATCGTATCTTTTCTCTCCATTTTGTAACATGCAGAATGCTGACATGAGAAAACACTGAGTCTCTCCAGTAGAATTTTGGCTTATCTTGGCATACATATTGCACCTGTTTCAGCCAATGTCCTTTGTTGCCCTGGAAAAACCCAAACATAACTGCTACCAGGCCAGAAGTTCTTATTTTCCTTATACTTGGGGCTGGAGAGGTCAGACCACAGCAGTGCCTGTCTTCTGCCTTGTGGGGCATGGCTGTTGCTGGGTTAGCGCCATGCCTGCTGGACCCAGAATGAAGCCAAACCTATCTGGCAGCAGAGAGCGAGCCGTGGTCTTTGTTCTATGGGGGTAATGACAGGTTTGAAGATGTGTAAGAAATCCACTGAAGAGATTCAAGACTCAGTGAAGAGTGTCCTTTCCATTGTGACCCATCACAATGGATGCAAAGTGGACCCAGTGCTATTTTCATTTTAAAAAGCAAAAATGATGTGCTGGGAGGAGCTACTTGCCCTTCTACAACTCAGATTGGTTTTTGTTTCTGTTTTTCTCTCTTATATTTCTGATTTGGTTATTCCCAGCACACGGCACTTTCTTGGGTCACATTCGGTTGGAACCTCACAAGCCTCAGCAGATTCCCATCGATTCCACAGTCTCGTTTGGCGCATCCACAAGGGCCTACACTCTACGTGAGAAGCCTCAGACACTGCCATCAGCTGTGAAGGGAGATGAGAAGATGGGTGGAGAGGACGATGAGCTCAAGGGCTTACTGGGGCTTCCAGAGGAGGAGACTGAGCTTGATGTAATTCTGCGTCCATCTATGGTGGTGTTTTGTCTTTGGGGACTCTGGTTTTTGCAGTATGTAGCTGTTCTGTGCAGCTCGAAATGCCAGTGACTTAGCATCGGGAAGTTTTCTTGAGCGCAGTAGTGGGCCTCTGCCATTTTGCCATACAGAGTGGCTAGATAAGAGGTACCTGGGACAGCTGCGCTGTGTGGGCTTGGTTCTGTCCAGCTGGGCCTTGAGAGGAGTTCCTGTCAGACCTTCATGGTAGTCTGTGCCCCATCACTGGATGTTAGAAGCCAAGGCTGGGAGTTGGACTTTTCTAGAGCTGCCCAGTCCAGTGTGGTAGCTACTAACCACGTTTCTGGTCCTCAGTAGTCAACATGTGGCTAACGACTACCATATTGAATGACGATATAGAACATTTCTGTCACTCAGAAAGTTCTGTTAGACAGCACAGGCTTAGAGAGACTGAAGCTTTTATTCATTTACATTGCTTTTTTTGATATGGTTAAAAAGGCCTAAGAATCTCTGAGTAAAACTAGATTGCTTTTGGTCTTATGGACCTAGCTGCCCCCCCAAAGGCCATGAATTTACAGGATGTGATTTTAAAGTGCTAAAGTTGTCCTTTTCTAGAGGCTAGCCCCAGTGGTTTATGATGTGGCTGTTGTCCTTAACATGTCCGTCACTGCACTGGTGTGACCGGTCTATTCACGTAGACCAAATGCCAGCATGTCCTCAACCATCCTCATGCATTTACCTCTTGTTCATCAGGGCAGTTTCCCGGCCCTTAGGAAAAAAAGCACAACAAAAATCTTATCATTTAGAAGTTATTTGTTCTAAAAAAGTAGCCTCGTAGCCAGGCACCTTGCTGAGAGTCACTCTTGCCCATCTCTCCTCCAGGTTGCTTCCCTGCTTCCCTTTTAAGTTTAGTTTGTTAGGTCTGCCCTGGGTGTTCCTTCTCAAGACTTTTGGAGTGTCTCAGACTGCAGTGCAGATTGGAATAAGTCCAGGGAATTGGGAAGAGCCAGGCAGCAGTGCTGAGGCCAAGTTAATCATTGAAATAGATGGGTGGTTATGAATAGAAAAGGGGCCATACACAGGGCCGGGTTGCGACAAACTATTACTGCCAAATATTAAGTGCTCTGGCCCTGTCCTTCTGAGCTTCAGTGGGGAGCTCCTGGGAAAGATGCTGTCGGTTGCCCTCTCTCATCTCTTTGTTTCATTACTTTAAGGCAGTTCGTAGAGTTCCTCCCAGTCACATTCTTTGATTCTCAGCATGAAGACATGATAGTCTTTTCCCCCCAAAACAGAACCTCACCTCAGGGATATTTGCACAGATGACCTGTTTTCAATTCAAGGTTCTTCACCTCCTTTTACCATCACTGCCCCACTAGTCAGGATGTTCCGTATTTTGTCGAAAGAGGCTTGTTAATAGTAGCAGTCTAAGGCCAGTAATGAGTTTTTTCTGAATACAAAAGAGAAACTTGTTTGCCTGGAGAAGTTAATGTTCGCTCCTAAAGCTTTCTTGCCCTTTATTTAGCTCTATATTCTTCAGATTCCCTGTGTACTGACTCTTATCTGTCTTGTGTGAACCCTGGCCTAGAACCTGACAGAGTTCAACACTGCCCACAACAAGCGGATTTCCACCTTGACCATTGAGGAGGGGAATCTTGACATTCAGAGACCAAAGAGGAAGAGGAAGAACTCGCGGGTGACTTTCAGTGAGGATGATGAGATCATCAACCCAGGTGAGGTGTCTTCCTAGCTTCTTCGGATGACGAAGCTGTGACCTCTGAGAATAGTGTGCACAATGTGTAGGCTGGTTGTAATGTTTCTCAACAAGGTGTAGGATAACCAGTGCTATATTAAGGAATGAGAATTCTTACAGGTCACTGATGGTGTGCCCTCCAGCCCTCAAGCATCCTGCAGTTGCAGTGTGAGAGAAATAGTGGAAGGGCCTATGTAATTCAGTAAACAGAGCCAGGCTCTAATTCCCACCTGATCCAGTAGGTCGGTGTCAAAGTGGAGGCTGAAGTAGAGTTGTTTGTTGTGTTTTACCTCAGAGTAGAGCATTACTTTCTTCGTGGAATTCTTAGTGTGAGTGGTAACTCTAAGATTGGAGAGCCTTCTGCTACCACCATTAGGTGCACTAAAGACTTGCTTCTCTGTAAGGAAGTAATGTGTAGAGAGTTTGTACGGCAGTGTCAGCAAGATGAGAGCATCTTGTTTATGGGAAGCCACCACTTCCACCAGTTTGTTCCATCATTCAACGTCCATTTCTTGGGCTCAAATTGTACGTCAGGTACCTGGTAGGTAGATGACATCGAGCCAGGAGGTATCGTTTGTATAACGAGGATGAATTTGAGATTCTGAAAACCTTGTTAGAAATCAGTCTCAATGGATAGAAACAAGGATCCCAAACTAATAAGTTGCTTTTACTTCCCAAAGGAAATACAGTGAGAATAACTTTCAGGTCCTGCATTTAGTTTCAAAAATACCAGTTATTTCAGTGGAGAGGATCCATCCCAGTGACAGCTCATGAAAAAGATCTAGCGAGTTCAGTTGATTGAATGAGTCATCAGGGGCATCTGGAAACTAAGCAAGTGCTTAGTTCATAGAAGAGTAGGGGACAGTAACCCCACTCATCTGCGTTCTGAGCAGAACTCACCCAGACAGGTTACCAAATGCAAGCACAGCCTCAACCCTCGAACGTGTTGTGTAGTTCTTGAGGGAGGAGGAGATGCAGAGCTGTGGAAGACTGTCCCCCAAATGCTGGGAATGGGGGGGATCCATGCTTGAGGCACAGCTGCTGTAGTTGGATATTGCGGGGCTGACCTTAGGAAGGAAGGAGTAGGCAAACCTAGAGCCAGTGAATAGCAAGTATTTGGCTCAGCATAAAAAGAAACAACAAATCCTTCTTATATTTAGAAGAAGAGTCAAAAAGAGTCGTATGAGAGATCCAGGCACCTGTTTGGTGTGTGAAGTAAAGGGTTACTATCCAAGCAGTGGGTGCCCAGTGGAAGTGTTCAGGCAGGGGCTGAGTGACCAGTTGGGAAAACTTACTTCTGGGCCCCAGAACCTATTGAATAAGAATTCCTAGGGGTTGGACCTAGAAATTTTATAGTTTTAAACAAGCTCTTTTTTGTACTGATGAACAGCCAGCAATTTGGGAATCACTGGACTAGTCAGTCTTTTTTTTTTTTTTTTTAGATTTTATTTATTTGACAGAGAGATCACAAGCAGGCAGAGAGGCAGGTAGTGAGAGAGCGGGAAGCAGGCTTAACCCACTGAGCCACCCAGGTGCCCCTGGACTAGTCAATCTTTTAAATCCCCTTTAGAACTCAGGGTCTGGTCTGCTCTGTTTTTCTCCTTGAAAATTATTGCCCTGGGGGGCACCTGAGTGGCTCAGTCAGTTAAGCATCCCATTCTTGGATTTGGCTCAGGTTGTGTTCTCAGGATTGTGGGATCAAGCCCCTTGTTGGGCTCTATGCTGAGCATGGAGTCTGCTGGAGTTTCTTTCTCTGTCTCTCTGTCTGCCCTTCCCCTCGTATGTTTATGCTGTCACTCCCTCTTCCTCTCAAATAAATAAATCGTTTTTAAAAATTTTTTTAAAAAGAAGAAATCATTTCCGTGGAGTGAAATGTATATTCAGACAGAGCCCAGCATAACAGTTAAGAGGACCTGGGTTTGAAATGGACCTCTTCACTTAGTATAAGCTCTGTGACCTTGACCAAGTGACTTAACAGATATCAGCCTCACAGGATTGGTGGGGAGGCTGAATGATTAATCCATGTATAAATACTTTAGATCAGCGCTCAGCACTCAGTAAGCCACTGACAAATGTTAGCCATGATCCCCACTGTCATCAAGCCCTGCTTTTGCATTTTATCCATGCCACCGTTCCTGTACCAGAGGTAGATGTAGTAGCAGAGAGCTTCGAGGAGCAGAGATCTCATGGAATGGGTGTATCCTCTTTCTTGGAGTGGAGTGGCCAGAGATGAGGAGAGGGTGAGAGGCCCTAGCACTGTTCAGCCAGCGCAGCACAGGACGGGGTCCCCCAGAGAGCGAGCCTGCCCCTCTGCAGGCCTATTGCACACGTGGGGTGCATACCCCATGAGCCAGCCCAAGCTGCTCTTCTGCTTCATGTCGCTTGCCTTGCTGAAGATGGTTGGAACAGGGCTCCCATGGGGATGAGGAAAAAGGTAAGGAAGAATGCGTTTCTTAGAAACCTTGTCTCTTTCCTAATGAGCCTGGGTATCTTTCCTTCTTTCCACTATATAGAAGTCATTCATTTGTTCGTTCACTGAGCAGACTGGTTGTGAACGCAGTTTCAGGGTCTCTTGTTTGGAGGCATCATAATATGTGCAAAACCAGACTTACTAAATAAACCAGGGATTAATTACTCAAATACTGAATCTTTGTTCAAAGGGATTCATAGGAGTGTTTTCTTTGAATAGCAGACACCCTCTTTGCGTTTAAAATAAGCTGTACAGCCCCTATTAGGGAAACAGTTCCTTTCCCACCCATATATTAAGACAAAGGGCACATGGAATTATTTTTTCAGTAATGATAGTAAGTCTGCCCGCCTTTTTCTACACCCTCAGCCTTTGGTGAGAAAGGTCCTGTTCATCCAAGGTGATCCAGGCCAGTCGTCCCCTGTGTGCTCCAGGAACGCTATCTTGCACCCTTCCGTTATGTTGTAGCCTAGTTGTAGTTTCAGCTGTGAACTTCTTAAAGGCAGGACAGGATCTTGCTCTTTATTTCTATGCTTGATGTCCAGTAAATGAGGCATGAGAGAGTTACTGCAGGCATGTCCCTTCCTTGGTCTTAGCACTTTCTTCCTGCAGTGAATGAAGCTAGAGCCAGTAGTATGTGTGTACCCCGTGAAAAGGGGGCTGTTCTCCACCCTGCCTGAACACTGGGCTTCAGCTCCTTTAGTAAGTCTTGATTGTATACAGTTGTTCAGGTCCCAAGGCCGGGTTAACTTGGAAGCCCTGAGCCTGAATCCTATTTCTGCTGTTTGCTAAGAGCAGGCACTGGCAAGGTATATGGTTTGTGATCCCTTCCCATGTGTCACGTGTCATTGTGTTATCACTAGCATGGGATTGACAAAATCTGCTCTTTGGTTTCTCCCTTCAAAGAGGGATGTATATGGAATGGAAAAGAATTTGGGAAAGGCAGTACAGCACAGTGGTCCAGAGCCCAGGCCTATTTCTGGTCGCTTGGACGCGAACCTGGTCCCTCCACTCCCCAGCAGGGTGACTGGACCAGGCACTTCACCCCTGCAGGCCCAAGCATGGCTGTTAGGTGCTAACTGGTAGTGCCCGCCTCGTAGGGTTATGAGGGTTTAACACAGTGCCAGCACTGAGTAAGCACTTGAAGTGTTCACTGTGTTTTACTGTTTTGATACGAGTTGTGATTACTTTGTTTGCAGTGGGTCCTGTTCCCTTAATCTTTCCAGCAGAGCATCACACTAACCCAGTCTTGTTATCTTCTGCAGAGGATGTGGATCCCTCGGTCGGTCGCTTCCGGAACATGGTGCAGACTGCAGTGGTCCCAGTCAAGGTAGGAAGCATGTTGTAACAGTATTTGAAATGCCATACAGTCTGGTTTAAATACCCACTCTTTTATGTGTAGGTAAGTGTTCATTGTGTGCTTAATTTTAAAACACATTCTTTGCTTTTCATCATGTGGAAATACTTTCATTCCACCTGAATCTAGGGGATCCGGGAGTGCTATAGAAAGACTGCAGGTGACTGGCCAGTTTGATGCTGCGTGTAAATTGGGGTACACTGGGAATCTGTAAATTTACCTCCCAGCAGGGTGCAAAGAGACCCACTTTTCTTTAGCCTTGCCCTTCTGACTCCAAGTAAGCTAATCGGTGAGGAAGAGGTATTGTTGCGTTTCTGCATGGCCTCTCCAGCTTTGGCCGTGCCTTTGTTTTGTGATTGGGAATGGTGTGGATAGGAAAGACAGCCCAGATGTGGATTAGGCTGAAAGGTCGGATATGTTGAAGAGCCAGGAGATAGAAGTTACAGAGATGGTCTCATTGCTCAACACATGGAGGAACTATGTGACTGCTCGGACTGTCCAAAGGGAGCAGATGGCCCCTTGAAGTAGTGAGATGTTAGAGATGTTCAAGAAGTGATTGGAAGATGGTCGGAGGTGTGATAAAAAGTTTTATTTTAAAAAGTTTCATTTAAAAAAAGTCTTTAGGGGCAACTGGATGGCCCAGTTGGTTAAGCATCTGCCTTCGGCTCAGGTCATGATCCCAGGGTCCAGGGATTGAGACCCACATTGGGTCTCTGCTCATAGAGAGTCTGCTTCTCCTTCTCCCACTCCCTCTGCTTGTGCTTGCACTTTCTCTTGCTCTCTCTCAAATAAAATTTTTTTTTAAAAAAGATCTTTAGGGGCGCCTGGGTGGCTCAGTCAGTTCTAAGTGTCCAGCTCTTGATCTCAGCTCAGGTCTTGATCTCACGATTGGTTGTGAGTTCAAGCCCTGAGTTGGTTCCATGTTGGGTGTGGAGCCCGCTTTTATTTATTTATTTATTTATTTTTAAAAGATTTTATTTATTTATTTGACAGACAGAGATCACAAGTAGGCAGAGAGGCAGGCAGAGAGAGGGGGGGAAGCAGGCTCCCTGCTGAGCAGAGAGCCCGATGCGGGGCTCGATCCCAGGACCCTGGGATCATGACCTGAGCCGAAGGCAGAGGCTTAACCCACTGAGCCACCCAGGCGCCCGTGGAGCCCGCTTTTAAAAAAAAAAAAATCTTGGGGCACCTAGGTGGCTTAGTTGGTTGGGTGTCTGCCTTTGGCTCAGGTCATGATCCCAGGGTCCTGGCTGAGTGGGGAATCTGCATCTCCCTATCCCTCTGCTGCTCCCCCTCCTTGTGCACATGCACTCTCTCTTTTTCTGTCTCTCTCTCGGTGTCAAATAAAGTCTTTAAAAAATAGGGGCGCCTGGGTGGCTCAGTGGGTTAAGCCCTTGCCTTCGGCTCAGGTCATGATCCCAGGTCCTGGGTTCAGGCCCCACATCGGGCTTTCTGCTCAGCGGGGAGCCTGCTTTCTCCTCTCTCTCTGCCTGCCTCTCTGCCTACTTGTGATTTCTCTCTGTCAAATAAATAAATAAAATCTTTAAAAAAAAAAAATAAAAAAAATA